>NW_026126415.1:1547500-2107500 GCF_943737965.1 Phodopus roborovskii
AAAGAGCTGAAGGAAATTATTTAAAATGAATAAATCAACATCCCAAGGAAAAAACAAGAACTCGGATTTCCCCCATGTTTCTTGAGAACAGTAGCTTGTGTGTCTTGTGTTTGTGTTCCCATCTTTTGTGCAAAGGGCACAGCGCCTGGCCCACAGCAGGCCCACAGGTGCTAAAGCGAGCCCCATTTTCTTTTGGTGCTGACTTTACTCTCTGAGAACATTATTCCACCCTCTGGTTAGTTGCAAACCAAAAGGCCCACCATTTACTTGGGAGCTAAATGTGCCCTTTGTCATTATATGGGAATTACCTGGTGCATAGATTTTAGTTTTCTGAGAAGCAAACTGCAAGTTTGGGCTTGGCATGCAAAAATGAGTTGGGGGAATATTGGGGTGGGTAAAGGAGGTGTGTGTGGTTGGTTTCCATTGTGACCACATGTCTGAGATCTTAAAGGAGACAAAATTGCTTCTTCTATGGTGTTCCACTTTCTAGTGTCCCTTGGACATACGGATAATGCCTACAGCTGAAGACTTAAGTGTTCAGCACCTGAACCTGTTGGGACATTCCAAATTTAGGTCGTGTTGGGGACCAGCGAAAGGAAGAGAGCGCCTCTGCTCATCAGACATCTTTTAAAGTAGAGCAGGCAGGAAAGAGGGTGGGAAGGTGGATTCTGGTCTCTTGTGCAGTTCTGAGGAGGTTGTGGCTGGGCAGGCGGGGCTTCTCTGAGCAAAGCTGTGTGTTACAGAAATTCCGTGTTGATAGGAAAAACCCTGGCTCTGGACCTCTTACCCTCAGGCACTGGCAGGCACACAGCTCAGCGCCAATATTGTGGTGAGTCTCACAGGTTGTGGCAGCTGGGAGCTGACAACCAACTGTGCTTCTCTGGAAAGGAAGTCTGAGTGTCACATCTCCATGGCTACTGTGGTGAGTCAACACAGCAGAGTGTAAGTCCAAAGATACTAAATGGAAAATTCCAGAAATAAGTTTAAAATCGCAAGCTATTCTGAGCAGCAAAATGAATCTTGTATTGTCCTGCTCTCTTCTATAGTATGGAATCTCCTTTAGGTCTGGTGTGTGTATGCTGTATTCTCTCCTTGCTCACTGAGGTCATTTAGTGGCTGTTGTTATCAGATCAACTGTCACATATTGCTTATGCTCCATTTTAACAGTGGCCCGAGAGGCACAAAGCTAGTGATTGATGTGAGCAGTTTTGTTCCAATGTATTTATTCTATTGAGTTTTTCTATTATTTGTTATTAATCACTTGCTAGGTCTAATTTATAAATCAAGCTTCGCCATAAGGATGTGTACACAAAAGAAGTACATTGCAAACAGGATTTGGCTCTATCTGAAGTTTCAGAAACTCATTGAGGGTCTTAGAATGTTCTTCCAGAGGATGAAGATGTACTCAGCCATTTCCATTTAGGGTCTGGGAATACCCAGACTGTCAATAAAAGTCATTCTGTGTACTCATCCAGACATACCCAGCTTTTAGCCGGTGCCTGAGCCCTGCAGGCGTTCATCTCTGCTTACTCAGTGAGCTGTGTGTGTGGGTTCGTTTTCGGGCTCCTGGAAGGGAAGTGCTGTGGTTTGCAATCTGACCCTAAAGAATTTATGCTAAAACTTTAATTATCAGTGTGGTAGATAGCATTGGACTCGGGACACTGGAAGGTGCTGAGGAGTAAGTGGGGTGTGGGGATGGGGCCCTTAGAAGTTCTCCTACAGGGAGAGACTCAGGGGCTTGCTCTCTGTCTCATCGTCTGCCGCGTGAATATTGGCAAAAAAAAAATAAAAAAAAAAATGTGGCCGTCTTAGAGCCAAAGCAGAGTTCTCCCCAGAACCTGACAATTGTTGGCATCCTGATGTTGGACTTCTGGCCTCCAGTACTGTAAGGAAATTTCTGTTGTGTGAGACAATCTTCTGTGTTAGTGTTGTGGGGGAAAAACAAACAAACAAAAATCCGAAACAAAACAAAAGATTAGTTGTGGACAAAGACCATGTGCCAACCAAACTTACATAGTCCCTGTGGAAGTAAGCGCTCAATTCCAAGTGAGGTACGCAGGGCATTTAAAAGTTTGTAGATAAAAATAGGGCTGTGTGGCTGAGGCTTTCTCCTAAATGCTTTTAACATACTGCCAAATGGCATTTAAAATGAAAGAACAAGAAGCCATGTAGTTTACATTCGGAATCCTTAATCTGAAGTTAGCAGGTCCAAAATTGATCGTAAATTGAACAAATAAAAGAAATAGAAGTAAATGTGTTGTACAGGGCGTTGCACTCTGCAACCTTAAGCTTTGAAAGGCTCAATGAGGCCATTACTCGCAAGACAGCAAAGGCCTATGCATGTTCTCCAGTGTATAGTCAAGGCTTGGAATAGATCCACCGTGGTCTAGACGCTCCCCTATAGAGAGAGGGTGGGAGAGCCTTTAGGTACAGACACATTTCCAGTGTATTAATAACGGCTTCTGAAACCAGAATGGGAGTGACACAGGGTAAAACAAACAAACAAACAAATAAATAAATAAACAAACTGTCTTCACAACCAAGAGGCTGCCCCAGGAGATAAGTCTTCACTTCCTGTGTGTGGGTGCGGCTCTCTCGTGTTATCAGGGTGTATTACAAAGGGGTTTTGAGTTTCTGGAACAAAAGGAGCCCTGTTGTGTGGGTCTAGACTGTTTTGGGTATTAAGTGACATTCATTTGGTTCTGCTCAGGAAGACTGAAGGGAAGTAGATTTAGGCCAAAAGTTTACAGTACAATTGTGGTTCTGTGATTTTTTATGAGATCCTGGCAGGGCAGAATGGCCAGGCTTAAGAATGTGACTTGGTTTTCTGCGGTCAGGTGTGGATGAACTCTGGGTCACAGCGGCATTCTGGGGCATTGCTGCAGGGGGTGGGGAAGGGCTCTTCAGGGGCCCTACAATTGCCCCAAGACTGAGCTGAGAGCTGGGCCGTCATGCGGTCAGAAGCACAGTGCTGTGCATTCTGGCTGGTGCCAGCTCGGTGTAGCATGAGGATGCAATGGTGCATTTAGCTTCTGACCTTCGTTTCTTCCTTCCTGTGGAGTTGCGAGCCCCGTGAAACTCGGGCAGTGGGCAGGTGCCGATCAAGTGTGGGTTGGTTGTTTGAGCACGTGCCGTATAAGACGCGCAGAAGGCTCTGAGCCGATTGCTTATCATTCATTACTCAGCAGCTGTGCAAACTAAAATTCAACCAAGCCATAAGCCAAGATTTGAATCAAACGACACTAGGAAAATGCATGGGTTACAGGCTTGGGTTAGTAATAAGAAGCTTAAAAACTCTTTTAAGTTCTGGTTTGCCTTTGCAGAGTCATTGAATGATGCTTTACCGGCAAAGCTTTCTTTCGTGCTTCAGGCAAAGAACAGTTTGTAAAAAGGACACTGAGTTTCAAATTGAGGTGGAGAGTCACTTGGTAGTGAGTGGGTGGAGAGTACTCAACTTCTGTGACTTCTTGGGGGGGGTGAAGATTGGGAGAGCTGTCTGTCTTATTACAATAAAATGATCAGGGTAAATTATTACTAGTAGCACTGTTAATAATGTTTGCTCATAATGATACTATAGATACTAATTATTAAGGCGCTTTCTAGTCTGATTCTGTAGGTCTTAAAAACAACCCTGCCTGACTTGTCATTCAAGGTATTGTGATATATACTGTGGCTTATGAGGACACTGTTAGCTTATTCCTGTAGCTGATTACCACAATCTTTGGGCTTAATGTAATATAAAGGGTATTTATTCTCGTGCATTTTTGATGGAGAGACCCTGAAGTAGGTTTCAATGGGATAAGTTCCAGCAGAGTTGTGCTCTTGCTGGAGGATCTAGGAGAGAACCCTTGACATCTTGAGCTTGCTGCGGTCCTCTGTGTTGTGGACTTTTCTGCTGTTACCATCCTTCCAACTTTTGTTCCTGCTGTGATAATCTCTGTGACGGTGACATCCCCAATTCTCGTCTCCCAGGTAACCTTGTGATTAAGTCAGGCCTACCCGCATAATCGAGGCTATCCATAATCAAGTTTCAGTGGCAAGATCCTGGATCCTACCTGCAGGGTTTTGCTTGTGAGATAGCTATGTGAGCTTGCTTCCTGTCGCTGGGACGAAAACACTATAACAAAAAGCAGCTTGGAGAGGAAAGGGTTTATTGATTTGGTGTACATGTCCTGGTCAACCCATCACTGAGGGAAGTCAGAGCAGGGACCTGGGGGCGAGGCCATGGAAGGATGCTGCCCACTTGCTTGCATTTTCCGGGCTTGCTCAGCTTGCTCTCTCATACAATCCTGGGCCATCTGACCGTCAGGGCACTGTTGACGGGGGGCCGGGCCCTCCAACATCACTCATTAATGGAGAAAATGTGCCACAGACTTCCTACAAGCTGGTCTTGTGGAGGCTTTTTTTTCCCCCCACCAATTGAGGTCCCACTTTGAAAATGCCCCTAGCTTGTGTCAGTTTGAGAAGACTCTGATCACAATAGCTTCGTGTGGATGTTTTGAGATAGTTGGGGGAACATTGTTCTGCTTACCGTAACATCCCTGGGGAAAGTCTGGAGTACTCTGTGCAGTGTGTCCTGGCGGAGGGGATCACTGCAAGCAAGCCTGAAGTTGGAATTGCATCATACTCTCACCAAGGCTGAGAATTTGCCATGTGATCTCCAAGTCATGCGCGCGGGCTCTGCGGATACTAGCTGTGCAGTGTGTTTATTCAGAAGCAGATGGACGTGTGGCCGCTGTGGAGAGTACCTGGTGCGGATCCCACCTGCTCACTAGGGAGGACTCCGGCGTGGAAGTGTGGGATGCTGAGTGGTCTGTGGTCATGACAGAGGGGTGGGAAGCTTCGAGATGGACGAGGCCTCCTGTGGCCTGCTTGCACGGATCACATCCACCTCTGCCAGCCAGGCCCTGCCTCCCAACCACAAGCAGCCCCGCCAGATGGCACAGCGGCCCGTGGGGGACACGGGGCTGTTTCATATTTGAACCTGTCTGTCTGTCGGTGTGTGTGTGTGTGTGTGTATGTATTATTTGTCATAGGCAGATTAGTTAACACATGTAGTTTGCACTGTTTCTGATGATTTTGAGGGGTAAGAAAAGGTTACATGTTTTGAAACCTAGACAGTGAGAGTTTATATTGATTTCTCTTTTTTTACCTCAGTAAAATAAAGTCTTAGAGTAAGAATCTGACTCAGTCTGACTTTCCTGGCAGGTGAACTCAAGTCTTATATTTAATGAACCTGTTAGGAGGCATCCTCATTCCCATTTATATGGTAAATAATGACAGTATGGGATATAATAAAACAGTTTCACTGTGAAATGCATGCAGTTTATGGGGGGTGCCTTTTTAAAAAGATTTATTGTTGTATTTTACTCTGTGATTCCTTAGCTATTTTTTGGGTGGGTGGGTTGGGGGTGGGGGTGGGGCGCCAGCCAGCTCCCAAGTAAATCACTCACAGAGGCTTATTCTTAGTTATGAGTGCCCCGCATCAGCGTGGCTTGTTTCTAGCCAGCTTTTCTTAACTTAAATTAACCTGTCTATCTTTCACCTCTGGGCTTTTCCTTTTCTATTTTTGTATATATTTCTTGCTGTTGTGGCTGTTGTGGCTGGGTGGCTGGGTGGCTGGGTGCCTGGTTGCCGGGTGGCTGGGTGGCTGTGTGGCTGGGTGGCTGGTGGCTGGGTGCCTGGGTGCCTGGATGGCTGGTAGGGCGGCTGGGCGGCTGGGCGGCTGGGCGGCTGGGCGGCTGGGCGCCTGGGCGGCTGGTGGCTGGTGGCTGGTGGCTGGTGGCTGGGCACTTGGATGCCTGGGTGGCCGGGCGGCTGGTGGCCGGGCGGCTGGTGGCCCGGCGGCTGGTGGCCGGTGGCTGGGTGGCTGGTGGCTGGCGGCTGGTGCCTGGGTGGCAGGTGGCTGGGTGGCTGGGTGGCTGGTGGCGGGTGGCGGGTGGCTGGCGGCTGGCGGCTGGCGGCTGGGTGGCTGGTGGCTGGGTGGCTGGCGGCTGGCGGCTGGCAGCTGGTGCCTGGGTGGCGGGTGGCAGGTGGCTGGGTGGCGGGTGGCGGGTGGCGGGTGGCTGGCGGCTGGCGGCGGGTGGCTGGGTGGCTGGGTGGCTGGGTGGCTGGTGGCTGGTGGCTGGTGGCTGGTGGCGGGCGGCGGCTGGCCCCTCCTCTCCTTGTTCTCTTGCTGCCCCCTCTTCTTCTGTCCCCTTCTCTCTGTTCTCCCCTCGCCAGCCCCTCCTAGCCTTGCTCCTGCCTCGCCACTCTTGGCCGTAGAGCTCTTTATTAGAACAGTCAGGTGCTTTAGACAGGCAGAGAACCGCAGCTTCACACAGTTAAACAAATGCAGCGTAAACAAAAGCCACACACCTTAAACTAATATTCTACCACAAAGATTGTATCTTGAATTTGGATCTCGGGTGAGAATAAGGTAATGTCCCTTTGGTTCGCCGGTTTTAATCTGGGGAGTGCAGAATGGCTCTTTTCCTGTCACTTTCAGTTTTGAATTCTTTGATTCCAGTTCCTCTCCACTGTGCCATCCCTTCCCCTAGCTGACAGTATCGTCTCTTGCCAAGAAAGACCCGCGTGACTTACTTACGCTGTAGAGCTTTCTACCAGTCAGATTACTTGAGCATATCACAATCTTGGAATTGTTTAGTAAGCTTCACTGTAACGCACCCATTTTTGGCGACTCTATCCCATCACCGCTACAACCGCTAAGGCTCCCATCAACATCACCGCTATCTTCCCCTTCCCTCGTCTCCCTCCCCTCTTCAATTCCTAGTGCTAACCACTGTAGCCCTGGTGCCCTGGAATAGCCCACCTAGGTCTGCCTGCCTCTGCCTCCCCAGTGCTGGGTGAAAAGTCGATTTAAGTATGGCTTTTTCAAAGAAGGCCCGACTGATGCTCCTTACTCATGATATCCTCACATATTGGAAAACTCAGAAGTCAGAACTGCACTGGATAACCCAGCTCACCCAGCATCGCCGCCGAGCAACACAGCATGTTGCAGAGTGCTGATGATCTCCGTCATGACTGTCTGTACAGCTGACCGGGAGCTGTGGCCCTTTCTCTCAATGCTCAACATCTCCAGAGAGGGTTTTATGGCACACTGCTAGGCCAGGACCAACATTTGCAGTATGGTTTCTTCTGGGTTTGTAGCACTCACCATAGAGTCCCCAAACCTCTAAAGGGAGAAACTGCAAGTTGGGGACTGTGTTGGCTTTCTGTTACTGACAAATCCCCACAATCACTAACTTACGAAGAGTTTGGAAGATTCTGGTCTGTGACTGTTTGGCTCCGGTGCTTTTCGCTTGTGAGGAGGAAACATATCGTGGTAGGGATATGCAACAGAGAACTGGTCACACCATGACCTAGGGAACAGGGGGGAGGGACAGAAAGCGGCGGTCAGGCGACCTTAAGACATTCCTAATAGGCACTATCTCTTAATGGCTCCATCACCTCTCAGGAGCAGCATGGTTTCAAAACAGGGGTCAGAGGGACTTTAAGATTCCCAACTAAGCTGAGTGTGATTGGCTACCCTTGTGACCCTAGCACTGGCGCTGAGGCAGGAGGATTACAAGTTTAAGGCCAAGCTGGGCTACACAGTAAGACCCTGGCTTTGATCTGAATTGAGCAGGAATTGCCAGGGTCCTCAGTTTAGAAGGGGGTGGGGCACAGCATGGAATGACATGTTGGGGATCTAATTTGGTACAGGATTTGGCTTGATACTTACTGGGGTCTGAATGCTTAAGTCAATAAATACACTTGATCACTTTCCAGATAGTTAGCATTTGAAGTGAATTTAAATTTAAATTTCATCTGGAATGAGTGTATTTTTTTTCCTAACACCTTGATACTTTTGAAGGTCAGCCTAGTTCTTTTACAAGATACCTTTCACTTAAGAGTTATCTGGTAGTTTCTTCATAATTAGATTCGGACTGGAAAATTTTAGACGGTAGCATTGTCTAGGTGACATCCTGTCCTCAGTGTATCTGTCTTATCAGGTACGTGAACCCATAGTCTACTCTGTTGTTGATGATTGCCTTTCCTCAAGTTCATAAACCTGAGTTCTGTTTTCTTTCTTTGTTCAAAATATACGAATTGTATCATGATACGAGCCCATAATACCCCTATGCATTCTCTGTGTTATCTCTTATTTCATGACGTCTCTGCATGTGTTTAGAGATCAGATAAAAGATTAAGTTGACTTTGTGTTGCTGTTTACTTATAGAAAGAAAATGAGTCAAAATCGCTCACAGTTCTGGAAGATGTGAGGCCCTAGGCTAAGGCCCTTATGGGGACCTATTGCTGCATGGGAAGCTGGCAGGAGGGATCACTTGGGAACACTGAGAGTAAATAAGATAACACCCTGAAGAGCTCACCTTTATAACAAAGCTGCTTCTGCATCCCTCTGCAATGGGCTGATCCCATTGTGGGGATGGTGCCCTCAGGACCTAGTCATTCTCAGAGGCCCCTTTACATAGGCAGTTAAGTTTCAGTGTGAGTGTGGGAGGGGGCATTCAAACCATAGCATAATGTTAGTGTGGCTTGCTGAGCTGTGGAGTGTTTTTAGAGCCCTGCTATCAGGCAGTGTTTTTCCCTTGTTGGATTGCAGTGTGAGTCCTTTCCTGAATGGTTTTTCTGGTTAGGGTTCTGCATTTACATTCAGTGTTCATGTGACTCAGTGGCTCTGTGCTGTGCATCCCAGGTAAGTGCCTCCTCCCCACCCTTGGCTCCTTCTTTACTCTCAGGGGTGAATGGTGTGACAGTGGATATAAGTGCATTGTGGAGATGAAATCCTGTTCTGTTAACTCAACATTTCTTTTCCCTTAACTGCTTTTTTTTTTTTTTTTCTTTTTTCTTTTTGTTACAACAAAAAAAGGAATAGGAAGCTTAGGATGATCATCATTAATAAAGGACTTCCTGAATTTTTTTTTGTTTTTGTTGTTGTATATATAAATTGCCGCTATGTAGTGGCTAGGTAGAAGAGTCTCTTTCTTGGTAAGAAACATTCAGTTATTTAACATAGCAACTTAAAATATTTTGAACTTTGTAACCTAAGTGACACAACAGCTCTTAATTTGTCTTATATTGATGGAAATGTCGATCCTAGAAGTATGCATTTTTATGTCATTTCTTTTTATAGATGGTTGGTGTCTTCATTTCTTTTCCTCTCGCAGTGATAAAATACCTTGGCAAAAGCGAGAATGGTTTTATTTGGCTTGCAGTTTGAGGGGATACAGTGCATCATGGCCGTAGGCAGAAAAGGCATGCTGGCCCATGGCATCCCCAGTCACCAAACACAGAATGAATAGAACGTGCGGCTCAGGAAGCTGCAGATCTGCTCCCAGTGACCGACTTTCTCTAGTAAAGCTCTCTCCTAAAGGTTTCCACACCTTCCCAGATGACTATCTGCTGGACCAGCAGTCCGAACATGTGAGCCTGTGCAGTCTTTCCCATTCACCTACATCAGCTGGCTTTGTTTTCTTGTTTAAACAATTGATCATGACCAATACTCTTGACTGAAGAATAATTTTTATCAGTGTCTAAGACTTATATGAGAATGTCAGATGACAGGAAATATTTTGGAAACAAAAATTTTGTGTTAGGTTTTAGCCATATCTAACGGATTAATGTTGTTGTTTTCTTAGGGTTTCTAATCCTGTGATAAAAACACAATAACCAAAATCAACTTGGGGAGGAAAGAAGTTTTTGGGTTACTCTCCCAGCATGGAGGGGCTCACAAGGCTTTAGGCCTTGCTGAGGAGCTTTTGGCAGGTGATGGCTGCTGGGAGAGGGATTTTTCTTCAGGAGAATGGCTCTTGTACGCTGCCCATTTTCAGTGGATGACTCTACAGCCATGAACATACAAGTGGCACTTAATTAGATTCTGTGGGTTAATAACAAAAAGGACATGAACTTGTTAGGAGGATGTTTGTTTATATACATTTATCATGAAATTCTCAAAGAATATATAAAATTGTTTTAAAATACTGTCCTTTTTATTGATTCCTTGTCTTCTTAAATGATGTAAGTCCCTTTGTTTCTGATTACACTTTGGAGGAGAAACATCTTTAAACAAAATTTACTTCACCATGTCTTAATTCTACTGCAGTTTTAACTACTATTTTTTCTTCCTTATCTTGTACAGGTTCAGATGCACACTGTGGGGAGTTGGGATATTGTAAAACTGATGATATTCGAATTCATTTTCCCCTAGTTTTCAAGCATTGGTAACTTACTTCTATCTATTGTGTTTTTAAAAAAATGACGAAAATCAAAACGCAGAACTGTGTTACCAACCCTGCAATGTTTGTCTACCATGTTTTCCCCATCACTGGCAAGCAGCATAGTGGAAAATTTGGTATATAATTACCCTGCTTTCCACGCCATCCGAGTGGTCAGCCTGGATGAGCAGATAAGCCACACGTTGTACTGCTCAGGGTCTCCCTTTGTACCCATTATCCCCAGCCACAGCTTCTTGTTGCCAGAGTTTGGCCAAAGGAATGCAAGTGCCTGCTCGTTTTACTGAATTTCGTCATCTGATTTCCTGTATGGGAAAATGAGTGAGCTTAACAAACAATTGCAGAAAGCCTTTCACGCTTTGGGACGTGAGAAATACGCATTTCAGTGAGAGGTCATGAAGAGAGTGTGGGGCACAGCCCTCGTGCACACAAAGGAAACTCGGTATTTCTTTTAATCGATATCTTGTTTAGGGTTAGGAGAGGGTCGTTGTTCATTGTAACGAGGAAGGGGGAAACTTGCACAGTTCCGGCGTGAGGTGCTGGATGGAAATAGTGTCACTAAAGGAATGGAAACCGTTAAGGATTTGAGTTTTTCTTCCCTTTGATAGTCTGTATGTAGAGGTTCCGTGAAAGTGGATTCCGATTCAAGCCTTGAGTTTTAATTGGATGACACTGGGCTATAAATAGTTTATGTCTTAGCCATGACTTTGGGGGGATGGCGGGGTTGCACAAAACCCTCACTAAAACCTTCCTAATATTATTTATTATTTCCTGTCCTTCCTCTGTATCCTCCTCGCTGGCCCTGAACTCCTCTCCTTCAGTGTCCCAAGTGTGCTGAGATGGCAGGGGCCCCTCCCCCCAATTCGGCTTTCTGTGGTGCATGTCTGGTTGTAAAGGAACACTGAAGCCAGAAAGTCTGAATCTAAGTGGGGAGGGGGGACTGTTAAAGAGAGGCAAGAATGGCCATTTGAGTTTAGGGTGTAGCGGCATGATGAGTAGTTTATATATAGAAAAGTGTACTTGAAAAAATTGATTTTATGAATAAAGAAGTTAATACATTTATCAGACCCTGAAATGAAATGGTCCTTAAGGGTATGTAGTGTTTAGAAAGCTCCTTTTCCCCATCGTTTTAGTGAATTTTCAGGAAAACCATATTAACAACATGCACTGTCCCAGATACATGTAACACATTAGCTGAGCAATTAAACCAGCACATTGTCCTTTGGACACATTACTGTGAAATTCAATATACTGGAGTTTTATTTCTCTAATTTAGTCATAGAAATAGGTGCAAATAACCTCCTTCCCTTCAGAAAAAGTGGTGGTCACTAGGGAGTATGTGTGCAATATGGCGGTATATGACAGGTAAGGGCAGGCTGTCTGTGCAACCCGTATGACAGGTAATGATGGGCTGTGGCTGTGTTACCCATATGACATGGAGGATGGGCTGTTCTCTTGCCTGTCTTGAATGTATATAAAGCACATTCATCCTTGCTTCTAGGAAACTAACCGTAACAGACCAAACAGTAAGGAGCTTTAGAGATACCCTGTAAACGACGAGGAAAGCAAGACAGACAGTGGCTTAGTGACTGTGATAGAGGTAACTCTGTGCCTCGGTAAAGCTGGTGATAGTAATGTGAGTTAGAAAGGAACATAATCTAATTAACTGCCAGTAAGATAGCTAGCTACAAGGTCAAGAATGGCAGTGCCAGCCAGAGCTGACAGACAGTCAAGGTCAGTTGCTACAATGCACAAGTCAGAGATGGACAGAAAGGGACTTCAGTCACCTCTCGCACGTGGGCAGCACACGCACAGTGCATGATCACCCTCCTTGTCGGGCCTAGGGGCCGTGCGTAGAGTCTGTGGCCCTGCATTGTCGTGGCTCATGCTAGCTCGGAGAACTAGCCCATCTCCTATCGTTTGTCTCAGTTTTGTTCAGTTTCTGCCATGACCTATAAAATCATCCAGACAAGGAAAGGTTTTTTGTGGTGGTTGAAAGAAAAATGACCCCAACAGGGAGGGGCACTCTAAGGAGGCGTGGCCTTGTTGGAGGATGTGTGTCACTGAGAAGGTGGGCTTTAAGGGCTCATACACGCTCAAGCTATGCCCAATGCGGTAGACAGTTTAAAAAGCTAGGTTTGCTTGTTTGTTTGTTTACTTTGAAACAGGGTTACACCGTGTATCCCTGGATGTCCTGGAACTCACTGTGTAGACAAAGCTGGTCTCCATCTCACAGAAATCTGCCTGCTCGTGTCTCCAGAGTGCTAGGATTAAAGGCATGCACCACTATGCCCAACTTAAAAGCTAGGTTAATTGTGAGAGCATCTGTTAGCAAGGGAGAAAGCATACTCTTCCTTTAGAACATTGTCTAGGCATCCATGTACAGTGGAGGGATGTACAGCGGTGCTGGGATGTCAAATGCTTAGTTGAGTGAGAACTGTCTATCTATCTATCTATCTATCTATCTATCTATCTATCTATCTTTCTATCATCTATCTATCTATCTATCTATCTATCTATCTATCTTTCTATCATCTATCTATCTATCTATCTATTATATCTATCTATCTATCTATCTTTCTATCATCTATCTATCTATCTATCTATCTATCTTTCTATCATCTGTCTATCTATTATCTATTTATCTATCATCTGTCTATCAATCTATCATCTGTCTATCTATCTATCTATCATCTGTCTATCTATCTGTCTGTCTATCTATCTATTATATCTATCTATCTATCTCTCTAAGTATCTATCTATCTTTCTATCATCTATCTATCTATCTATCTTTCTATCTATCATCTGTCTATCTATCATCTATTTATCTATCATCTGTCTATCAATCTATCATCTGTCTATCTATCTATCTATCTATCTACCTATCATCATCTATCTGTCTGTCTATCTATCTATCTATCTGTCATGTATGAATGTTTGCCTGCATATATGTCTGTGTACTTACTACATGTGTGTGTTGCCTGAGGATGCCAGAGGAGGGCATTTGAACCACTAGGACTAAGTTGTAAATGAACCCATATTCCATATCCCCTGCAAGAGCAGCCAGTGGTCTTAACCACTGAGCCATTTCTTCAGCCCCAGTGCAAGGCCACTTAACAGGTCGACTGTGGCATTGCCCTGTGACCTGGGAACTGTCTCTTCCGACAGTATATCCTGGCATTTGGGATCAGGATCTGTTAGCCTTTTCTCAGGAGAGCAGATGAGACACTGAGGGAATTTAGCTTCTGGTTGGCTGGTGCTATTTGGGACTATCAAGAAAAGCAAGTGTCTTGTCGTATATGTTACACTCCAGGTTCTGAGATTGGGAGGTCCAAAGGCTTCATAGTCTAATTACATCAAAGTGCAAATGCAGCACAAAAGTTTGCAATGCCCTGGATACATTTCTTCCCTGGGTAGCTCCTCAAGGGTGAAACTAGGGGATTGGAGTACGGCATCGAATGTATTCTGTAGCTCTGGGGTCGTGTGTTCAGAAGGGTGACCTGACCCTTCAATTCTCTTCAGTGCCTCATCTGACAACATCTGGGTCTCCTGCTAGTCAGAGCACACTGCCTTCTGGGAAAAGAAACACGCTGTCTGCTTTATAAAGAGCTTTCTCAAGGCTGACTTGGCTTAACCAGAGGTCTACCCTACCATGCCATTTATGTGTATGTACTTGTGTGGCCTTGAGTGGATCTTCAGGAACGACTTCAACTTTTTAGCTAGCTTTTGAAGTCTCAAAAGAGAGAGACTTTACCAGCTCCACCTAAGTTTTAAAGGAAACAGGCTGGAGTTGCAGTGAATCTTGCAGTGTATCTTTAAATGTCAAAGCAGAAAGAGGTGGCTAATTATTTGCTTGGGACAAGGAAGCCCTTAGATGAGAGTACTTTAGGATTGTGAGAGGAGCCCCTTAAAGGACACTATGAGTATTTGCCCGTGTTCCATCTGCATGCCCAGAAGAAGGTACTGGTGCCTCTGGAAGAACAGCTGTTAACTTGCTGAACCGTCCATGTTGGGGAATGTTACTTTCAGGTGTGAGACTTTTGTTTATGCTACATTTGTTTAACTCTGTGAAGCTGTGATTCCTCGAGTGTCTAGAATTCCTGAAGGGTCCCAATAAAGAGCAGACCGGCCAATAGTGAGGCAGGAGCAAGTGTGGGGCTGGCGGGCGGAGAGGATAAATAGAAGAGAACGGAGGACGGAGGAGAGCAACGAGAGAACAAGGAGAGAAGGGTGTCAGCAGGGGCCACCCCGCCACCTGGTCACCCCGCCACCCGGTCACCCCGCTACCCGGCCACACCGCCACAGGGCCACCCCGCCACAGGGCCACCCCGCCACAGGGCCACCCCGCCACAGGGCCACCCCGCCACCCGGTCACCCCGCCACCCGGCCACCTGGCCACCCCGCCACCCATCACTCCCCCCACCCCGCCACCCGGCCACCCCCCCCCACCCGGCCACCCCCGCCACCCGGCCATCCCCCCACCCGGCCACCCCCGCCACCCGGCCACCCCGCCACTCGGCCACCCGGCCACCCGGCCACCCGGCCACCCGGCCACCCCCCCACCCTGCCACCCCGCCACCCGGCCACCCCGCCACCCGGCCACCCGGCCACCCTGTCACCCTGCCACTGAGTAAGAGTGAAAGTAAGATATACAGAAGAAATGGAAAAAGCCCAGAGGCAAAAGGTAGCCGGGTTAATTCAAATTAAGAAAAGCTGGCTAGCAACAAACCAAGCTAAGGTCGGGCACTCATAACTAGGAATAAGCCTTCGTGTGTGATTTTTCTGGGAGCTGGGTGGCGGACCCCTCAAAAGAGTCAAAAAGGCCAGAGAGTAAAGCTTGGCACCACACTTCTACCCCGCGCCGAAGAGTCCAGGTTGTGCCCTATCTCACCGGTGCTTCCCTTTCTGTTTCTGCAGAGAGACATGGCATGTAGCCAAGTTCTGGGCAGCTCTGTGGAGCTGTGGGAATAGCTTAACAGGAAAGAGAGTAGAGTGCAGGATTCACATCCCAGAGTGGCGGCTGGGGTGATGAGTTAGCGTTTCCCACCAATGCCATGGAGCTGAACAAACATTCCTGTCACATGGAAAGCTGGTGAGGTTGGGTCCAGTTGGGGAAGTGATTTCAGATAGCAGCTGCATGAATTCTAGCGCTTTCTGCACTTCCTGTGTGGTTATTTACTGAGTCACCTGTACCGATAGAAGGGTGAGCATCGTCGGGGTAGCCATCATTTACTGTGATTTTTGTTTGATGTTGAGTGTCTGCGTCACAGCTGGATTGCAGGAAGGGGAAGAGAAAGTGTTGTAACTCTAAAGCAGTGTTAGGATTATAGGATGACGGAAGGTAGCAGCATATTCTGACTTATTTTGCTGTTGTTAGAGAGCACGTTACTTAGTCCTTCTATTACATTTGTGTATTCTCGGGGGGGGGCGAAAATATACTTTTGCTCCATCTCGTAATGTAAGAATCTCGAAAGATGTCTCAATATTGACGACCCCCTTGCTCATGAGCTGTGGAGGTCCTGGGTGGATCTCTTTCCACAACTTACCCGTCTCTTGGTCCTTCTTCCATTTACACTCACGTTGTGGACTTTCTACCGGCATCAGTGGAAGGAAGGAGGAAATGTGTTAGATAAGTAATAATACGTCAACAAATACTGAGCCGTTGCATTCTCCATCCTGGAATAACGATGTAGGCATAAGCTGTAGCTTTCTCTTCTGTTTATTCACACCAAGGGGCACACCGAGGGAAGTAAACAGGTGTAGGAGGCAGCATTCAACCTCAGGTTAACTCTGTGTGTACACACGTGCAGATGTTCGCAAAGGTTAGTGGGTTCTGCCTGGTCACGTTTATGAGCACCCACGGGTCATTCTAGGTCATTCTACTCCTTGCATGAAGGCCTGATGATGGCTGGGTCATGTCTGAACAGCCTCAGGTACATTCTGTTCCGCTTTCTCTGCATGATCATCCAGTTACTTGAGTATGACTCTGCCCTGAGCTGAGCGCCCACAACATAGCTTGCCAGGATTGAGGGTGCCTCTGTTGGCTAATGCGAGTTCGTGCAGCTGTCTGGAATGATCACGGTCCTGGCACTCTCCCTTGGACTGGTCTGTGGTTGTTATGTTAACTGTGTGCTTGCCCTGCAGAGCTCAAGGCAGCCACCTTCTCCCTCCTACACCGTTGCTCCGCTCTCCAGCTTGCTGGGACGGTTCCTGCGTTCGCGGTCTTGGTGTTTCTCAGCAGCATTATCCATTATCCCAGCAAGAATTTAGCAAGAAACCGAGGCCCTTTGTCCTCTCCGCCCCACCCCCATTCCTGTGACCGTGGCTTTCTGTCATAGAGGAAGCTAAACTTGGGACTTGGGCTCCTGTGATATCGTCACTGTTGTGTTTGGGTCCTGTCCTCAGTTACTATGCATTCCCCTCCCCCACGCCTTGTTACCTCCAAGTGATAGACTATCTCAGGTTACTTTAGAACAACGCCCTGACCTTCACCTGCCCTCCTCCCTCCCAGCTGGCTAGTGACTAGCCTTTCCTCAAGGCAGGCCATGAACACTAAAAATATGTCTTCCTTTTCTCTCGCCTTTCTGTGTTGGAGCTGGCCATAAAGAAACTTCTGACCTAGCTTATCTAATAGGGGTCATGGGATTCCCGTTCCCGTAGAGGTGCTGCCCCTTACTGGGGGAGGAATGCTCCACAGAGAGTCAAGAATCCGAGCGGACAGGCCTCCCTGGCTTTCTCTTCGAGGTCCATTAGACTCAGTCATACTCCTTTGCCTTTAGTAGTGCTGATGCAACCCATTTGTGAAGAGCCCAAAGGGAGGGGCTGGCTAGCTTCCAGAGAACAGGACTCTGGGTGAACATCAGGGAGGACGGGAAGCCCCATGCCCTCCTCACCCGCAAGCGCTCCTCCATCTTCTAATCTGTATCTTTGTAACATTCTTCTTAATAACCGGCTGGACACATGTTTTCCCATCCTATGAGCAGCCACAGGAAGAGATGGTAAGTACAGACTTTCGGTTAGGAGTCTAGAAATGATCAGTGGGGTGCATGTAGTAGGAGGTAGAGCCCCGCCCCACTTCCCCCCCAGCTGAGGACCGAACCCAGGGCCTTGCTCTTACGAGGAAGCGCTCCGCCACTGAGTTAAATCCCTACTCTGCGTTTCTTCGCTGTATCTGTAGCGCTGCTGTCAGGTTGGGACTCTGGGGGGGGGGGGATTCCTACATTCGGAGCTGTTCTAGGGACAGGCTGGGGGTAGCAGTTGAAATAGGCTTCGGTGCTAATCCGGGCTCTTTTAGAGTGAAGCGCTTGTCGACCAGTGGTTCCTCTTTTCTCAACATCTCAGTTTGCTCTTTGAACAATAGTAGAATTGCAAGTGGATAAAGTAAAAGCAGGGTGTCCTTCAATGCGACCCGTGGGTAACATGAGATGGGCTGATTCTAAAGTTCTTTGTCTTCTGGAAGCGTCAGTGGGACCAGTTTGTCGCGCATCTACAGCAAGCCCCCACACCTCTACTGCGAGTGTTTTGCAGATACCAGGCATTACTGTCATGGCAGAAAATATTGTAAGTCGGCACTGCTGTGTGTAAACACAGCTCTGCTAAGAAACCCACAGGAGAGACGAAACCAACAGTTGTGGCCTAAAAACAAGTACCCCTTGATTCCCTGCTGGTGGCATTTGCCTTAGGTGGGCTTGGGAAGGGCGCAGGTGTGTTTTACCACCAGGAAATCAGTATCTCCTCTGATAAGCAACCATGTGTGTACTTATTGTGGGTTATTTCTTGCACACAAAGCAATCATGTGTGTACTTATTATGGGTTATTTCTTGCACACATTTTCCTGCGTGCATTTTAAAATTTGAAAGTTGAAAATAATTTTAGTCAAAATGAATCCAACACCGCGTACCTGGTAGTTTGGGTTGAACTTGGTTACCATATGGTCCCGGAAGCTAACACCGAATCATAGTCCCTTATGATGTACATCCCACAAGCACGATTTACTCTTCACTTAGGACTTGCCCGTAGAGGGCAATCTGGTACTTTGTGTGACTCGGCCGGAAGCCCAGTGCCGCCTGCCGGTGGCTGAGTTAACGTGGATGGCATGTTGCCTCTATTCTTTGCTGTTTCATCACTTTATCAAGAATTAAGGTGTAATTGCCCTAGAGTAGGGCAATGACTTCAGGACAGACGATTGTTTATTCTAATATGAGCACTTGGTCTTAGGTGTGAAATTGTAGGGCCAAGGGTATGGACTCTGAGGAATATACTAGCTTATACTTCTACCAGTTAAGTACAAGAGTGACTACCTTTTTCCATATTCCAACTCTAAGTATTATAACTTAAGTCAAAATAAAACAAAGCCATCATTTAAGACACAGTAGCGTCGTAACATCTTGTACCAGTTTTGGGGGTCATTTTAATAAGAGCTTTGCATTTTGTCCTACTGAAATGAATTTTTTATGAAGTGATTTCTGTGTTTGAAATTTTACATTCCCCCTTTCTTTTGTTCTTTGTTTTGTCTCTATGCAGCCTGGGCTGTCTTGGAACTCTCGATATAGACCAGGCTGTTCTGGGACTCAGAGATCCACCTGCATCTGCCTCCCAAGTGCTGGGATTAAGGTGTGTGCCACCATGCCCAGCCTGTCACACTCTTTTTTTTTTTTTTTTTTTTAAACATCCACTTCTAGCCATTCTAAAGTAAAAGAATAAGAAAAACTACCAAACAGTGATCTGGATAGTTTGCAATATCTACACTAACTATATGTATGTCCTTTGGGGTAACGGGTCTTTCCTGGGAACATGAGAGCAGAGAATTGAGGGACTGGAATAGAGATGGAGAAGTTACAAGGCTGTGCCCATAATTACCCAAGATGGTTGGTTTTGTTCTGTTCTATTCCATAACTGGCCAAGGCGGTTTCCATGAAACCATCACGGGAGGGTTCGTGATTATAGCCGCTTAATCTCGTCAACTTCTCTGTGACTTAGCCTCTAAGATCAGCGAGGAAAAGAAACGTAGACCCGGAACTATTGTTCCCTGTGTCTTCAAATGCAGAGCATAGTGACCAAGCTAGAAGAGATAGAAGGCCACAAGTTATGTAATTCCTTCCGTGGCATCGCACATGTTGGAGAAAAAAAAAAAAACAAGTGTGAAGTAACTGAATAAAAAATACCTTAGAGTAAATCAAAGTCATGGCATAAGAAGGGCCTGTGTCGGGCTGGAGGGATGGCTTAGCCGTTAAAGGCTAGGCTCACAACCATAAATATAAGAAGGGCCTGTGTAGACAAGCTACACGTCCCCAAGCTGAAAACTGTAGGCACATCCTGACCTTGAGACCCGTCCTGTGAGTGTTCTGCAGTAGGCGACAGAAGAGTTTCATTGTCTGGGATACAGGATTTCTCTGTTCTCCACGTAGACTGTCAGTGTGGTATGGAAAGAGAGTTTTGGTCGTCTATGTTTTAACCTAAATGATAACTTTTTATTTTTGAAAGGGAATTTGTATATAAATGCCCTGTTTTTCTTGGCCATTTCATCCAATGTGCATCCAACCAGTTTTCTGTTTCTCTAGAAGCTTGTCAGTGGTCTTAAAGATCACCCACATTTCAGGAGTTCTTTTAACTTAGGTAAGCAACAAACTCGTTGTTTCTTAACCTTACATATGTATTTATAATGTGCCCTATTTTCAAACAAGCTGATCTTTTATCTCAATTGTGTGCTCTACTGTACCTTTAAAGTCAGCTAGTTGCTCATTCTCTCTCGTGGCTTGGCAGAGAAGCCACTTGTGTCTAAACTGTAGTGCTGGCCTTTGGTTATACAGACAGTGCCCTTATTAAAGGTTTGCTGATTAAGACTCAGAAAGCTCAGAAACAAAGTTCAAAAGCAACAAGTATATTCCATCTAAAAAGTAGTTTGCAAACTTTGACTTAGAAGCTTCTGGATGCTTTTTTTTAAAAAAAAAAAAAAAAACACCTGAAAGGCTATGAAGAAATGAACTGAATTGCACCAAATGGCTTTAATGAGGGAAGTATAAGACGTTTCTATAACTACTAAGTTTACTGGCAAGTCTTTTGCCTGGGGAACTGTCAAACCCTCTCCTTGGATGTTTAGTGCATTCGTGAGCTCAGCTCAGTGTTGATTTCATTGTGCTGTCCGTCCAGGTACTCAGGACAGCCTCGACTCTTAGTAGGTGTGCAGCACATACCATTAACTGCATTGTGCTGGTAGCGTTGCCTATCACTGAATAGTTATAGATGGCCGTTTTTTATTTATTTATCAAACAGGCCTGTGGACCCATCTTTTCACACATTAATGTAAAGTATGTTTAGAAACCGTTCTGTGTCAGTGTGCCGTCCTTGACTGGCGAGGGCTGGTGGCCAGCTAGAGGCAGAGTTTGTAATTCCAGCATCCGGAGCTGGAGTCCAGAGTCACATGTGCAAGGCCCTGGGTTTCACCCCCAGCAGTGAAAAAGAGAAAGGGGAGGGCAGACAAATAAAAGTTGAGGGCTAGAGCTGTTGATGGAATTGTTTGCTATATAGTCAGTGCTGGGGTTTGTAGTTGGATCTTTGTGATGTTTCTTAGGTGATTTTAGTGTGCAGAAGAGGTCGGTACCTTAGAGCTTTTAAGAATAGTACGTTACAACATTCTGAATAGAAAGTCTTATGTTTTCTTTTCTTGGCTCCTTCTTCCTTATATTGGGGGAGGGTTGTTAACCATTTCAAAGTAAATCATTGAATAATATAAGAAACGCTGGGGGTGTGCGTGCCACAGCATATGTGTGGGGTCAGTTCTCTTTGCCCTGTGATGTGGGCTCTGGGCCTCACACTCAGGCTGTAAGGCCTTCAGGGGAGCCGTTTCCCTCTGAGCATCTTCACCCTAACTGAACCCTTTCCTTAGCTCTGGGGTTGACAGCGTTAGGTTTTCCTTATTCTCTTCAAGCCATGTTTAATAAATAGAAAAAGTGATTTAATTTACTATAATGCTTTGGTTGAAAACATACTTGAAGCAAAGTTACTAAACAATGTAAGACTAACTTTGAATCCATTTGGGCCTGCTTGTGCTTCTAAGTGTCTTCAGAGCTGGCTTGTCCTGGAAACAGACGCCCACTAGAGAGGAATTTCCAGTTGATTCTGCCTGCTTCCCGGACGCTGTCTTCCGGTCCCGCCTGGCAACCCAGGCAGCTCTGTGTCTGTGGTCTCCGCGAGCCCTTCTCCTCATTCCCCTGCGTGTTTCCTTCTCTCTACGTCATCTCCTTCACAGACCCTTTCTTTCTGTCCCCTCCGTAGCTTCACGACCTGTTCGTCCTATGTCCGACTCCAGAATCAGGCTGCTGATGCTCTTTAAACCCGGATTTGAAAATCTGGGGTCTTTGGGGTTGACTGGTTCTCTCAGCGCTACCCATACCCGAAGCTTCTACTTCTCTGCTCAGCCCGGCCCCTAGCCCAGGCATTGTCCATACTTCACACACTCAGAAGAGGGTGTAGATGCCCGCCCCAGCCATTATCCTGTAGAAGATTGTTCCATGCTGTTCGACTCTGTCCTTGTGTTCTAATGACTTAGAAGCCTCTCTTGGCCCTCCGTCATGCCTTAGGAATTCTGGGTACCTCGTAAATAACTAGGAGTTCCCACTTTGCCTCTATAGCTGCTTTTACTTTTATTGTTCAATTTTTTTTTTACATTTTACATTATACACGAATATTGCATGTGATTTCATGCATGGATGTGTCTGCATATTTGTCCATGCACCTGCCACAGGTCCATGTTTCAAGGTCAGAGGACAGCCTGCAGGAGAGTTGATTATTTTCTGCTGTGTTGGTTCTGAGGATTGAATTCAGGTCATCATACTGAGTGGCAAGTGCCTTTACCTTCTGAGCTATCTCCTTCTCTGGCTTATTATTATTATTATTATTATTATTATTATTTTATGATCATGGGGAGGGGTAGAGACAGGGTTTCTTTGCATAACCCTAGCTATCCTAGAACTCACTCTGTAGACCAGTTGGCCTTGAACTCACAAAGATTTCTTCCTCTACCTCCCATGTGCTAGGATTAAAGGCATGTATCACCACTGCCTGGCTTATTATTAATTAACATGATTATAGCCCACACCCATATCTCTTTTCTCTTATGCTCAGGAACTCCTTTTCTGAGAAATTAGACTTAGGGATCCTTTCATTTTTCTTTCTAACCCATGCATTGCCTTTTCTCCATCTCCTCCTGGCTTTCCCGTCTCTCATGAGTAAGATTCAGAGCTGAGCAAGGTGAACTCAAGCCTTTGAGCTATTCTGCAGCTGTCTACCTTGCTCCTGGTATATGCAGGATTCCTTCTTAGGAACCATGAAAACCCTGCCTCCATAGATCTTACCTTCTAGAAGGGAAGAGCCCCAATTAGCAAATCAATAATCGCACAGGGCTATCAGTGGTGATCAGAATGAGGACACTTAAGTCATGGGTCGGGAATCAGAAAGAAAGTAGGCTAAGCAGAGAAAACAGCACAAACCCTGAAGCTAAGGGTTTGCTCAGTCGGGAAACTGCCAAGTGTGGCTGGAGGGCAGCGAACTAGGGGCAAGGGAGAGTGGGGAGGAGTACAGGGCATGGCGGATCGGGGCCGCGAGGATAGTGTCTCGTCGTCATAAGAATTCGGCTTTGACTCAGTACCATGGGAAGTGATTGTTTGCCACTCTGCGCCCCCCCCCCCCTTTTTTGAAACTCCTTGGCTAACATCCTTCCCTTTTATCCTGTTAACCTGGGGGATTGTTTAGCACACACGATCCTTGTCTGGTGTTGGAATCAATTGTACTGTTTTGGAGGGCTACCGTCCTGGGGCAAGTCTGTCACAGGAGGGAACTGGCGACGAACTGGGCTCTGGAGCAGAGCAAGAGGGTGGATTCCGGATGGGTAAGAGCGAGGAGAGGTTGAGATGTCTGAAAAGGCGCTAAGGATGGGTGAACTGGAGGCTGGACGCCCTTCACAGCAAGGGCTCCGCGCCCAAGCCTTCAGAGTGAGACTTCATTCCTCGGATAAGTGGGAACTGTAGGTAGCTCTGCTAGCTAGTGTTCGGAGGATTAGTATGTATGCAGTGGACTATGTAACGTAGGTATTGTCCAGCCAAATAGGAGGAATCCGTTCTCCATTTGCCAGTTCCCGTGACTATGACTTAGTTAATCTACATGTTCGTTTTCTTGATCATACAACAAGGGAACGGTGCACCTTGCCCACAGAAGTGCTGTGGATTAGAGGAGATATTTATTCTGCACTTGTAGGATAAATACCTCTTCAGTGTCCTCCATGGAGGGATACCTCTTTAGTATCTCTTTTCTGTACGTTCTCCACCTCTCGTTTTGAATTCTGAAATGAGGCCACAGGTGGTCTGGCAGCACAGCTGGGTGGTGGGGTGCCTTCTCACCCTGTAAATGACTCCCGAGGTCTCATCCACAACACTACCCCGCCCCCGCCAGAGAGCCAGAACCACCAGGGAGAAGAAACCAAACTAAAGAAGGACGCTTCCCCCGAACAAGAACAAATAAGCCCCTGGGAAAGAATAGGAAGTTGGTGTGTGTGTCTGTCTGTCTGTCTGTCTATAGGTGTGTGTGTGTGTATCTGTCTGTCTGTCTATAGGTGTGTGTGTGTCTGTCTGTCTGTCTGTCTATAGGTGTGTGTGTATGTGTGTGTGTGTGTGGTGTCTGTCTGTCTGTCTATAGGTGTGTGTGTATGTGTGTGTGTGTGGTGTCTGTCTGTCTATAGGTGTGTGTGTATGTGTGTGTGTGTGGTGTCTGTCTGTCTATAGGTGTGTGTGGTGTCTGTCTGTCTATAGGTGTGTGTGTGTCTGTCTGTCTGTCTGTCTGTCTCTCTGTGTGTGTGTCTGTCTGTCTGTCTGCCCATTAGTTGTTTATTAGGGGTTGTCACAGGAGGGTTTCCCGCCCCCATTTTCACTGAGCTGTGTCTTTGCCCCCTCTCTGCTTCTTATTTTGAGATGCCACCTCACCACGTTACCACAGAGTTCACGCTCTAGCCTGGGATACCCTTGCTCCAGCCTCCTGAAGTAGCTGGATCATAGAGCTCCTGCACCAGGCCTAGCTAGAAATCAACTTTAAGGTTACATAGCAAGGGATTATTAGGACTGATTTAAAGAAAGAATTGATAGTCTTTAGAAAGTGGTTTCCTGCTGTGCGTGGTGGCTGGTACTGTAATCTAGCATCACTTCAGTTATAGAGTGAGCTTGGGCTACATGAGACTATCTCAAAGGGCTAACTAACTAATCAGATAGCTGATACTTTCTAAAAGCATTGTTGCATCATTTTAAAGTGGAATATTTGTGTGTTAAGTATTAAAAAAAATGTATGTGAGATGCCTATGTAGAAAATTTATCTTGGTGCTCACTTTTCTTCTTCTTCAGGGATTTAAGCTTTGGACCACTCTGCTCTAGGAACTGAGTTGTGTTTCTGTAGCCTGATGCTTCATGACTGATATGAAAGGCTGATCTAGATGACCCTTCAGTGCCAAGGTCTGGGAGTCATAGCTAGAGACGTTTAAGCCTTCATGACTTGAGACATCTGATGGACACATTAACTGACTGGTTCCCAGAGAGCCCAGGCAAATCATCTTTTATGTTCTGTATGAACTTGCTACCAGTGGACCTTGCTCGGCCATTAATATTGGAGAGTGGCTGACTGTCGGGTAGTGAGTCTTGCAAATAGGGGAGGCATCTGAAAACGAGGCTTTCATGTTTATTAGGAAACCCTGAATGGCTAGATGGGAAAAATACAAAGTGCCAAAAAAGGAGACACACCAGGGGTTTTTATTCAAGAAAGCTTTTACTTCTGTGGGAATGCTTGTTTGATTCTGCGTGGTTGTCATTTAAAGTTCACAGCAAACATCTTTCCAGCACGTCTTGCATATCAAGAACTGTTGTTAGCCTGAAGGATGATGGGGATGATGGAAGATGTATTTTCAGGAGACAATAAATACAAGGATGTTCACAACCCTACCCATATCTTTAGCTCAGCTATTGTGACACTAACTGGAAATTGTATTTGTATTTGACGTGTTACAGAGAGGAACTGTGCTGAGACGATGGGCAGCGTTGAGAAATAAATAAGGGGTAAAAGTGATGGGAGGTGGTGAGCAGGGTTTCCCACTTTTGGCTTGATGACAACGGTTGGCGTGAGGTGCTTCGAATTAAAATGCACAAGATGGGAGGAGACCCGTGTTTGGGGAAGGGAGGGTTGGGTTTAAGCATGTTAGTTTGGTGACTGCGTCTTTGTGTAAGGACAGTGCTGTAGGAGAATTGGGGGCCCGAGGGGATGTCAAGGCTAGACCAAGGGTTGGGAGTACCAGCTTCAAGAGTGTGAGTAAATGGAGCAAGTGGAGAAGCTCATTGGATGGAGCGTGTAGATGAGGCTCTGGGACCAGTGAAGATTGAGGAGGAGGCTGGGGAAGAGGGCCGGCAAGGATGGGGGCAGGCAGTGGAGTAGGAGACGGAGGAAACCACTTAGGAGTCTTCCTGTAGCAATGCAGTCGGACAGTAAGCATTCATGCTTTTGATGTTGGCCATCTGGACACAAGTCAGGAGGGATCTTTCTGTAGCGCTGTGTATCCATCTGCTCAGGGGCCATAATAAAATACCACAGACCCAGTAGCTTAAAGAACGGAAGTAGATCCCTCACCACTGTGGAAGCTGGAACTCTGAGATTAGGATGCTCACTTGTTGGGTCCCGGTGAGAGCCGTGTCCTTAAGTCCCTGGGTGGCAGAGCCGGGGTCCGTCTGTCTGCTCCTGTGCGGCTCTGGCTACCTTTATCTTTTACCCTTGACACTCACCACTTCCCACTCTCCATCCCTGGAGGCCGTCTTGCTCCTGTCTATGGTTTCCCTATTTTATGCTTTGTCCGCTATGTGAGGTTTTCATATTCACAATTACTTGTCCAGTCGGACATTGGTCTGTGGATTTAGCATGTAGGTAAAGCTGGCATGTGCTGGTCAAGGAGACACTGAGTTGTTTTAGTCATTGTCTGACCCGTAATTTTCAGGTTGTGAAGGAGAATTTACGGCTGAATTTCAAAAATTAAGTACTATTGACAGGGCCTCTGAGCATGTACTTTTGTATTTAGACACTTTGGAGGTCTTGTTTTTTCCTCTCCTCCTTTGTGTTTGGGAGTTTCGAAAAGGACATTGCAGAGGAAATGGGGTGGTGACGTTTTGTTTGTTTTGAAGTTGTCGAGTTTAGATTGTGTATTCATTTGTGGTGTGTGAATCGCAGGATGTAGTTCTGGGGTCCTCCCTGCCAGCAGACCCCCACATCAAGGTTATTCTGGGAAGTCTTATCCAAAGTGGACTGCAAAATACAGGGCTGACCTTTGTCAAACAGGAAACAGATATAAATAACTATTCAATCTTAATTCAGTTCAAGCAACTTTCTCACACATACTTTAATAATGCATTTAAAAAAGTAATTTCCTTTTTAGAAAGAACACTTTAATTCCTTTGTTTCCAGGCCGCTTTCAGTGAGAAACTTTCTCACCTTAATGTGTAAGTACCTCTTTCCATCTAACAGTGGGAAAATTACATTTATTGGCATTCAGGTTACTAAGTAAAGTTTTGAAAAATGTTGAAAACACTTTTATGTGAGTTCTTTATCTTGTAGTTTGTCCATGGCTACTGATTATGAACTACAGAGCTAACATGTTTAACATTTCTCAACTTTTTAGCATTGCACACTCAGCCGCTTTACACACAATTTCTTAATGACGCCCTCATGGCATGTGAATGCTTCAGGGAAATTATACTGCATGTGTAATTATGTGTAGGCGTAGGCTTACTGTATGTGTGTTTATGTACATACCCGTGCTATATATATGGAAAAAAAAAGAGTAAGTTTTTGTTGTTTCCCGAGTAGGCGATGCTTGCCCAAGCTGGGTGGTAACAACGTGCCAATGTTACTTGAACTTGCTATTGGTGCTGGTGGTGCTTTGTGAGTGTGCCAGTTCAGGTCACCAAGAGTGGGTAGGTAGTTTCCTGGACTCTGGCTCCATGGAGGTGTCGCAGTTAAGTTTGGGGCCACATAGAGAGAGACCGTTACTGTAACTGAAGTGTCCTGACAAGGTAAAATGTTACTCTTGTTCAAGAGAGTACTGCACCAAGGCAGATGAGACAGGGGACTGGAAGTGTGCTTGGGGTTTCCCCTCACCCAGGTGGTGACTGTGTCCTTTCTTTCCTTATTGGCTGAGGTCAGGCTTACTGCTCCAGGGAGAGAGGGACCTCTGCTCCAGGCCGGCTAGTGGCGGGAATGCAGGAGAGGCCCCTGGGTATTCATAACCTTACCTGGTGGGTTAGGATTTAAACATTTGCATGAATGGTTTTTTAAGGTGGGGAAGATAGAAGAAAAAGCTCACAGAAGCGGTAAAGCTTTTGGTAGGAGAGACTCATCTCTCTTGTTTTATCGCGGTGTGCATACTGGGGGTGGCCTGCTGGAACTGGGATGGGGAGCATGGGGGAGGGGCCGCTTCTGGCTGCGTTGAGTTTGAGTTCGCTTGGGAGGCCCCGGGCAGTTTTTGGTAACAGGTTTGAGAGTTCCGAAAGCCTGTTGTTGTGTGAAGCAAGCTGTGTGGGGACGCTGTCCTAGACTTAGTTAGATACTGAGGCTGGGCTGAAGTACACAAGCTGTTGTGGGGTTGGAACAGTGGGGTTGGGGACAGGGGGTAGAACTCACACTGAGGAACAATAGAAGTGTTTTGTGGGGTTTATTTTATTTGTAGAACTAAATTAAGATATTTGTGAAAGTATTTAATTTGGCAAAGAAAAGATACAGGATAAAGTGAAACCCGTTTTGTGTCTAAATGGTGAGTGTTGAGGTCTGTATGGATTTTGCAAGTGTATTACATTTGAATGAGTATAAATTGAGATGATTTAGCTCAGGAAATCCTCAGAGAACCCCAAACTTTCTAGGGCACAACCCTGGCTTCTGGGACATCGTTAATACTGAAGGGAGTTAGGCCTAGGATCTGTCAGTTACGCCTCCCTCGGTGGATGGAGATGTGGACTGAAATGGGGTGCCCTGTTGTAACTCCTTTCGACCGCTCTGAATAATCCCAGCTGCGCAGACTGGTGCGGGAGGCCTTCGTTGTGATAGTGTTTGGAAATCGAGACTTATGTCTCAGCAACAGTGCTCAGGCCCCAGGTGCTTCTGGGAGCTTCTTGGAGACTACAGCACAAACAACGTAAGGACTAGAACCCAGTCATTCTGTCCTGCTCTTATTTCATCAGGCTTTCTTGGTAATAAAAACGGCCTTCACATTTGGAGTTTTATTAATCTTTTGTAGTTTTCGTTTGGGTTCTCTCCTGCCTGGTTAGAGAAGACGAGAGGTAGGAGTAATCTTTGATGCACCCTATTCCAGAGGCTTTTTTCTGCCTAATTCTTTTTATGTACTACAGACTGCTAGTTACATATAGCTAATTATTAATTTCTTTGGAATATCGCACACATTTTGTCTTCTTTTTGAGAGAGTCTCACCTTGAAGCCCAGACTGGCTTTGGTATGGGACCCTCCTGCTTGAGCATCCCATTGCTGGAGTTGTAGGGACTTCAATACCATGCAGTCTTCTTAACAGCTTCTTTAAGAGGTTAATTGAGAGGGACTAAATAAAGGGATGAGGTACAAGTTTAGGATGATAACAAGAGAAAAGACTGAAATGGATACCAGGTGTCTTGGAATGCAATTATATCTAGGAATAGTATTTTTCTACTGAATTGAAACTGGAAAGATTTGGGATCACTGTTAGGCTTTTCCCTCTATTCATTTTAGATAGTCATAGACTGATAATTATAGCTTGAATTATATATGTGCATATAAGCACAATACTCATATATGTACCCTTACACACACACAGACACACACACACACACACAAATATGTACATATACATGGGTAAGATGACTCAGTGGGTAAGGGTGCTTGCCACCAAGCCTTGCTACCTGAGTTCCATCCTGAAACCCACTTGATGTAAAAAGAGAGTGGTTCTCCCCAGGGATGTCCTCTGATAGTGACACGTGCATACATATACGCACAGAGACAATAAACGAACGAACAAATAAATAAATGTAATTTACAAGGAAAAACAAAAAAACCTTTAACAGCAAACACGGGAAACGCCAGCAGCACTAACAGTGTAATCAGCGATGACCGTTAACCTCTCGATGATGCTTTTATGGCTGCCTCTCATTGTTTGGGCATGTGTGCTAGGGCAGTCATTAATGGGAGAAATGGCGGGGAGGAGCCGTGAGTGAGCACACAGTGTTGCCCTGAACCCAGTTGTGGCGGCCTTTCAATCAAATCAGTTTCTGATGAAAGGCCCATTACTCCCTGCAACAGGAAGTCATGCTGCCTCTGCCCTTACAGATTATTTCTTCGCTTGACCTTTATTGTGTTTGATTTTGCAATCTCAACTTTCTCTCTCTCTTTCATTTCTTTTTAAACATTTGGGTGTAGATAGGAGAGAATTCCTTCCTATGCTTTAGGAACACATTTATTTTGTTCAGAAGCTCTGCTCCATCCTTCCTTACAGATAAAGGCCCTTTCTTTCTGTGTGACATGTGAATGTAGGGTCTGGGTGTGCCTTTGTGTGGTGGCGTCCGACATGAGAAATTGCTTAAGAGCTCATTAGGCTGCCATGCCACGAAGGACGTTAGCTTGGCACTTGTTTTTAGGCAGACCTGTCCTGTTCCTCAGTACAAAGAGTAGAATGCTCAAGTGTTTCTCCTGCAGATTCTTTCGGCGGTATTAGATACTAGAGTTTTCCCTTATCTGAATGGTCTTCTCAGGGAATTCCTACAAAATGAATGGCAAAAACATATTCCTGAAGGGGATGTTTGTATCGTCGTTTAGTGAGGCCAAGTTCAGGGTTGACAGAGGGAGATTTAGACTTGAACACGGCTCCCCTCTCTAAATGATCGATCAATTCTAGCCCACACCAGGCAGTCCTTTCTTTCGTCTGTCTCCCTTTAAAATTGGGTTCAAACCTCTCATTCACATGGACCAAGGGGCATCATCAGTCTGTGAGATTTTGTACGAAGTTTCTTGATCTTAAATGTTGACAATAAATGTTGAGGACCTGAAGGGTGGAGGCCCCTGGTCCACACAGTTATCGTTTATGTCGACAGGTTGTTTTCACAGGGAGTTTTGTGGCTTTGGAAAACACCGGTAGGGAGGCCCATTCTTGAGTGAGCTTAGGTAGCCGCTCTCGCCCTGGCTCGTGCTCGGGTTCAGACACGATCGCCATTTGTCTTTCTATGACTTACTGTCTTACCTGCTGCCTCTAAGTATCCGCAGCGTAAAACACTGCTGCCAATCACCACATGTTTTTGACTTGATTTCCAGCTTGTTGCAAGCCTTCTTTGGGAAACCTGTCTTTACGGCAATCTATTGGTGCCCAGACAGCAAGGCTTTATTACAACACAGTCTCTGTTTGGGAGGCAAATAAAAAGGCTATATAATTTCAGCCTGTAACTCCGATACATTATGTTTGTACAAATGACAGGCTTTTGGGTTTTCCCGGATTAGTGTGTTTGCAGTGAGCTTTCGTCCAGGTTTAGCATAGAATTTTCAGGATCTCTTCGGCCTGTATCTTACCAGGGCAGTTTGCTGATACTAGTGACAGTTTCAGAGGTGGGACAACCCCCTTTCAGTGGCCTGTCAACTGGTTTTGTTTTGTCCTGATTCCTCCCCCCTTCTTTTATAGTCTCTGCCCTGAGCAGGTAATAAAATCCCGCTACTCTTCATTATACTTGGAGGCATAACGTGTAATTAATAGATGACTGAGCGTTTCTTTGCAGCTGTGTTTAGAGGTGGACGTTTCCTGTAGAGGCTGGCAGTCATTTTTAAGCTGCTGTGGTTTGTGGAAGCGTGTGCATCCGGAGCAGAGGTTCTCAACCTGTAAATCATGGCCGCGTTGTGGGTGCGTAGCAGATAGATGTCCTGCACATGAAATATTTTCCTTACGATTCACAGTAGCAGTTACAGTTAAGAAGCAGCGTCAGTGCTCTTATGGCTGGAGGTGAGCACAGAGCGAGAGGAACTGACTAAAGCGCGCAGCGTTAGGAAGGCTGCACTGGAGAGAAAGCCCCGCGGCTTATTCCTTGTGAGGCTCGTAGTCTTAGTCTGGCTTGGAGCATTTAAGGGACTGAGCTTCAGTTGTTGCAGCCCTCACCACAAAGGGGACAGAGGGGCCAGGAAAGGCTTCCAACACTCCTGACTTCAGAAAAACAGAAACATTGTTATTGGAATTTGGGGGTCCTAAAACTGTTACCAGACGATACAAGGGAAGTTTGTTTCCCTTTTGGGGGTTCTTAGTCTCATTAATAAAAGGATTTAAGAATGAACTCAAGTAGAATCTGAAGGACAATTTTATTAGGATGTGAAAGAGAAACCCCAGGGTAGGTCAGCTGTAAACCTCAGCTGCTGCCCCGGGAAGGTGAGCGGAGGGAGAAGGAAGCCATGCTACTTAAGGTAGCAGAAGGGTCAGAACATGGCAGACAAGCATCCCTGTGGCAGGCAGGGAAACTTCGGAGAAGAATAATCCAGAAGAGCATCCTGGGCTTACTCCAGCTCCGTGTCTGATGACCTGTTGTCTATGTGCTAGGTGAGGGGATTCTGGGAAGGGACAGTCCAGAGCTCATTAAAGGAAAAGTGGTCCACCTACCTCTTACATGTCTGAAGGCAAGCGTCTCTTCACAGGGCAGTCCCTGGGTCTGCTGACTTAACTGGCTCAGCGCTTTGCCAGGTTTCCACCCAAGCCAGGGGCTTTATTCTTTGTCCAGGGACCTTTTTATTCAAACGAGGTACCAGAACTGAACAGACCTGCTCACCCTCCTTTGCGGCCCTGAGATTGTGGGCCTTGCCTGGTTTTGGGAAATGGAACACACACTTAATAACAAAAATCAGTCTAAAGACCAATGGGCTTCAGTTTCGACTTTCAGAATACATATATTGCACTTATTATAAGAAAGGACGAAGATAACCAGAATAATTGAAGAGTGGAACTCATGCTGGGTAGAATGTCTAAGGGCCAAAGATACCAATAGGGAAGGAAGAAACTACAAGTGTCCGCTCTTCAGTGCCAGGAAGCAAAAGGCATCTGTGTGAGTGTGTGTGTGTGTGTGTGTGTATGTGTGAGTGTGTGTGTGTGAGTGTGTGTGTATGTGTGTGTGTGAGTGTGTATATGTATGTGAGTGTGTGTGTATGTGTGTGTTGTGTGCGCGTGCATGCGTGCGTATGTGTGTGTATGTGTGTGTGTGTGTGCACCTGTGTGTTTGCACATGTGGGTAGCTGGGTGGGTGGGGTAGCCAGAGAGCTACAAGGTACCCAGGCCTTTGCGAAGCTCTTGTTGGTCAGAGTAGGTGAAGGCACTGGTATTGGGATATTTACCCTGTCTGTGTGACCTTGGGTGGTCATCATCTTAGCTTCTATGTGTGTGCGTGTGTGTGTTTGTGTGTGTGGGGATTGTACCTAGGGCTCTTCCTTTATTTCCATCAGCATCTTTGTGTTACAGCCATTTACTAGTTACAAAAGACGTCCAGATGGAAATAACTGTCCTCGCTGCCCCTCTGCCTTCTAGTGGCCGCTGCCTCCCTCCCTCCCCAGAACCATGGCATGCTTCCTGAGACATCTCAGAATATCGGAGGGAGGGGCTGTTGTCTCAGTTTCAGGAAGTGCTCACTGCTCATTTGAGATGCAGGAGGCAGGCTCAGGGCTTCTCACACACCAGCGAGCATGTACCACTGACTCATGTTCCCAGCCAGGCTCACATTTCCTAACCATGGACGTTTGCCTTACAGCTTGTCCGTACGTGCCTCCGTTTATACGGGGATCAGACTTAACACAAAATTACATAATTGCTTATTTTGAGAAGACCCGTACTCTAGTTCATTTGAGTCATGACAGAAAGTTGAATTGCATTCTCTACCCCATTTAAAAAGGTAGCAAATTATATAATAATACCATTATCCTGACGTTTACTGGAAGCTTATTTTTTGAGGAGCACATAAAAAACCACTTGATCTCGGGGGAAAATACATGTCAGCTTAATTAACTGTATCCACCAGTGAAGAAATAAAAGACCAAAAAGCTAAGTATAGTACAATTTAGAAGGTTAAATCTATTTCCTATGGGTGGTGAGTAATGATAATACTTGGGGTTTTTTAAATACACAGCTCTGGGGCAGACCGTCTTAAGTTGCTTAGAGTTGTCCGGTGCTGGCTATCCTTTAGGCTCGTTTTTTAATAGAAGAGTTAAGACAGTGTTGATTGATTATCGTTAGATAGAGTTGCGCTTCATCGCGAGTTCAGAAGTTAGAAGGCTGTTCACGTATCTGGCCTTGGTGGCCATCACATCTAACTAGTCCTTTGAGAAGATCTCCAGTCCTGAGAAAGCCTTCCTTGCTAAGGGCCATCTTTCGCTTGTTTGCTTGGTCCAGGTAGTCTTAGTTGTCAGCTGGGCGCGGCCGAGGGTCACCTGACCAAGAAGCCGCTTTAAGCAGTTGCCTACATCACATTGGCCTCCAGGATTTGGTGGCAAACAAGACAGTGGTGTGGCTGCTGGAAGGTGGCAGTTGGCACTTGCACACCAGACACTTGCAATGCAATGTGTGTTGAGCGTTCTAGAAAGGATAAGCATAGAGTGTTGTGGGAATGTAGATAAGGGCTACCCAGTGGACCCTTGTTGTGTGTGTGTGTGTGTGTGTGTGTGCGTGCGTGCGTGCGCGCGCATGTGTGTGTGTGTGCGAGTGTGTGCGTGCTCGCGCGTGCGCTCAGGTACATACCCATAGACATGTTCCCCTAGTAGTAGTCCTGGCTGTCCTGGAACTCGCTCTGTAGACCAGGCTGGCCTCTAACTCACAGAGGTCCGCCTGCCTCTAGAAGATAAATTTTAAGTAAATTTCAGAGGTGAAGGTCTGGTGACGCGTAGCCATCCTTGAACAGCTTCCGTGTGGTAAAGCTCTGAAGATGGCGTGTTGCATCAGTGGGAGGTAGGTGTGCAAGGGTCAGTCCGAGGGAAGTGCGGCCTCTCCGGTTTACGACAGCCTGAGGTACCCATGACTATGGTGCCCAGTGCAGCCCTCTCTGGGACACAGGAACGGTGCGAGCTACCTGTGAGCTCAGCATCAACAGTCGAAGGTTTTGTAACCCCGGTTTGTGTCAGAAGTCAAGGAGGGAAGGCAAAGGGTCCCCCAGCCTGGAGGCTGGGGCTTGCTTTGTGTTTTCCTTCCCTGTTTTCTTTTCCAAACTTTGTTAAACTCCAGGATAAAGTGATGCCTATGACAGTAAGAGAAGAGTAATCAGACGCGTGGTCCCCACCCAGAAGATTTTACCAACTCATGGCTGGAGAGATAACTCACCAGGTCCAGTTCCGAAAGCCCACAGCTCAGGAAGATCTCTAACTCCAGTTCCAGGAGGCCTTCTGCCCTCTTGTGGCCTCCTTGGGAACTGCATATATAAACTCTTTCTATAAAAATGTTTCCTAAGCTACTACATATATATGTATTCTTGTGATTTTTTTATATTTAAAATATAGATGCAATTAGAATTTATTTAAGAATCGGAAACTGACGTCTGAAATATTGCTTTCCTTTCTTTTAGCTGTTGTTTCTGGGCCCTGGGCCCCTCCAGCTGGGTTAAAGCCCGTGTCCCCCTCCTGGAATGTGGTATTAGTCATTTAGACAATAGTAGCTGTTTCTGACCAAAAGGTTAGGTTTGAAGCCTTGGCATAGTTACGGCGAAATATTCGGAAGATCTCTGCTTCTCTAGGCCGGCTCACGTGGCCCCTCCAATGGGCAGGGTCACACAGCCTTCCGTAATGCTTGCGTTTTCCATTTGCATCCTGTGCTTTTGTGTATTCAGAGAGGGAGGCCGTATGAAACCCCGCTGTCTTAAATTTCTAGTACTGATCTGCAGAAGACAATCTAACTCAGCTCCCACACGTAGTTCTGTGTATACCCGTTGTCTCTGTGTATCAAGCCTAAGCTGCCGGCACATCGCTTCAGTAATAATTGTATCGTGGCCTGCTAGCGTAGGTACTTTCAACCGTGACGGAAGTTGGGTGCAGGAAAGGAGGGATACAAGTCATGAGTTCCCTTGTACCTTTGGAAGCAGGTGACCCCAAAGTGTGACGGTCACTGTGCTTACTTTGGGCTAATGTCACGAGAAAACAGCGGCTAGTTGGAGGCCACCGTCTTACTATAAATCCTCTCAGTAAGGAAGATGCTGGGTTTGGCATGCTTCAGCCACTCCGAGAGCTTTCTGCACACTAAAGTACGGCGTGGTTTGTTTGGTGCTCTCCAGTTAGCTGCTGCTTGTGCCAACGTTGGTTCTCACTTGGACAGGGATTGGGGTGTTTACTGTGTAATCAGCGTGGTCTGTTGGAAGTCTCAAGAGCAAGCTGGGTAGCTCCAGCCCTCTGTCCTATTCACAGTTAGCACTGCGGAACACGGATGCTACTGATCTGTAGTGAGGGAACGCTTTGAAGTGGAGCCCTCCTTAGCAATGCTCTACAGTGTCTGCGGGGTGGGCATGGGGGGCGGGGCGGGCAGAATTGACTGTTTGCACTGGGAAATCTGCACTGGGCTGACCATTAGAGTCTGTTGTTGATGTTCACTTTAGTATTTTCTCACACATCCTCAACCCTCTGCCTTTTGGGGTTACTTTTAAATTTTATTTTCACATGGAGCCCATTTGTAAGCCTGTTCTTACTTTGCCAACTTATTCCTGGGACTGTATTCTTATTTCAACATAATTTATTTTCATGTTCTCAAAAATTCATGGCAGCATGATAAAATCCCAGACAGACATTCTGTCTTCATAGACAGAGGCTGGGAAGTAATGAAAGCGAGCTAAGAATGTCTTCTGTGGGTAATTGAAAACGATGCGAAGAACCCTGGCTGTGCTTTGTTTGGTGGACCAGACCAGCTGCTAGAGAAGCCCTTTGAACCAGCCATTTCCCATATAGCTTGAGTGTGCGATTTCCAGTGCCGCTCACCTCACATCCTGTTCTATTCTTTGCTCCCTCTAGCTTTAAATTTATTCTGCAGTTTAGCTGACCTATAAGAAGTTGCAGTGGATTTTGGTCATAGGAAATGGATTTCTAAACCTAAGTCATAATGGTAGGTTTAAGATGAGTTAAGAGATGGAAGAGTTCGAGTCGCACAGAGAGAATTTGTTGTAGTGGGCACTGTGATCACAGGGAGACAGTGATATATGTCATGTAGGGCCAGGAGACTTTCCTAGGACTAGCGGCCTGAGGGAATTGTCTTACACAGACAGTTCTGCCTGTCTGTGTAAGCTGACCTGGAGATAGTGTGCTCAGGAAGGAATAATTTTGAAGCATTTCTTGTTGCTTTGGTAGCTGGTCCTTAAACTATAGCTGGAAGGATGCGCCCCCTGGTGGCTTCTGTGTGTCAATACCACTGGATATTTAGTTCCTCTTGAGCCGAATGGAAACAGTTCTCACTTGAAGCGCTGTACTTAGTAAGCTGCTTCAGTAGAAGCCGGTTCACAGAAATTCCAAGTTCACTGTCTCTGTGATAGCATTTCAGTACTTCGTAGACCCCAGAAAAAAGTTTCCTTCATTCCTTCCTTCCTTCCTTCCTTCCTTCCTTCCTTTTAAAAGACAGGGTTTCTCTGTAGCTTTGGAGGCTGTCTTAGAACTCTGTCAGTAGGCTGGCCTCGAACTCAACAGAGATCTGCCTGCCTCTGTCCCCATCGTGCTGGGATTAAAGGTGTGCACCACCAGCGCCCAGCAGACCCTGTAATTTAAGAGCTCCAGACAGTGGACACTGAACTAGAACAGTTGTTCCTTCCAGTTTTTAAGTGTGGTGGAGAGGGTTTCTGTGTCACCCAAGTCTGTCCTTATTAAGGGGTAAGACACTGAGTTTCTTTGATAAAGGTGTTGAAAGATCTTACAAGTACCCATCCTCTGATTTTTTAAAAATCAAATAGATTGTTTCAACTCACAGCCCTTGATACTCTTGTGAATTAAGTTATTTCTAATTCATGAAATATTTGCACTAAACTTTTGCTCCCTTTGATTATTTTCAATTAAAAATGCTTATGATCTTTAGCTACTGTGTTCATCTTTAAACAGTGGAAATCTACTACTTTTTCTGTCCATATGTATCCCTTCCTTCAAAGAATAAGTGCATGCTCCCATGACTCTGGGTGTATTGCTGTGTCCAGAGGACATAGTACCCAACAGTCTGTAGCTGTTTTTCAATATGTTTTAAACATTTCCCATCGATAACTATGTTTTAAAGTGTTACACATGAAGCTGAATATATATTTTCATCTGTGTCATTTAGAGAAAGTTGCGCTGAATTAAGTTCTTTCAACATTCACCTCCAATGTTAATCAAAGCGATACCTCAAGTATTGATTCGAACCTACCAAGGTCTTTGTAGGGCATTGTGTTTTCACAGGTGTGAGTTGAGAGTAATTTTAATATCTGGAAGTTGGGCTAATATTCACTTGAATTTTATCTATTTAAAGAATAATTACGCAATTATTACATAGTGTAGCTGATTATTTGGGATAGGTGCTTCATAATTTTTACAGCCTTTCCTGGTTGTCAACTTGGCTAGAACTAACCTTTGAGGGATTTTTTTTTCCTTAATTAAATCATTTGAAGCGGGAAGACCCCCCTTTAATCTGGGCCCCACCTTCCGCTGGCAGCCTGTGAAGAGTGTGGGTGAAGGAAGCTTGCGTGTGTTCACTTGCTGGTAAGTCCATTCCTTACCCGGCATTAGAGCCTACTTCTTTGGGATTCTGGAATGTACTGAAGACCAGCTGAGGCAGCCAGCATTGTGAACTGAACAACTACTGGATTCTTAGGCCTTGTATTTGTAGGCAGCCATTGTTGGACTAGCTGGACCACAGTCTGTAAGCCAGTCTAATAATTCTCCTTTCTATATATCTAACATACATCTATGAACGTAGATATATAAGCATATAGATAATAGATTCATTCTATAAATTCTGTCTCTCTAACCCTGAGTAATACAATAATAAGATTTTAAGAAGGGCTTGTTCGGTCATCTGTTCTCTTCGACATTTAATTATTGAGTCACTCCCAGTAAGAGTTGGTTTCAAATTTTCTTAGTTCTTAAGGCATACCAAAAAAAAAAAAAAAAAAAAAAAAAGAAAGAAAAGTCACATTCCCGTATTCATGTCGTATTTTATTGTCTGAGCTTTCCTTTGTGAGGTGCTAACTGCTAACAATCCAAGGAATTTTCTTGTGCTCTATGAATCTTTTAAGGTCCACTAGAGGGCGCCTTTAACGTCTTGGTCGCAGGATGGGGGTGTGCAAAACAAGTTAGTGTATGCTTTTATTTTGATTTTTGGGAGCTAGCTCTGTTAAATCTCAGAGCAGGGTCACTAAAGTCTTAAACGGAGACAGGAGGAGACTGCCTCGTGTGGCCCTTAAACAGGTAGCCTTGATAGTGACCGCTGCGGCGTGGGTTGGGGATGGCTGTGGAAGCCGAGTGGGTTAGGTTCCATCTCATGGATCTCATCAAGGAGCCCTTTGTGCCAGCCAAAGAGAGAGGCCTATTTTGTGTGTGGGCACAGTGGGGTAAAGGAATCAGATGATAAAACAGACAGACCTTGGTTAATCCAAGGGGTCCAAGAAGCGTGTGCCTCCAAAAACTTCCCACGGACAAGGCAGTGGGGGGCAGGGGGCTGTAGGTGCCTCTTCTCCCACAAGTGCTTTCCAGTACCAGCTGCCTGCGGGGGGTCGGGGACGCGTCCATGACGTCGATGACGACGAGGACACCGGATGGATGAGAACTTCCAAACAGCTGCTTGGTAGAGCCTTTCTTGCAAGTCCTGGTGTTCACAGTGTCCCTCCTTGCTGGTGTAGAACGCTTGGAGATCTGCATTTCACTGCCCCCCCCCCCGCCCCCCCCGCGTGCTGGGATTAGAGGCGTGTGCCATCCGGCCCCGGCTTGCCAGTTCCTTTGTAAACTGAACCTGTCTTCCTCTTTGTGGACCTTGCTTAGGGACAGCTAGTCAAAGAGTTTTCAAACCACCCTTTGCCTCTGTTACAATGACCACACAAAAGCTTCGGGAAAACAGGGGACACAGGGCTCACCTCCTTGGATACATCCATACATCCGTAGAGACACAGCCTTAGCCAAGTCCTTCTGAACCCTGTTTGCATGTAAGGCTCTGCTCAGCCTCTTGGATGGCACCACAACGTAGGCCCTCCACCATTAATATCACAATCGGTGGAAAAGATTAGAGCAACAAATGAATCAGATCAGAAATAGGAGAGATGCGACCTCAGTTGTTTATAATTGGACAAGAAAGGTCCAAATCAGATCTCGGTACCCTACCTTTGAAACTGTCCATCATATTGTTTGTTTTAAAGATTATGCTTTGTTACACCAACTCTTCCTAGTTCTCCAATAAGGTAAATTCTGTTTCCTGTTGTCTAAGATCCCACAGTGCCCTCTGGATTTCCTAGCTTGTGTCCTTCACCTGGGTAGCCACCAGGGGGCAGGAGCGCACAGTCAGATCCTGTGGAAATTCTCTGAGGGTGCCTGCTTAGCTGCTAGAGAAGAACATAGAAGTTATGAGGAAAGGCAAAGCAAAGCCTTGCGTCTTGGTATGACTTGAGCTCGTTCGCCATCCCCACAGGCTTCCGAGGAAGCTCACGCTTGAACAGCATGTTCTAAGGATGCGGCCTTCATGTTTGCAGTCTCCAGAAACATGGAGACAATGCACAGTAGATGACACCTCCCAAATGGAAACACGTTCGTTCGAGGGGTGTCGAGCCATGTCTTGTGTGGCTGTACAGGTTTCATCCCAGGTTCCAAGGGGCCAGCTGGGCAGCACCTCTCCTCGGGCCAGCCACCTTTTCCTGGGTTCTATACTCTCCCGAGTCCCCTCATTCTGGGCTCTGATGGGCTCCATTTTGCTTTTCCAGCTCTTGAACCCATTTCTTACTTGTTTGTTATATTAAAGTCTCTTTACTAAAATGGATGTGGTTTCAGCGTTTGTGACAAGGTTTCTAGGTTAGAGTTTACTCACCCGTAAACGGAATGGTCAGCAGAGAACAGAAAGTTCATCTTAGTCAGAGGACTCATCAGGTAATAGAGTTCCTGGTCATGACCTGGAACACTCTGTTGATTTATAATAATAATAATGATAATAATAATAATAATAATAATAATAATAATAATAATAATAATAATAATGACCACCTGGAACACTCCATTGATTAATAATAATAATAATGATGATGAACTGGAACCCTCCGTTGATTTATAATAATAATAATAATAATGATAATAATAACTAACAACAATAGTAATAAAATTCAGAGTCTGAGTTTGGGGAAAGAGTGCTCTTCTAGAACAGGCAGGTACCCTGGTGTGCCCTGTTGGAAGCATGCGGAGGGGAGAGAAGGTGGGATGTTCCCACATGTCGGACAAAGAAGAATGGATTCCGAAGGGGGCAGCGGGAAGAGAGGAAGCCGTGGAAAAGTTAAAATGAAACAAAAGGCTGCCGGCAGGCTGATTGCCTTTAGGGTATGTTCAGGGTGTGCACCATCGCTGGTCACACGCTTCGTCAGGTATGGTGCCTTAATGTGGCTGCTCACTGCATCCTTTGCTGTTCACAAGGCATCAGCTCTGCTCTGCCATCTCAGCCACTTAGTGTGTTTGAGGCAGGCAGTCCTAGTTACTGAGCTGTTTTGTGGAACTTGGTGGTTCTGTTGCTGTTCATCTCTACTGGAGATTAGCAACGTGTGACATAGAACCTTTCGGATGGTGGCATCTCAGTGCCTGTGAACAAGTCTTTCTTCGTCATTTATGAAAGGTTCTCATAGTAGTACCAGCCCCTCCAGGTTGCCCGAGGGTTAATAGAGGAGAAAGTGAAGAAAACCGTGTCGGCATGTGAAGGTAGCTAGTTGCTGGGTTAATCATGCCCCTGCCTTCTTGTGGGAGGGAGGGTGAGACACCATCACTTTCATAGGCTGTTGAGGGAACCCGGTGTGACTGCCTCTGCTTTCCTTGTGGATGGGGAGGGTTGAACCTGAACTGCTCAGCCTCCAAGCTGACGGAACCAATGTTCTTCCTGCCAGTTGGAAGTTGAACATCCTTAACTCCCAAATCTGGAATGCTCTAGAATTAACCCGAGTATTGACAGGGTGCTTCAAGTGGTAAATTCTACAAAATGACACCTTCCTTGATATACAAACCAGCTAAGCAAAACTGCTTAGAATTATCCTCAGGCTGGGAGTATATGATGTAGAATGAATTCTGTGACTAGGCTAGGGTCCCACCCACAAGACACATGCAATCAAAATCCCTTCTACAAGGTATGTCAACACACACACACACACACACACACACTCACACACACTCACACACACGCACACACACACACTCTCACACACACTCACACACACACACACACACCTGAAATCTGAAGTGATTACAGGTCCCAAGTATTTTAAATAAAGGATACATAGTCTATATATGTATAGTTTGTCCAGTTGTTGGCTATGAGTGAGGTTAAGGAAGATGATTCCAAATCCTTGAAATTTTCTTCATTTGAGTTCTCTGAATTGAGGAATAGCTTTTCTTTCTTCCTGTCCTTTTTTTTTTTTTTTTTTTTTTTTTTTGAGGGGAGGGTTGAGACAGGGTTTCTCTGTATAATAACCCTTGTTGCCCTGGAACACAGACCAGGCTGGCCTCAAACTCTTAGAGACCCACCTGCCTCTGCCTCCTGAGTCTTGGGATTGTAAGGCCTGTGCCACCACTGTCCAGCTTGGAATGGCTTTTCTTGATGTGGAGTTGATTAACACTTTTTTAAAAATAACAATTAGAGGGACCTCGAAATGGAAAACTGCTCCAATGAAACCGTTTTTGAAACCCTTGTTTTACTTTTTAACAGATTCTGGAAATACTCAGAGTAGTTGTTTCTCTGTTTGCCCTGGCTTCCTCCCACTTTGAATTGTTTCGTGGGCCTTCCTCATCGCTCCAGTCAGCCTTCAGGCATTACCATGGGTGACCTTAGCTTCTAGCCCCTCCACAAGTGCCTGGCCTTTCAATCCCCAGAGCCCCTCTGCACCCCTCAGTCAGCCAGTTCAGCTCTTTGAGTGGCCTTGGGCTCCGAGCTGGCCTCACCCTTCCAGGCCTCTAAACCTGCTCCGTTCTTTACCCAAATCCAAGGAGTGGTCCTTCTTTTCCTGTCCCCCATTTTGCCCCCAGTCCCATCTCTTCCCCTTGGCTGGTCCTTCAGGGTTAGTTATCGGCTGCTTCTTCGCTGCTCGCCTTAGGGCTTCTTGTTGACCGCTCCATCTTCTGTCGAAGGGGTCTCCCCCTTCCCCCCCCTCGTTCCTTTCTACCCAGCCTCTGAACATCTCCGAGGAAATCCTAGCCCGGTTAGCCAGCCAGCACTGCTGCGGCCACCTGATTCTGCTGTCACCCAGGTCTTCCTGGAAGACCTTAGACCCGTCCTCACTCTGTCCAAGTCCCATCCATTTTCCTCTCTCGGCTAGTAACCAAGGTCGAGGCTGACGTTGCGTGGCCCTACCGCACACCTCCAACTCTACATGCAATTGTGAAAGTCGTCTCTGTCCCTGTCTTCTTGCTGTACTGGTGAGCTTATCACTTGGCTCCAAGGTCTGCTTCTCCACACGAGCCCGCTTTGTCTGCGTGAGGACTTCGAACAGTTCACTCTGCTCCTTTTCCTATCTTTGTAGAGCCCTCCCCTTGTGGACCCCATCATCACCAGCCTGGCTTTGCAGAAGCCTGGTCTCTGCCAGAGTTTCTCAGGGGACCCACCCTTTATCCCTGCCTCTCTGTAGCTCCTGGACCAGTGGCAGGCATCCTGTTCTGTTTCTCTGCAACTGGTCTCTCGCATCAGTCAGCGGACCCTCTGTACTGGTTGCTTAGGACTCTGCTCCACACCATCCGGCCACACCTGACACAGTGACCCTCGCTTGCTGGGAGGCTTATGGGATGGGGACATCCCCCGCCCTTTCTCTTCCACGCAGGAGGATGGAGCTGTCCTTTCTTGCCTGCAGTCCCCCTGGCTGCTTCTCAGTATCCGTTTTTCTGCTAGAATCTTGACCTTTTAGTTCCCTCATCTTGACAGAGGCTGAAGAATCCAGGAATGAGCCTCTCATGGCCATACGACGCCCTTTAGGAACTCTAGCCAGGCTAACTTTCGTCTTTATACCAGCTACCAAGGCTTTAGAGGACAGAAGAAAATTTTAAGGCCTTCACCCACTAACTATTGGTCAGTAAAAGAGGAGGCCTTTACATTTTATTTAACTGTCTGCCTGTGTCCTTCCCACCGGCTCCCAGGCCTGGAAGAAAGTGTAGTGGCAGGATTCTGAGCAGAATTGCCATTGCACTTTCTTCCAGGCCTGGCTAATTGATCATATGTGGTGAGTGTGCCCGAGGGCTGACTCATGATGTGGCCTGTTCCTATAGCTTTGATCTTTTCTTTCATTATTTTTTTTTCCTAAAAATATGGCTACATAAAAATCTCAACAAGTAGGATGTGTTTGTTGATTAAAAACTCAGACAACAAAAAAGCTCGTTATAAAGTTATAAAATTCTTTCCCTCCCCTTTCCGCCGCTCCCAATCTCAAGGGGAGGTGACAGCAGCCACTTTTACACTAAGAGTGTCCAAGTTTTCCATTTCAGTCCCTAGGCCCCTCTTGAGTTTCACAATCTAATCTCTAGCACTTGAGCCCAGATGCTGATTCATAACCACTTATGTTTTCCATATCATTGTTTGTATTTACATATGTGAGCCCCTTGAAATCCTTTGGGGTCCTGGTAGGTGGAACCAATCCATAAGCCAGTCGACTAGTTAATCTCCAGTCCAGCCATCTTACATGGCCTTTCTTTCTTGCTGGCTCCTCCTCCCCCCCCAAAAATTTTTTATTTCTTCTTCCCCAACCCTATTTCCTGTTACTACTCCTATCTTCTCTTTCTCGCAGAGCTGTCTCCGTCTCCTCGGATGCTTTAGGCTGCACATGCTCACCTCACTCACCTCCGCGTCACCTGGCCCTTCCCCGTGCACTCTGCTGAGACTTGACTTCCTAACCCTGAATGTCCTCAAGTCCCTTCACCGCATGGCCACAGACACATTTTATCCTAACCCAGTTAAAGCTCCGGCCACATCTGGCTCTGGACCCTGCCCTGACTTAACCCTGCTTGGGTTTTCCCTGGGCTCAGCCTCTTCTTGCTCTTGGGGTCCTTTCCATGCTGCAGCTTTCCCCTGGCCTTCTTGCCTCACAGCAAGGTGGGGCCCCGAGCCCCCTGCTTAGGATGCTTTCATGTGGTCGTCTTTCCTCTTGCCAGGATTGTGCTTTGCATCCCCTGTGTCAGTTGATTAGATTTTTTTTTTCCCCTGAAAGACAATTTTTCAGGACTTTTAAACGCCATTTAATGGTCCACAGTAAGTTCTCAAGTGACTGCACCTTGGGTTTTTCTTGAAGCATCGATCTGAGGACTTTAAAGTGTCCTGGAACCCCCAGTTCTCTTAGTGGCAGTCTGTGTTTGGTGACCTGAACCATTCGTGTGCATTGATTATCAGTCAGTGTGGGTCTTTCTGCCTACAAGGCCTATGAGGCTCTGGAATTGCAGTAACTCAGTTTCTAACCCATGGTCTGCTGTCTGTGCTTCCTAAAGGCTACAATAAATCTCGGGAATCTCAGTACCTTTAAATGTTGAAAATATTCACCCAACAGGAGTTTTAATTTTTAACCTTCACTCTCTATATTTTAGTATGCAATGTGTCTCGTCATATCACTAACACCTCCTCTGCACCTTCCAGAGACCCCATTACATCTCCCTTTCAACCTCTCTATTTCCCGACCTCCTTATTTGTTGACTTATTTTTAATGCCCTAAATCCAGTTAGTGCTGCCCATAATAGTACGTGGACTTGGTGTCATCCCCTGGGGCACAGGGAACCCGTCAGTGGCCACACTCTGAGAAAACGACTCCTTCCTCCAGCAGCCATCCGTCGCCAATAGCTCCTCAGGCAGGGGAGGGTCTCAGGAGTCCCCCACCGTTCTGTGCTATGGCGTATAACTGGCTGGGTCTTGTGCACACACTGTGTAGGTAATCACGCCTGCTGTAAGTTCATGTGCGTGCCAGCCATGTCCTATCCAGAGGATAGCATTTTACAGCCCTCCTCCCCAGCTGAGACCGACCTATTCTCACACATGATTGCTTTATTTCTAGCCAGCGTCTCTTAATTTAAATTCTCCCATCTAGCCTTCGTCTCTGGGCTTTTATCTTTATATACCTTTCTTTGCTTCTTACTGCAGGGCTGGCTGTGCAGCTGGGTGGCTGCCCCTGGAACCCTCCTGGCCTCCTTTGCTCCCTCCTCCATCTCCTCTCTTTCTCCATCTGTTTGTTCTCTCTGCCTGCCGGCCCCTCCTATCCCTCTCCTGCCTCGCTATTGGTGGTCCAGCTCTTTGTTAGCCCAGTCGGGTGCTTTAGACAGGCAAAGAAACACAGCTTCGCAGAGTTAAACAAACGCAGCACAAAAGAATGCAGCGTATTGCATCTCTAAGCAGACATTCCACAGCTAAACAGATAACACATCAGTAGTCTGCAAGGGTTGGAGCAAAGCACAGATCTGTAGATGTAACCCTGAGCATTTAGAAGACGGTTTGACAACATGAACATTTGGATGTGTAAAAGATGCCGTAAGAGTTGTAAGCTAATTAGGAAATACCGTTGTTTTTCCTTTTTCTTTGAAAAGTTTGAATAGAGATACCCCATATTTAGTGCTGCTCCCAGAAGGCATGGGCTATCAAATTAAAATCTCAGCGCCACGTACAGGCTGTCTCACTACAAGTTACTGATCAGAGAAGCCTCACACACAGGGCATTCATTGTTCTTGGTTACCCACACTAAGTAGATGGTAAGACTATTGTTGCAGACACCACACACTTTGGTTGCAAGACACAGAAATCAATACTGTCCTGACCAGGAGACTCAATGCTGGCTAGCTTTCATAGTTCTGGATGGTTCTGTACAGGTTTCTGGCATAAATAAATAAATAAATAAATAAATAAATAAATGGACGGACATCAGTGGTCTTACCTAGTGTTGGGCCATGCATGCGAAATACTGACCTGCCAGGCAAGACATGCTCACTGATGCATTAATGGCAAGAGTCTTGTGGGTGGGAGGGGTCACCAACACTGTTGATTGCATTTGAAGCTATTTCACAGGAGGGAATTCATGCCCAGTACTGTAGACACAGTAGATTGTTTTGTTTTGTTTGTTTTAATGGTGGGTCGATGGAAGGCTTTATACCGTGTCATTTACTGGTGATAAAAAGGTGTAGGAAGGCCAGTTAACTCCCAAGTGACTGCTCCCCTCTCTTGAATTACACCCAGTCCCAAGCTAGGTATCCAGACGTGGGAAGGACGTTTTCATCTCTGCACTCTAGGTAGACTGAGAGGACAGCGGCTGGGGATGAAGGAGTTTGCAATCCCGCTTAGCCAGGCACCCCGACCTTCAGCAGCACAGATGTTTCTGTCCCCGGAAGGATAATGACTTTCCACGCTTGATTAATGAGCAGCATTCTGGTTTGTTGCTGAGCCAGCACTGCCCATAGTAGCTGGGACGAGAAGCTCCTGGGCTGTGACGATGGCTTCTTTGGAACACCGTAGTGTCCAAACAGGTGGCCCAGATACCTTTTGTTTTGTGTCTTCTTTTCCAAGTGCTGGGATTCAGCCAAACTATTGGCTAAGCCAAGTGCTACCCTGGAGGGCCACAGGGCACTTTCTGAGGCATGAGGTCATTTTGTTGCCACCCTCCACTCTTCAGGCTCTAGGCGAAGAGGATTGGTGGGATTTATGTGAATCTTATACAAGGGACTGGTTTACTTTCTTTTTTGTTCAGTGGCCAGCTCTGTAACTGAGGGTTATCCCTCAGGAGTGTGAGCATCCCTGATGTTCAAGCGAAATGTTTTCTCGTCCTTTTAGGACTCATTCTTTTCACTTTGGAATACTCTAGTATTCCCTTCCCCTTCCCCTCCCCTCCCCTCCCCTGCCCTCCCCTGCCCTCCCACGCCCTTCCCTCCCTCCCCTCTTTCCTGCCTCCATATCTTATGTTTTTGAGCATATATGTTTCCAGGCCCCGTGATTTGTTGTTGTTTATTTGGAGAGGAGTTTCTGTTCTGAGCTCAGGACAGAAATTTTGTATTCTTATAAAACGTTTTGTTTCTAGCTTGTTCTTTGTATGCAATTCATGCTTAGAAAGATTACAATTTTAGGTGTGTGTGTGTGTGTGTGTGTGTGTGTGTTTTCATGAACCAGTTCGAGTCTCATTAACGTCATAACAGATGGGCAAGCGTAGACTCCTGTGGGGGTGTGCACACCAGCACCTGCAGAACTTTCCCTATTGTAACATCTGAAAGAAGGGAGACTCCCCAGAGAGCTGAAGGCATGCTCTTAGGCCGGGCTGGGATGCAAGTTTGTGTCTCATTTACAGTGGAGCCTGCCTTCTCGGTTGCATCAAGGCAGATTTCCACATCGTCCTGGGCCCTGGACACCTGTCCAGCAAAGCCTCTTGGAAAGCACAGGAAAGCAGCAGGACCATGACATCATTTCCTTCACCCTGTCTCCTGACCGTCAGGAAGTGTCCCACAACCCTTGTGAGTATTTTGAGCCGTATCGCTACCAAAAGGAGAAAATTAAAAGAACCCAAGATCTTCATATATGCCCGCACTGAGTGATCCAGATTAAAGGTTAAAAGTGAAGATTCTTTTCTCATGTGTGGTAAAGCAATTCGGGGGAGGAATTAAGTTTTTAGTAGAAACAAAGTATCACATGGGTAAAGGGGGTAGAGTCACTTGCCGGACCCCTGCTTTAAATTCCAGAGTTTTATTTAGAATTAAAAAGAAAGACTAGACACAGCTACTAACCTCACTTTAAATGTATTTATCTCAGCACCAGGACTGAGGCTGTGCTGTGAGTCTTCCCGAGGCACAGGCTGCTCAGGCTAGCCTTCCAGGCGACTGCTCACCCTCACCGTTAGTTCCCAAAGCTCAACCCAGGATAACAAACTCTGTGATGTGCGCTGTCTCATCTGGGCATTCTTGCTGGTTGCAGAGAGAGATTATATGGTGCTTGCTATTTAACTGAGTTAGAAAACAGATCTGTCAGTAAACAGAGTGGGGGGGGGGCACACTGTTCTGAGTGTGCTCTGTAGGAGAGAGAGAGAGGGAGGGAGAGAGACAGAGAGGGAGAGAGAGAGAGAGGGGGAGGGAGAGAGACAGAGAGAGAGAGGGAGAGAGACAGAGAGAGAGGGAGGGGGGAGAGAGGGAGAGACAGAGAGAGAGGGAGAGAGAGAGGGCGCATCCAGGGTCCTGTGGTGCCTGGTGGGGTGGACGGTACTGCTGGTGCAGGAAAATGTCTTGGTGCTCGGGTCCTGTACTAGACATTTTCCAGGTAATGAAAGCTGTCAAACACCGGCCAGGAAGCCATTCCACACCTGGAACTGTCCGTCTCTCTTGGAATCTTCTATTTTCCTATCTTTCATCCGCCGCAGAGGAAAAGCACATGAAGTTTGTGAGACAATGGAAGTAAAGAAACTTCATGAGCTGGGTCAGTTTCTATGCTCATTTTGACCTTGGCGGTAAGCTGTTTCGCCTGTCTGCAAGTCACACTTGTACATATGGTACCAGGCAACGCCACAGTAAAATCTAACACACACATACCTGGGCACGGCTGTGGTGAGCCAGTGGCCATGCAGCTGGGGTCTTATGTGGTCATGGGTGTTTCATAAACGGACGAGATTGGTTCGAATGCCTGTTCCAGAAGTGTGTTTATTTTCTGTGTTGAAGACTGGGGTTCTGGTAAGCCTTGGCGTTCAGTTAGCTTCCTTTTCCTCCAAGGTGCAGTGACTTTTTCACATGGAGAAGAGGTGATGTAAAACAGAAGCACAGGTTTCCCTGTTTTTGGTTTAGTCCCTGATTGTACTGTCAGGTCACCCCACAGCTTTAAAGCTTTAATGGACAGCTGATTTGAACAATGAAAGTTAGGACACAAAGTTTCTAATGTGATTATAGTGAAACTGCATTGTAACGTGTTAGCAGTGACTCTGGTTTCCTCTTTCTTTTTGATGGTGGTTATTGTCTTTTCTCGTGGATAAACCAGTCTGATAATGCACTTCATAGATTCAAAACCAAAACCCAGACTTACAAAAAAAAAAAAAAAAAAATCCCTAAAGAACTTGTATTTAATTAATATGTAATTCATTTAATTAGTTCCCTGCCTCTTTCTTTTGTGGTGGTTGTCTTAATTTCTGGTTCTAGTTTTTACAATAGAGAAAGTTTCAGGCATTTTCTGGTTCACCCCACGTTGTTCACGACACCCCCTCCCACCCACCCAAAGAGGAGCAGTGAGCCTGAGACTTGGTGCATTTCCCTCTTTCTCTCCTTCTCTGGTCCTCTGTCTGTGGCGGCTTTGCAAACAGATTTGTGCAAGCAGACATGACTTAACTCTAGTCCACACATAGAGAACTATTCAACTTTACTTTTATGGGTTTTGAATACTGCCCCATGTGAAACTGTGACAGCAATAAAGTATGCTTGGCCAACCTTATTTTAATAGCGAAAGAGGGCTGCTTTTAATTAATAAGTGGATCTCTTTATGTCTGGGATTTTCAGGTTATTTTGTGGCTCTTTAGAGTTCTTCAATTATGTGGCCTAAAAGGGCTATGTTAGTGGAGACTAAATCCCCTTTAAAAATTCTGTCATTTAAATGTGTTCTGTCTGTAATCTCTATTTTTTTTTCAGATTATTGTTTTAAAAATGCAAAAACCGAAAGGACCCAGCAGTAGGAGTTTTTGTCTGAGGTGTTAACACGTATAGCTTATAATTGCAGCATGCATATTTTGAGCTATAATGGAATGCAGTACCGTGTATTTGGATAGATGGGTGTACAGATCCGTGATCTTCAGCTGGGACACCATAGCAGCTCTGTTTACACTAAAGAGTCTTGTTGTGGGGCTGGAGAGATGGCTCAGCTGGTAAGAGCACTTACTGCAACCTGGGTTCAGTTCCCAGCACCCACATAGCGGCTCACAACTGTCTGTAGCTCCTGTTCCCGGGTATCCAAGGCCCTCACACAGACATACCTGCAAGCAAAATATTAATGTACACAAAATAAAAATAAATAAATTTCAAAAGTTGTCTTGTATTTTCCACTCTTGGCATCTGCTTGTGGCTACTTAAAAATAACCAGTTGAACCCCTAGGAGGCATCCACTGGAGGGTCAAAGAGTCCTTTAAGTGATGCTGTTGTAGTCTTCTCTCTATGTGTGGATTTTCAGTCAGGTCAGTCAGACCTAGAATGCCATTGTCTTATGACTTCCCCAACGTGCTGTCTCCCTCCCGGCCCAAAGGGTTCTGCCCATAAAGCAATCCCTGGGTGACGACAGCACCACTCATTTTGATTGATGCTCAAATGAACATATCCCCAGGTACTGATTGCAGACTTGTGTCGGTTTATGCCATTTTTTTTCTCTCAGAAGCCAGATCTGTCTGAGGGACACATTTTTGGGATTGAAAGGAATTGTCTGGGCATGATCACGGCCTGGGAACACTTAGCCGAAGGAAACCAAAGTCATGCTCTGGAACGGTGGTTGGGAAAATGAAATCTTTCTCTTTAAAAATAAGATAGGGATTTTTCTGATTTCTCTCTGGCATCGTTGGCGCTGTTTTCCTTTAGTCTTTGCTGGGTAAGATAAATAGGCTGCCCTTAGACTGGCTGGCCCTGTTCGATACCGGCACTGTTGATCAGCAGCCAGTAGATGGCAGTACGGCTCCACTAGGGCCCTTTGGAAAGCCCTGCCCGCGCTGTCTAGCATTTCATTACAGTCTAATTTTGAAAACGCCTGATTAGCTACATTAAAGCAGGGTTTGGGTGATTTTTCCCCCTTTTTAAACTTACAGAATTACAACCACAGACTGAAAGGAAGCCATTATTGGTAGACAACATGATTATCAGTTGCAATTTAGTCCGTGTAATAGGGGAGCAGCACATAGATGTTTAATTATATTTGTAGAAACAGTCTATATAAATATGTAAAAAGGTTAATAAGAATGATTAAGATTTCCCAGTTATTTTAGATCAGTATTTTTATCTTAACTTTCCCTGGAGTACCACCTAACCCTTATGGTGAATCATGCAAATGGAATACTTCTTAGTTCTGCTAAGAAAGCTTGGTGTATAATTAATTTGTAGACTAAGGTAGCTCACATCTGTGGGGTTTTTATTTCTTTGGACAAGAGCTGTCCTTGGAAGAGGTGCATTCCATCCTTACGTTGGGTTTTTGCAGGTCTCCTGGGAGTTAGTTCACAGAAATGGGCTGTTCTGTCTTTCATTGTGATCCAGATTATGTTTTAGTAATAGACTCCGTGGTTTAGGTTGAATATATAATAAAAACATTGTCATTTAAATTGGAAACTTGTACATTTAGGTGGCAGTTGGTGTACCAAGAGCATTCCTTATTTTAAGATAATTTAGGGGAGATTCCATATTGGATAGGATGTTAAAATTGGTAGATTTTTCCCCCTTTTGTTAAAAAAACAAACACATTATGTTATTAATATTACATGTGAAGTATTTTGTGTTAGGAAATAGTTTGGGCGGTACCTTCCTTGGAAATTGAATTTTAAGAAAACCCCTGCCTAACTGTTAATCTTCTGTTCTCTCATTTATTTCCTGAGTGTGTAGATAGCACTGTAAAATTATAGACTTGATCTGGCCTTTTCAGAACTTTCAAGACATTTTAGAAACAGGAATGCAATGTTGCTGTTTCTCCCAAGTTGCCTCTGCATATTCTGGCGGGTGCAGGTATACTCGCAGGAGTCGAAGCATCTGAGTTCCTGCGTTATGCTGAGTGAGTTCATGTGGGCGAGTCTGTAGTCACTGTGTAAGCTCGAAATCTGCTGCATAAGCCACAGCCCGACAGACAAAGCATGCCATTTCTCACCGGTTTTGCTGTGTAACTCGCCTCCTGTAGCATGGATAATGCACTTAGACAGTTCATGTTGTCAGATGTGTGTGTCTGTACACACCCTTAGTCACGTCATGTAGACGCACCTATTATAATGGCTACACGATAAAATAGGTGGGTAGGAATTTCTGTGACTTAGGCGCAGTGGATGAAACCAGGACCTAGCATATTCATTGTCTCCTAGCAGACAGATATGAATATAATAATAGCATGTTTGTTATGTGTCTCCCCCCGCCCCCCATCAGGAGATGATGTCAGCCTGTCAGGAATGCAGTCATCAAACTGACTGGTAGCACCACTAAGTGGAGTGGATACCAAGCACCCTTGCAATAACAGCTTCCTTTCTTCCTGGGCAGTTTCCCTACAAAGGTGGTGAGGACTTCATCTTGTCTCCACCATCAGCAATGGAAAGGCGCTGTTGCGTGGTGTGATTTGAAGTTACCTTAAAAGCTGTAAAAAGACTAACATTTATGAAATTGCTGTCCAGCCCAAATCTTAATGCATCGCTGCTTTATAGAATTTAGGGATTCTTGGCAGTGTTTGACCCACAGGGTAGATTTAGTGGGGAATGTTCTTCTCCAGCCAGCTCAGGATGAGGGCACACAGGTTGGGAGCAGCGGGGCTCGGTTTCTATTTTATGCACAGCAGCCAGACTTGCTCTGATGTTTGTAATATTTAAAGGAGTTCAATAGGAGGCCCTTGAGTCTTTGATGTAAAGCTACAGTTGGTTTAATGAGAAAGGTTTTTCATATTGCTTGCAGTATTGAGCATTTCCTCCAGTTCAGACCAATATGATGTAACGATCGATTTATACCTTGGATCCCATCTTTCATTCCTCACCCTGAATCTGCCCTCCTCCCTCTGCTGAAACAGGTAATTACAAAGGTCCTCAGATCAATTTTTGTAAAGAGGCACCCTGACGGGTACCATGACTGAAGTGTGACATGAGCCTTTTTCCAATACAATGGGTGGCCTAACATTCCTCTGGAAGCCAAGCTCATTAAATATTCGGTCCCTTCCCCCCCTCTCCCCCCTTCACACACTTAGCTGGAGTCTCACTAAGTCTGGGGTTTCTTCACTGAAGACTTAGATTGAATTTTTTATGTGTATGACTTCATGATAGCATTAGCGCGTGCTTTGATCCACGTGTGAATGGCGCTGGGTCGGCGCTTATTGCCATACCCAGATGGTGTTACAGGGAACAAACAGTTGTGTTTTAAGATTTCTCAATAGGCTGTCTAGACTGGCCGCGCAGCAGACAGATACAGCCACCCATCAAATTAGCGTTTGTCAGATTTATGGTAATGGTTCACCAAAGCCTTCCTGTCATTGACATTAAGATTTACGCCTCCAAAGTTATTTTGTCTTCCACAGAATATAGCTTGTGATTGCTTGGATTAAAAAAAAAAAGTTTAAAACAGAAAAGTCTTGGTGAATGTGAGCGTGTGAGCTGTTTCTGAATGAAAAGGAAAATATAAAAGGAATTAAACAGTGGCTGAAAGCTCGGGGTCTGTATTGATTAGGGAAATGCACCCTTCCCCCCACCCCGACTGATGGGAAGGGCGTTCTGCTATGGCTGGGTGTCTCCCATTTGCCGCTGTCGGGAAGAAAACGTATGTGAGCGACGGTGGCCACATTTTGCCCTTTCATGTTGTTACCCCTGAGTAACGTGATCTGCTGTCCCAACGCTGTGGGAATAACCTTTTGACAGGCAGGGTGTCCATTCTCAGTGGAAATGTTTTCCCAAGTCTGCCTAGGCTGCCTTTGATCCTACCTCCTTCCAGTGTGGGGTCACAGCTACTATGCTCTTCCGAGAGTCACAGGTTTCTTCCAGGAAAGTGAGAGGCGCAGGGGCCCAAAATAAATAAATAAATAAACACGACCCGAGCCCTCCGCAGTGTTCAATCATCGATGCTAAGAAGCTGGGAGGGTGCAAACGCCACATGGCATATTCGGGACATCTCGGGCTGTTTTCCATAGCAGGGTCAGAGGGGAAGCAAGCCTTGACACTTTCTCATCCAGTGCAGTTTGAGGAGCGAGGGCCATCCCTTCCTGAACACGCCGAGGCACGTCAGGAGATTGTGCATGGGTGTAAATGACTAATGGCTGGGAGACTGGGTGCTGGGGGACTTGATTGGGATTCTGAGGCCGTGGTGGGGACCAAAGGACTGCAAGTTTCAAAGCAGGTTCTTTCATTTTTGTGCGACTCATGCTGGTCTGCCAGGGTGGAGATACAGGGTAGTTAGTGCTCTGGAAGAGTTCTCGTGCCAAGGGATTCCGACCTTTTTTCCCCCTGGGCTGTGGCAAAGCAAGGGTGGTCTCTGTTACTGAACGCAGGAAGGGCTAGGGCTCCCTGCCTGCCTGCTCTGGTCTCCTAGCCGCTTTCCCTTGCTGCTCCAGTCCTTGCTAACTTTCTGCCCTTGCCATGCAGTCACTGTTATCCTAACATGTCTTTAGATATTTGTCATGTGTGCATTGGATTTATCCGCTGTCTGTCAGAGGTGCTTTCATTGGCATTCAGGCTCAGTCCCTGCATTACTTTCCCCGAGGGACGGTGAAACAATTAATGGCTTTTCAGCCTGGCTCCTCTTCAGCTCCTCAAGTTGTATGTCCTAAGTTACATTGGCTCCTCTGAATGTTAGGATTTAACTTCATTCGCTTTTTAAAATTATGTATTAGTGGAGATTTCAAACACTTGTCCATGCTCTGTCCCTCCTGCAGTTCTGTAACCACCCTTCCTTCTCTCCTCTCAGCTCTCCCCACCTCCTACTTCATTGCTCTTTAGCATGCTGAGTTATGACCAGTTTATTGGAGACAATGTGATTACCTCTCTTCTATGGTGGGTAACTTAGATGGGAGCGTTTTGCTGAATAATTTTCTTCTTCCAGCCCCTTCCTTTTACCTCCTTTCTCGTTTTTCACTGGGCCTGCGAGGCTACTCATCTTCATTTCCTTTGCAAAGCATATTTCTTCTGGATGGAGTTTTGAGGGTCTCGCAATGCATTGTTAACATGGCGATCATGTGTGTGTGTGTGGGGGTAGGTGTGTGTCCAAATCACAGCTAATGACCCAGGGCCTCCTCATCTTCCCAGTGGAGAGGGTGCTGAAGATGGTCCAACCCTGGGCCAGCTACAACACTTACCATTTGGAACTTGAAAACTATTTAAAATCCATTGTAAGAAACAGTATAAATTTTACAAGACACATTTATAGTGTTTTTAAAACGTTAACTACCCTTCTTACACGTGTGTTTTGTTGGAAGTTGGAAGTGTTGAATGGAATGCTAGTCTTTTTTAGCAAAGTGTGAAAAGTTATTTAAGTAAAATTCTTTTCTTCCCCCTTAGTTTAAGATTTTTCTCTCCCTGGGACTCCTCTACAGTGGTCTTGGGTTTTACTATTTTTAGAAGGGGGTTTTGACAGTACACTTTATGCCTTGTTTACTTGATCAGATGACATATTTAAAGGAACCAGAGGATGTTCGAGCTTTAGGGGACCTCAGAGGGCGTCTGCTTTAACAGCCTCGTTTTTCTAGTTGTAGAAACAGCAGTATGGATAGGTTAGCTGTTTGAAATTGTCATACCATTCCCCATCTCTTATTTTATTTACATGGCTAGTGATAGCTGCTCCTTTAGTAGGTGTGCTCCAGCACTGACTTGCTATGCTTGCTCTGTTCCTTTTGAGCAATTAGTTCACAGCTAAGAAAGCGAATTCCATTTTATACCCATGGAGAAAAAGTAGCGCAGCCCAACAACAGCCCTTACCCCTTCTTGCCAAGGCTGCAGTGTGTCTAACAGTGAGCAATGAGTTATGAACTTGTGTAAACTACTTATCCTCCGTGTTGTGTAAGTAACGTGAAGGTACCCACAGCTGTCCTCAAGCAGTAATCTAAGCAGTAATCTCGTATACGAGGGAGGAGCCTACTTGGGGGTTTTCGGAAACTTTTGCTCTTTTGAGGAGAGACCCATGTAGCTGGCTTATTCAGATCCCTCCCCATCTGTCTCTCCTTTGTAGTTTCCTCCATTTGAATATGGCTACAGCATTTAGAGCTGCGAGATCATTTTCTTACTACCTTGTGGGGCGAGGGTGGGGGCTTCCTTTAAGTCCTGTTGATTTAAACCAGGGATTGGTATTATTATTAATCCAGTGACTGGCAATTCACAAAGCATGGACTGACTGTCTTTCGGTATGCAGCTATTGGGACACGCTTTGCCTGTTTGTGAGGCATTGAGTGTGTGTGCTTTTAAGCTGACACAGTTGGGTATTAGCTGAGACTATACTGCCTCAAATTCTGTATGACTATATGGCCTTACATGATGTGTGTGTGTGTGCGCGTGTGTATGTGTATACACACGCGCGCGCGCGCACACACACACACACACACACACACACACGCTTGCATGCACACGGGGTGGGGGGTTGTATATACAATCTCCGTTTCCTTACATTTGTTTGTAGCTCACAGAATGAATTTTATGCTAACACATTCTTGGTGGAATCAACCAGAAATCCAGATCTCTAACACATTTATTACCTGGCATTTTTAGCTATTGAGATTATTGTCTGGTTAAGCAGGACTGTTTCAGATAAGCATATCCCTTACTTTGAGCTTTGTTTACTCTTTATTTCCTCCCTGAACTTTCTGTTTATTCTTTTTTTTTATTCTTTTCTGTTTAATAGTAAGGCAGGATGGCTCAGTAGGTAAAGACACTTGGCCACCAATCCAGATGATCTGAGTTGGATCCCTGGGACACTTGTGGTGGAGATTGTCATGTGACCTCCCCATGTGTGGAAAGGGGTGCACAGGTGTCTGCATTTACCCACCCACCCTCACACAACTGACGTAATAAAGTTATTGGAGAAGGAGGCATTTATGGTAAGACGAGAGTGTAAAAGTGCTTAAGAATTTAAATGCTGTCTAAAACTAACACTAGCTCTTTGGTCTTGGATGGCTTCCTGGAGTGTAGGGAAGGAAAACTGTCTTTAGTCAGTGAGTGTCTCCTGATAAATCCTACAGCCCCAGGTACCACTTATTCAGCACCTTACATGGAGCTGCCCCCTTCAATTCTTCCCTTCTCTCCGGACATGGTGCCCAGTGGCCCGCAGGGCTGGGAGACAGCAACAGCTCTGTAGTAGCAGCGTGCTCTGAACCAGTCACTAACCCCAAAGTACCCCCCTCCCCCACCAACGCCTGGAAGCCTGTTTCTGGTTCAGTAGCATCTAAGACTGTATGGTCTGTCTTTGGTACATGAAGGAAATTTTAGTTCGAGTTTTTGTCAGTATAGAATATCCCCTTGTGTGATCATACTGATGACTTAAAAAGAAAATACACGTTTTTAATATTTTCATCTCTTGTTGGTAAAGTCTCAATAGGAATTCTACCCGTTTTGCAGATTGCATACTGATTTGTTGCAGAAAGGGCCACTGAATCGGTTTCGGGAACACTCTGAGCTAATCAGTGGTTGTCAGTTTAATTAACTTCTCTCACACTTGCTTGTGCAAGAAGAAGAGGCTGGGCTGTATGCATTTAGAGCAATTTTCAATTGTAAGATGTTTCTATTTGTTTAAAAAAAATCTTCATGGTTGTTGGAAAGCCTTGAGGATTAGCTGGTTCAGGCAGCAACAAAACATCCTTTGGAAAATCAGAGTCCCCATGCTCTCCTTAGTCCTCCAAAGGGCATTGGAAAATGCCCTTTAATTTTAAGATCCCAGAGGGTTTGCCTATACAGATGTCCATCACTGTGGGAGGAATTATCTAGAGATGGAATATTGTGGTTAAATTTGAGTTTTATGATGACACTTTACAATGCTGTATCTTGATAACCTATTAACAATATATTTTAGTAGAGTTGGCATTTTATTGAAATAACCATATTAGTGACTTCAAGTCACTGTCTTAAGTTACTGATTTCCAAGGATGCTCGAGAATTTGCTGCAGAGTAAGAAAGAGAAGATTCCAGTAACTAGGATGTTACCTTCTAGATAGCTACTTCCTAATATATATATTACTAGTGTAAACAGTCTTGCTTTACTGAGGGGAGTATAGTTCATGACTGGAGAATTTTATGGTATTGATGCCTTTGTCACAGAATCTTACTAGATATTTTGAGGCAGACATATTCAACCATTTCCTACAAGTAAGAAAAAAAAATTACTGCATGGCAAAGAAAAGCCCTTTGTGGGTTGCGTTTGCTGTGCTTGCCTTTTTTTGCCTTTCAGCTCACATGGAAGACATAAAGGAATAAAAATTGGATACTGTATTCCAGGAAAATATTAAGAACCAATTACTTGATTTCTACCCCTGTTCCCTTTTGTAGTTTTAAGTGATGGTCTCCTGAGCTATTCTGAATGCATATTCTAATTAGTACTCTGCCATCTTTTAACTCGAGGTATCTTTGTAATTTGAAGGGAAAAATGTGACTTAAGAAAAAAGGTAGCTGTGCTTTTGGAGGGATGAGGTGGTTATGAATTAATAACATAAAAAATTACAGAGGCTGACAGTTTCAAAGGCTCTGGAAGAATGTTGACTTTGCAAATAACTTCACAAATTAGTCTTTTTCTACAGCATGTCTGGCCAGTGTCTAGGCACTAAAAATGACTTGAGGTGAGTGATTTCCTTTCATTAAATATTCTTTCAAGTACGAAGGACCTCAAGATACTCTTCTGAGAAGAATTGTATTACTGTGCTACAGAATACGGGCATGCATATTTTTCTAATGATTTCGTAAACATGTAAGGTATACTGAATTCCATGCCTTAGCTCTTGTCTCCTGTATTATATAGTTTTTTTTTTTTTTTTAAATCAGGGCCACATGTCTATATTTAAAATGTCAAATAATTTCATAGAACATGTAAAAGTCAACTGTGCATCCCAGTTCCCCCTTCCTTCTCTGGCTTTCTCTGTCTTCAGCTATTTGGCATTTGTTTTATTTAATGCCTTTCTCCTGGTCAGTGTGTTTCCTTTCTGGTTCTCTTCCCCACTGGTCCCCTGCTTTGGGAGGAAGATTAACTCTTTCCTCCCCATGTCTTCTCCAGCAAACAGCCTTACCCTCCCTTGTTTTCTTTCCCTCAGAATCCCAGGATGGCTAAGGCTGTGGCTGCTGTGTTGTGCTGGTGTGTGTGTGTGTGTGTGTGTGTGTGTGTGTGAGTGTGTGTGTGTGTGAGTGTGAGTGAGTGTGAATGTCCCGCTCAATTTGATTTCCACTGGAGTGAATTGTTGTGGTGTTTTGTTCTTTACCTAGTCTCTGTCACTAACTTATTCTCATTTTCTCCACTCCCCAGTTGCAAAAATCTTCTCTTCTGAGTATGATAATCTTGATGTTAGTGGCACTTCTTCCGGAGCCCTGGCCTGCACCTTTTTGGGCTGATTGCTGCCCTGGGCTGCATGGCTGTCATCCATGGAGGTCCCTGAGTTGCCAAGAGGAGGCCTCTTCCCCCGTGAGGTCCCTGCTGGCCTCCAGGTCTCCTTTCTTCATCGCCACAGGGTGCCCTGCAGGTCATGGTTTTGAGACCTTTCTTATCAGGCTCTTGATTGATGGCTTAGTTGCTCAGAGTCCTGGGTTCCGAGTTATTTCCCCCCACAATTCCAAAGGCATTTGGGCCATTTGTTTCTGGGCTTCTAAAGTGGTGTCTAGAGGAACCTTCCCAGTTTGTCCTCGAGCCTTTGTCTCTAAGTCCTCTGGTATGGGCAGGATTTTGTTTGTTTTTAATTGTGTTTGGCGACTGTAGTTTTCTGACATTCCATGCTGCGCTGTGGTACGCGGCCCTTTTCATAGACAGAGGGGGGAAAACCCTTAAATTCTGCAAAAATTTCCCAAGTTTTTCCTATTTCTCCTGGGTCTCCTATAGCAATCCTTAATTTTCAGTGCTTTTATTTTCCGTTTTTCATCTATGCCCTATTTTCTGGAAGATTTCCCCCTGGAAATTTAACTCTCTTATTGTGTTTCAAATTTCTGTCCACCTCCCCCACTCACCCGTTTCATGATATCCGGTTGGTGATTTTCTTTCACGGATGCCATGCATTTTGTTTACTTATATTAGAAAATATTTATTTATTTTTGGCCTTTGAGACAGAGGAAAATATTTATCTATGCATGCGTGTCCTGTACCACGTGCTTGCCCGGCACCCTCGGAGGTCAGAAGAGGGTGTTAGATCTCCCTGGAAGGGACATTGGAGGCAGTTGTGAGCCACCATGTTGGTGTTCTGGACTGAACCTGGGCCCTCTGTAGGAGCTGCTGGTGCTCTGAGCTGCTGGGCCATCTCTCTGGTCCCTGTTTACTTACTTTTGAGGCAGGAACTCCTGAACCTCCTGCCTCCACCTTCCAAGTGCTAGGGTTACAGACTTGTGCCACCATATCTGTTTTCTGGTGTTCTGGGGTTCAGGGTTGGCTTTTCTTTTTTGCACACTGGCGGAGCATTCTCATGACGGCTGTGTGTCCAGCCTCCATGTCTCTCGCCTTTAGACTTTGAAAGTACATGAATATAAACTTGCACGGCTCTCTCTCTGCTTACTCTGAGCTATTACGCGGGCCCTCCTCTGTCTTGCCGCCTGTCCTTACTAAGAGCGTTTCTCAGATGCTTGGCAACCCTCGTTTGTCTGCTTATATCCAAGGGTATTTGGTCTTTTATTGGAGGGGCTCCCGGGAACCAGATCTTTGGGTGATCTTTGAGGCTGGCCAGATACTCTACCCAAGAGTCTTTGAGGCTCGTCAGGGGCTCCGGAGACACCTGTGGGTAGGGCTGGGACTGGGTGTTCCCTGCACAGCAGCCTCTCTGTACTGTGTGCCTTGCCTGTAACTTGTGCCTGAGGAATCCTAGATTGGAGAGCCTGTTTTGCCATTTCAGGGATGTGACGTCTTAGGTATCTGGGGAGTCTCCTGGCCCCACGAAGTGGCGGGGGGGGGGGGCAGAGGGTTCTGAGCTAGTCTGATTTTAGAACCATGTTCCCCTGCTTCTGGAACCTGGGCCCACTCCTTGTTGAGCTGTTTGTGGGAGACAGTTGTAGTTCACTCGCTCACTCTGCTTATTTCCGACGCAGTGTCACGTGGTTGGCAGCGTCAGTTGCTGGGCAGTTTTCTGGGCTCTGTCGTCCAACCGCGTGCAAAATTTATAAAAAAATTATTTGAAAGTTATCCTGGTACAGTTTCAGGGGCAGGTGCCCCGTGGATCAGAAGCCCTTCTCTTCCTCCCTAAGAAGCCATCGGTGCAAAGGGTAGATGCTGTGTGAGCACTTCCCCAGACCGGCGGTCCCTGAGGGTTAGAGTCTGGGCCTTCATGTTTCTAGGAAGAGGTAACCTTGCGGGTCACGGTGTCTGTTGCAGGAAGCTTTTGTGACCGCATGCACTGTCTTATTCTCCTCAGGCACGCACAGGAACCGGCTGTGGGAGCCGGGGGTCCCCTTTCACAGTCTGTTTATCTTACGGCATTGGCCTCCTCTTCAGGAAGATGACGGCCTCTCTCCATGGACCGTGGGTGATCAGAAACGGAGTCCAGAGTCTAGTCTAGTACGTGGAGCTTCCTTTCCTTCCATGAAAGTTGAGGCTGATTGGATTGGCGGGGTCATTCTAGATCCAAATATCTGCCATTAATGCATTTTAGACATCGCTTGTACTTTGGAACAGCGTCGTGTTTCACCACGTGTTTATAGCGCTGTAGCTCCCCCTCACTGTCCAGTCCAGAAGATGCTCAGTGTAGGAGCCTTTCTGTGTTGCGCTCCCTGTACCTTTCTCTCCCTCCATCCCCCTCTGAGCTCACGACTCCTCCTCTTCCTTGCTGGGCTCTTCAGTCTCTGCAGCTAACCAAGTCCTTCAGCTCCACAGGCAAACTGGAGCTCCCTAATTCTCTGCCTGAGAACTTCTGCTTCACTAAGGCAGCCCCACCCCACCCCCAGGCTTCCCATCTGATTTCCTTTGTCAGACAGTCTCTCCCAGCTTTTGGAGAGAGTAATTGAGGGATCCTCTGTTAAACTTTTCCTAGGTTCGCTGTCTTTCTCACTGTTGTTGTTTAAGTGTAATTTGTGTGACCACCCCCCCCCCCCCACTTACGGTGTGACTTCTTCTCCGGGCTCTTAACCTGGTGTCTCCCTCTCAACTGAATGATCGTGCTGGCTGCTTCTGTAAGCTGTGGCTGTAAAGGAGCCCTGGCCATTTTAAGTACTCGAGTTAGTTCTTTATCCCTCTGTGTCTTGCGATCCCATGTAAATTTTACAGCCTCTAGGATTAAACAGGCTCAGACTTTGCACACGATCATTATAAAGTCTGATGGTCATCATTCTATCATTCATTCATTCATTCATTGAATCAATCTTCTGTTAGCTCTTTGTGGCTGGGCATAATACCTGAGGAAATTCACTGGAAGCGCGGAGGGGGGGGTTAATTCTGGTTCATATTTCCAGTGTTTCTGCGCATGGTCTCTTACATTGACATAGGTGTTTGAGTTTGAATCCAAAATGCGCCCCCTCCCGTCCTGTCCCGAAAGCTCATGGTTTGAATGTTTAGTCCCCAGGTTATGGTGATATTTTGATGTTTGTGGAGATCTGAGGAGGCAGGGCCTTGAAGGTTATACCTGCCCCTGGTTCTAGCCTCTCTTGGCTTGCCAGTGTACCCATGGCCATGGATGGAATGTTCCAGATGCCGTGCCTTCCCTGCTGTGATATACCCTACTCTCTAAAACCATGAACAAACCTTGTCCTCTTAAATGCCATGTGGTTAGGTGCTCTGGTCACAGAGATGTAGAAGTAACTCATACAGTGAGGAGCCTGGCAGAGTTCCCCTGCTGAGCCTGTGGTAGCTGCCAAGCAAAGAAAGCAAGCCAGGCACCGGCCGGAGACCCAGATCCCCTTCGGTGGTGTGTCTGTGACCCCTAGGCCTGTAGCTAGTCTGTCAGGAACGACGACGTTCTAAAGGCACACTCTGTTTCTCATCCTGACTGCCAGACTGTGGAAACAAAGAAACGGGAATTTCCCCAGGGATCTATCTCTATGTTGGGAGGAGGAAAGGACACCAGCCGGAGGGGACCGTGTCTCCCTGAAAGGAATTTCATACATCTCCAGGGACTTGTCAGACCACCTGCAAGCCGAAACTGAAACCACCGTAATGATGGCTCAGTGGAGGGCAGGTCCGCATCTTGACCGTATCTGCTTAGACCTGCGTAGCCTCTACCTGAATTTTAGCTCACTTCAGATCCCTGTGCACCTGAGGCGGCGGCTGCTGGAGCTCTTTGAGCCTCAGCCCAGCGCGGCCACACGGATGCCCCCTCTTTGTACTTTCCACGTTTAATCTGCCCTTCCCATTGGCTTATTGCGAGTGCGTGAGACTTGACATGGAGTGTATATGATGACCTCCGTGTGTGTCCAACGATGGGTCCAACCCTAACGTTGCCGTAGTGCTGACAGGCTGGGGACTAAGCCTTGCATAACTCTGACACGTTAAGAGCCTGACTGGAACTTTCCCAACTCCACTAAGTTGGCGTAGTCTAGATTACGCCAAAGAAGAAAGGCTGGTGTTGGAAATAGGGGGGATGGCCAAGCAAACGGGGGGGGGGGTGGGGTAAGAGCAGGAGACAAACCAGTCTGCTCTACGGGATACAGACAACGGAGGCTGCCTCTCTTCTGCCCCCAGGAAGTGATGAATCTGAGGGAGGCCATAGGGCAGTTCAATAGCGCTCCTCAGGTGAGCCTAGTCACTGTTTCCAGAGGACAGGAACATGACCTACCCGTCAGTTCTGCACAGTGAAACCAGTTAAATATGGTGCCCTCGATTGGTCATATACAAGATGTCGCATAGCACTTTCTGAGTGGGACACGGGTTTTGCAGTATAGAGGAGCGTGGCCCCGGTTCCGGAGGATCGCACACTAATCATCAAAGACGTGCTCCTCGGTGTAAGCCGGGGCTCCAGCGAAGAGGCTGCACTGTGGGGCGCGTGCTAGAATCGTAGGTCCAGGCCCTACACTCTTTTTGGTTTGGAAGGAAAAGTGGTAGATCAGCTTTTTATCCACCCTGGTTTTTCCCTGAGGGGCAGGACAACGCAACCACCGCTTCCACAGCGGCGGCCGCCACCACCACCACCACCACCACCGTTATTTTGGAAACAGACGGAGACCCATGTTCAAATCCCATATCTTCTCTGCATATCTTGGGCAAGCAGTTTCTTTTTGCAACAGCTGCCTTCACTGGGACCTGATGGGTAAATGCGGTGATGCTTTAAGCCTGATTGCCAAAGACTTCTTCACCCAGAGTTAGGGCTCCGGGGTCCTGGCTCACAGCAGTTTTAAAAGTCACAAGTGCACGGGAATGGACAGCAAGGGTGAACATCAGTATGTGACGGTTCCCGTGTTCCCCATCAATGGAGAAAGTGCAGACGCCATGCATTTTAAGGGCCAACCACTGGAGTTTACCCTAAAATGGGTAAAATGGTGAGAACTGCTTTAATCATGACCATTGATAACAAAACCAAGGAAAACTTTCAGGCTCTAAATCTTTTGATCCGCACGGAAGTGTGGGGAGCAAGGCCGGCAACTTTGAGTGTGTGCGAGCGGGGCATTGGGTAATTAATTTATCAGCGTTCCAAGAAGACCACAGCCTGGAGTTAGTTTAAATGCCGAGTAGATGATTGATTGAAGTTCAGATGTAGGTACTGTAGGTTCTGGTGAGCAATTCAGAGCGATACCTGTCGCCAAAACCCTTTGCTCACTCTTGACAGTTTGAGGTTAGTTTCCCAGAAGGGTTGAGAGAGGGAGAGAGAAGTAAAAACATGGGCAGTCCAGAATTCCTGCGAGCCTCCTGTGGGAATTCTGGGATAGAGTGGAATCTGGCCTCGGTGACGGCCATGTGTGTCCAGTGTGTGGCTTTGTTTTCTTTTCCCCATCGCTGTTAGTAATAGAATTGTCACAATGGGACACTTTGCGGTTTGGTTAATATTTTACAAACGGAGATGTTGACTTTTGTCTCTTACAGGGAAAACAACTTATACTTTAGCTAGTATTTCATCACACAACCTTGCAGTGTCGACTAGGTAGCAGCTTCTAGGTTTGGGGATTTTATAGAACTGTACTGTTAAAAGCAAGCACTAAATGGGCTGTGTGAGACTTTACCAGTGTGGACATTAGGAGGGCAGAACTCACTGGCTGTCCCTGAGTTCGTAGCACGACTCCCTCCTCCCTGTCTTGGGAAGTTTGTAACCTCTGAATAAGTGAGCTCTTTCAGACTGCAGAGAGCAAGCCTTCTGGAGGCGTGGGGACTCTGTGCTGACCTTCCTCACTGGGGACTGTTGAAAGTGTCACGTCCACAGGCAGTTCCAGGAAGCTTTCATTTTGTGTACCAAATATCTGTTGGTTCCAATGATTAAAATAATTTTCAGTAGTCAGCGTTACCAAGAGACAGAGGCTTGTGTAAGATTACCAAAAACTATAATTTCGTGCAGCCAACTATGTTAATCATAGGATATTTGCTATCATTTCACACTCATTAGGAAATAGGAACAGGATATTATTACAGTTGTTCCATTTGAGCCTTAGGAAAGAATTGGTGTCAGTCAGGAATCTCTTCTGATGGATAGGAAAGGGAGTTTCCAGGCCAGGCAGGACAGCTGTGACGCTCCTATTCTTAATACGATGAGGAGAAGTTAAGTGTTTGGAGTAGATTTTATCTTCTTCTCAGTCTGATTAGGGACAATTTTGTTTTTGGATGGTTGATATTAAATGCTAAATTGGGTCCTCTGAGGTTTGTAACAAGTATGTATGTGTGGGGGGGTGGTAGATGGGGGAAAGAGGAGAGAGAGAGAGAGAGGGAGAGAGAGAGAGAGAGAGAGAGAGAGAGAGAGAGCGCACTGTCTTGTTCTGGATTTAGGAGTAGAAGATGAGCTCAGGTGGTAAAGAGAAAACAACCTACATTATCTTCAAGGTATTTGGGAAAGATGACGGCCAGATACCCATGGACAGCAGAGGACCACCACAAGTCCTGGTAGAGGCTGGGAACTTATCCACGAAGGTCCTCTCTATCCTTAGAGCAGAAACGGTGGTTTCTCTGGTACTTCTCATACGTTGGTCTCAAATTAGAAATACGTTAAGACTTTCATTGTTGTTGATTTCATTCATGAAAGGTGATGCTTTGAATATTAGCTTGAACTTTTAAAAACATAACAGAAAATATCCAGGCATCACGGCACATACCTTTAATTTCAGCAATCAGGAAGCAGAGACGGGCGACTCTTTGTGAGTTCCTGGCCAGCCTGGTCTGTGTAGGGAGTTTGAGGCCAGTCAGGGCTACATAGTGACACCCTGTTTCAAAAGTAGATACATCAATTAATTAAATAAAGGAAAAAGACCCCCCCCCCGCACCTTCTCTTCCAATTAGTTTAGCAGTAACTTCTGTAAAATGGCCTTACATATCTTAATCGGGGAAACACATTACACGTGTTTCCTATTGCTCATGCAGCAAGCAGACTGCCGTATATTTAGTAGTTGAAAGCAGAGCATGCTTATATTGTTTGGGGAGTTCCAGGTCAGCAATGGGTATAAAATCGTAACAGTTCCCTTTTGGGGGCTCTAAGGGGCGGGGCATCCGCTTTGCGCCTTCGCGATATCTAGAAGCTGTCAGAACCACTGGACTGTTAGGCGTTTTTCATCTGGAAACCAGCCACGTCTGTCAACCGCGTGGTGCTCTCCCCGTGGCCCAGGCCCTCTGCTTCCCTCTTGCCTGTGTGAAGACTTGTGGTTACTGTGGTTACTTGGGGCCTATCTGAACTAACGCAGGATAATCTTTCAGTCTGCCGATTGTCCCTTCCACGCTTCAGGAAAGAGAAGAGGGACATGGACACACTTTGTGTGTGTGGGGGGGGGGGAGGGAGGGATTCTTCCCTGACTCTCCTGTGGTAGGGGAGGGTCCTCTTACTCTGCCTAAAAGCTAGTTAAATAGTAAGGCTCTTAAAGGATCAAGGATCATTAAACTTAGGCAGAAAAGGGGGGTCCAGCCCTGTGGCTCTCAGAGTGTGCCCGTGTTTTATGCTGTGAGAGAAATCTCTCATCCCCTGAATTTCTTGGCAGCTGCCTTTTGCCCACTTGATTTTTATGCTCGTGTGGTTTTAAATGTCTGGCTTGAAGTTTGCCAAGGAGTCTCACTTCCTAAAGTCAGGAGATCAGGGAGGGAATTAGTGTGATTTGATGATGCCTTTTAAAGACGTATTTATTCCGTAACACGTGTTTAAAAAAAAAGACCATAAGGATTCCAGGCAGTGGTGGCACACACCTTTAATCCCAGCACTCCGGAGTAGGTAGAAGTAGGTGGAGCTCTGTGAGTTCGAGGCCAGCCTGGTCTGCAGAGTGAGCGCCAGGACAGCCAGGGCTATACAGAGAAACCCTGTCTCTGAAAACCAACCAAACAAAAGGACCGTAAAGCTGTTTAGCGCCATAGCAACAAGCAGTAGAGCCACTGGAAAAGGGCCCTGCTGACAGGGAGACCCTGAGTTCAATTCAGGGGTGTATAACCAGCCAGCGGTGCAGGGGATGATGGGTAGAAAATCACTAAGGGGGCAACATCAGGAATAAAGGGGATTCTGGCTAGCCAGAGGTCTTGTGGAACACAGGCCAGGCTAGTCTGTCCCAACCGGGGTTCTGACTGCTGGAGGCCAAAGCACCCCAATCAGAGGAGAAGGTGATAAGACTTCAAGCATGAGAGGGCCCTTAAGTGTGTTTGCCCAGCCTGGTCCCTTGCTGAGATTAGACGTTCACTGGGAAACGCCCGCATGTGCTGGGCAGGTGGTTCCAGAGCCTGCCTGAGAAGCATGGGGCCCTCTTCTTCCCTGGGCAGTGGGGGGGGGGGGGGACTGGTAACGTGGATGAACCAGGAAGGGTGGGAGCATGCATCTGTGAAGCAAACTCAGCATAATGGACTGAGTCAGGGCAAAACGATGGAGAGGGAGTGATACCTCTCCCTTTCTCCAGCCAGCCGCAGGCCTGAGCCAGCGTGAACCGAGGCGTACTGTGGTGGCTAGCAGGCACAGCGCTGTAGGTTTTGCCTCCGCCAAAGTCACCCCGTGAACCCCAAGGAAGTGGTGGAAACACATGATTGGTGGAGATGGCTGGCATTGTCAGGAGCAAAACCTCTTGAGTATAGCCACTGAAGAAGAGGTTTAATTTACTGAGTTACTGCTTTGTGCTATCTGTGGTAGATTACAGAGAGATAAATGACGCTGTTCAGGAAAAGTTTTGTCAGCAACCCATGAGCCAAGGAAAAATGTGTTTCCTCTGGCACCTAAGTCGAGGCTTCCGGTGTCTGAGCGTGAGGCCAGTGTCACCCCGACCCCTGCTTAACCCCTGGGCGGGTTTACAGGTAATCCCTTTTGGAGCTGGATGACTGTATCAACTAGTTCTGAGGGATTTTGGGTTTTTTCCTCTCTCCCCTTTTTCTGGTGGGGCAGCGAGTGCCTCAGGTGGTTTGCAAACACTTGTCTCTCCAGCCTGTTCTTAGTGCAAGTCATGGCATAAGCTTGCCTTCTGTGGCGTTTCCATGTCTTGGCTGCCTCTCAAAGCTCCAGGTGAGCAAATTTGGCTGCCGTGTGTCTGATGAAGGCTTGTCACTTTACGCCATTACGCTCCATGTTTCCTAAGCCTTTTAAAATTGCTGAGTGTTTTAAAATAAGTGAACGAGCCGATGTTGTTTGGACTTGCATCCCTCACCCCGATGTTAAGGTACCGATCGAATCTTGTTGGTGCAAAGCATCCAGACCTTTTTAATGTATGCACTAGACAGGGTGCCTGTAAGAAATGTAGGCAGGTAAACGGATTAGTTTTAATTATGTTCAGAGCTAGTGTGATCATGAAGAAGGGGTAGCCCCTCCCGCTTTCCTGGGACACGGACCTACAAGGCGTGTTAAAGGAACAGTCATTTAACGTTCTTTCCCTGGCCTTGGTGAGGTGTTTCTCGTTACCTGGAGAACACCGAGACAAGTTCATGCTGCTTTCTTCAGTGAATTGCCCGACTTGTATTCCTCCCTTTTCCCTTTGTCTCGTGCTTGCTCTTCCCCAAGGTCCGCCAGCACATTTTCACACGGGTGGGGTGCACGGCCCTGAGCACACCAAACATGGAGAAGCCGGGTAGAGTCAACCAGCACGGCCCAGAGCCTCTTTCACAAGTTCACGGAACACTTGTGGATACCGTCCTCGGGTATTAGTTTTGTCAGCCTCTGAGGTACATACACATTAGGATCAGTTATGAGGAGGAGGGTGGAAGGAGCCCAGACTCGGTTTCCTCCCTTTTCTTTTTCTCTTGGTTTTTCCTGACAGGGTTGCTCTATGAAGCTGTGTGGACCAGGCCGGTGCTGAATTCGAGATCTGCCTGCCTTTGCTTCCTGAGTGCGGAGGTGAAAGGCGTCCATCTTCCCTGCACAGCTTCCTTTCCATTCTCTAGACTTAGGAAAGGGTGTTAAAGTAAAAAATGAATCTCTTTTAGCAATATCGTTTACTGCTAAAAAAAAAAAGGGGGGGGGCAGCCCTGTGCTTATCAGCTACGTTCCTACATTTACCCTGTGATCTCTGCTGAGGCTGGAACCTTGTGACCGCTTAGAAAGCTCTGTAGCTACTTTTCCTTTGTAACTATAAAATGTCAGCATTTGATACTTGTTTTCTTTGTTAGAACGTATAATGGAAAAATTGTGCTTTGAGATAACTTAATCTCTGACCTGTTTGAGACGTTCCTGCCACGGGTTTCTTTTGAAAATTGAGTTACGAAAGCGTTTCTTAACTTTAACAAGTTTTAAAGTTAAATGTTTTAAATAATTTTTAAATTGAACAACTACGAATTCGAGTCCTGAGGGCTCTTTTTTTTTTTTTTTTTCTTTGCTTTAATACTACTCTCCCCTTACCTATAGTTCTTATTTCTGTGTTTTCAGTTACCTGTTTTCAAGGGCATTTGAAAACACGGGTGACCGTCAAAGTAGACATTGCATTAATATTAAGCTGCATGCCATTCTGAGAAGTTGTAATGGAAACCTTGTGCCACCCTCTCTGAGGATGTGAGTCATTGCTTTGTTGGGTGTAATTGGTACTATATATGGCACCCACCTGTTGGCCACTTAGAAGCTACTAGGTTATCAGACCAATTGTCCTAATGACGTAATGCTTGGGCTCAAATAACCCCCTTTTACCCTAATGGTGTGAAGCTGCCAATTTATTATAGTGCATTGTTCTCGTTCTGTCTTTAATGGTGTTATTGTTAATATCTTTCCTGTGTCTCATGTATAGACTAGACTTTATCCTACATACGTTGTCTAGAGGAGAGAGCGTAGAGCATGTAGGACTCACTGTGAGTCTCAGTGCAAGTCTTAGAACTTACTGTTTGCAGATAAGAGATACTCCTGTGTGTGTTTCAGCTCAGACAGAACTGGTGTTATGTGCTCTTTTGTACAATTATGATGAATTATACACTCGAAATCTGCCAGGTTTTTCCCCCTTCATAAACAGGTGGCTGGGGGGGGGTATTGGATCATGTGAAAATATAAAGTGTGCTGTGACCTAAAACATCCTTTAATCTGAGCAGTAAAGGAAAATATAACATGTAGCCGGTTGGGATGTTGAGAGAGCAGCTTCATGATCTCTGAAGTCTCTGCTTTTCCCAGGGGTCATCAGGCTCTGCCTCAAAATAACGTTTTGTTCTCACTGCTGAATGATGCTCAAACAACTTGGAATAGTGCTACTGCGTTTTCAGTCTAGTGGGCTTTAACCGAAACAAAGAGAGTGAGCAGCTCTACCAACACCAAAGAAAACAAGCCTCTTAAACGTCACCAAAAGCTGAAAATGAACATATCTGTTTCCTGCAAAAACTAGACCATCACCACCCACAACATTGTTTCTCCTGCTTGGGGATCAGTATGTAGTCTCTGAGTCTCCAATCCTATACAGTCATAGGAATTAAAATAGAGCAGGGCTGATTACGCCAATGACCTTTCTTTACCCAGTCCTCCTAGGAAGGAGTGTCTGTAAATCAAAGTGCTCCAGCATCACCATATTTCTGCACGTTTCTGTTAAGGATCTTATTCGATAACCTGTAACTTCTACTATAGCTGTATAAGCAGGGTTCATATGTAGAGAAATGAAGCAGCATCAATTATGTAAATTCCAGAATCTGGAATTAACAACTGGAAGTTTTCTGTTATCTCTTACCAAGAAAAAGAGTGTAGTTAGAGGCATGGTATAATAAAAAAATGGCAATAACAATGATAAGTAGCACTAGTTAGTGATACAACACTATTGCAAGCATGTCGAATTTTGTTTGAATGATGTTAAATTACATTATGAATAATTATTCCTTCCAGTAACTATATTATTATTCTTGTTATTGAGATGAGGTGAGTCTCAAGGAACTAAGGAGGTTTGGCCGAGGTGGCTCTGCCAGTGAGTTAGAGCTGGTGAGCAAGCCCAGGAGATTTCAAGGGCCTGCCTGCATCCTCAACTTCGCTATGGCTACATTCTCCTGCCCACTGAGGGAGTTTTATTCAGAAAAACAAAACAAAGCAAAACAAAACAAAACAAAAAACCCCAACCTACAGACCTTGGTGTTTTTTTCACAAGAGGACTGTTATAAATCAAAAGCTCGTAACTGCTAAGCCACAGCTGTTGATATTACAAATAATTAAAGGTTGGGTTCCTTTTCTTTCATATTTCCATTGATGGCTGTCTAAATCAGGATTTTAGTTTTCTTTCGTCAAATATGGCCCTATATTGAATATTAAGAGGACCACCCCACTTATGTAGGTGGATTTTCTTACATGGAGGGGTTTAGTACTGATAATCAAAGCTTTCAAACACACACACACACACACACACATGCAAGATTTGGACAGTTGGTGATTTCTATTTTTTCTTTCAAAAGTATTTTGCGGTTCATGTTAATTTTATAATTGTATTTTTGATGATGCACTTTGCTCTTACTATTTATTACAAGGTGTTTCTCAAAGTTGAAGACAGGAGTATCTTTTTCAGATCCGTTGACACACCTATAGGAGGACTTGAGCATTAGCTAGAGGAGGATGGAGCTGGGGTTGGTTGTCGTGGAGCCTAGGTTGCCCCGGGACTGTCCATGGAGCTGAGGATGACATTGAACTATGCCTGTCTCCACTTCCCCAGTGCTGGAACTGTAGACCTGTACTTGTAAAACACCTTTCTTACACCCGCCCTTCTCTTCTAGTACTGTAATTGAACCTCACGCAAGCTACATTCGGGGTTGTGTTTAATTGATTAACCATGATTAATTTTATGTATTGACTTACCTGCATCACAAGCACACTGAGTATAGAAGGATTTGCAGTGAAATATGGTGAGCTGAGGAGGGACAGTCCACAGCATTTTGGCTCTAATATAATGTAGTAGGTACGACATTAACAACATGAACGGAACATGAAAGTTCAGAACGTGGTAGGAGTCTTTAATGGGCAGGAGGTAGGAATTTTGGGCCTTGAGAAATGATAATGACACTGTCATTTGGATAGAAGAAAGGTAAATTCATATTTTTTTAAAAAACAAATATACATTTTTTTTAGTATCGCAAGTGTTACCTCCATGTCATTCCATCTCCCAGTGGGGAAACACTGGGGACACCGTATATTTTGTGGGACACTCAGGCCAACCTTTTGAGATTCTGAGAGGTCTGAGTAGCGGCCACCAGCTGTACTTACTGAGAAGTTCACACAGCTGAAGCCAAACTGTGGCGTGAGGTAGGGCAAACGGTTTATTGTATGTAATTGATGAATCAGGTATGCTGATGTCAATTCTCCTATTTCAGCCTCTAAGCAGTTTTTAATGTGTAAAACCACTGTTTAAAATGCACGGTATACGGACATTCTGCCATTTTATTTTGTTACCTTTCTGTTTCATCATTTTGTCACAAAAGTGTGTGTGTGTGTGTGTGTGTGTGTGTGTGTGTGTATGTATGTATGTTTGTTTTGGTTTTTGCCAGGTTTCATTTTTTTTTTTTTTTTTAAGTTGGGGTGGAATTAGAGCTTTTTCATTTTGGTGGCTGGAAAGTTCACCCAGCTGAAACCCTTCAGCCATTTAGACTCCACGCCTCATTTGAATTGTGCTTCTGGACACAAGTCAAGGATGACAACTGTGAGTTTCATAACTTTCTCTAACTTGATTCAAAAATGTTTTGGGGCCAGAATACTTCTGAGACCTTTTCTGCCTTCTGCTGGCAAGGCGCTATAGAGGTTATCAAGGTCAAGGCTGCGTCTCTGGGTCTCAAGAACGAGGAAGTAATGAGGGAGGGCTGGCCGTGTCTCGTCCTCGCCTGCGTTTATCCAGCAGTGGCTTACCTGTTCTTGATCGACATGAATGTTTCACTGGGTTTGTGCCTCTGAAAGTAAAAACTATGATCTGATAGGCATTTTATCTGCCTTAGAAGTGCCAGTGTCCTTTTGTTGGAGTTACGGGGTTGGGACAATGTAAACTAAATTAGGAAGGGGAACCATGTCTTTGGAGAAGGCCGTAGATAGTCAGAGTTGGAAGAATTCCAATGCGCTGACCAAGTTTCCACAGTGTGTACTACCTTGGTCTCCCAGAGGGCACCTACTTGAAGTGGAAGTCTTCATTTGGGAATCTTTTTTTTTTGAAGTTGTTACCCTCCAGGATAGTCCATCTCCAAATTATTTAGTTTTGTTTTAAAATACATTCTTGTTTATTAAGGTAAAACAACTTAATTCCATAAACATGAATGTGGATAATTAATACCTATCCATTTGTGCTAACCAGTGTATCAAATACTTATCAGGCACCTAGCACGTCTAGCTATGATATATTTACTGATGCAATTACATTTCTGGCAAAAAGAATGAACACTTTATTATAAAGTAATGTAGTGTAGTAAATACTAAAGAAACGTTTTACAAGTTACACAAATAGGATGCTGAAGGCCAGACGAGGGTGCTACAAGATTGGTAGTTTTGTCTGTTTTTTGGTTTGGTTTGCTTGTTTGTGAAGCAGCTTCTTATGTAATCCGGGCTGACCTCTTAACTACTAGCCATGTACTCAAAGTGACGTGAACTTCTGACCTTCCTTCCTCTACTTCTTGAAGGCCTCCACGCTCAGGGATTTGTAGTTTCGGGTGATAGTTTTGGTCCATGATGCACTTATTAAAACAGAAGAGGCTCAGGAAGCAGCAACACGTGGCTGATGTCTACGGAAACAGTGGTTGCGGGTGAGCTTGGGCTTTTTTGTTAAGAGTACCTAAAGGGTTTGTAGATCTAGATGTGTAGTGGGGAGTCGAAGTTTCGTTTTGGCTTGCTGTCTGGAGAGAGAAAGAAGCTAGACACGGGTCACAGAACTCAGCCACATGTTTGAAGCCATGGGAGTAGACGGAATGGCCCGGGTGGAGTTTGAAGTGAAAAGTGTATAGAGGTGTCTGGCTCTGGCGGTCCTTGTTGAGCCGACGAGTTGGCTCTGTTGGTAAAGGTGCTTGTTCTGCAAACCCGGTGACCTGGGTTTAATCCCGAGAGAGGAAACCAATTCGTGAAAGTTGTCTTCTGACTTGTACGTGTGTGTTGGATAATGTCCTGCACAGACTTTTTTATATGCCCCCAACACGTAAATGAACAAGCAGACAGACAGACAGACAGACAGATGAATAAATCCTCCCAGACAGGACAGCCCCTCTTGTTTCTGATCTTGGTCTCTGACTTCCTCTCTCCTTTGGTGGCTTCCTCTCTCCTTTGACCTCTCCGATGTTCTTTTCCCTTTGGCCCTGACGCACTGACTGGTTCCTGCTCTTGTGCCCGTCTTGTAAAGGTCGAAGAACTTTCCGCCTCAGCTTAATTGTCCTGTCCTTTGTCGTTTGTGTAAACTTTCTAGTTATACAGGAGTCCGACCAGTGTCAAGGATGTGCCAAGTTTATCGAATGTGCTTTAAAAAGATAAAGGTTCATTCGTGGAAAATATGTCTAGAACATAGAATTCTATTGGCTGGCACGACAAGGAAGCCTAGATGGACAGGTAGGATGATGCCTTGAGTTTTTATAACTTGCTTTGGGAAAGGGCTCTCATCTCTAGCCCGGCCTTCTGTGATTCTCAAAGGTGAGAAAGAGGGATAAGAGAGGTCGGAAAGACCTTACTCCCGAGGTGTCTACGCCTTCTGCTAACCTTCCATTCCAAGCAGTCAACGTGCCCAAGTGTCATTCTTTTGGGGGATGGATTTTGATTCTCAGTAAAGTAATTGGTACAAAGAGGAAGAAGGCCTAAGGTTTTGGAGGACCTTGTCGTCTGTCGGGAGCTTTGGTTTTATCTCGAATGAGCTAGGCATGGGGACTTGGGGATTTTAAGGTGAGAAGTGACCCAGCATGTTGTGACAGGATTGCTCTGGCTCCTGTGTTGTAATAGACTATGGGAGGTTAGGGTGGAAACGGAAAGCCAGTTGAAAGCTCTTGCAGTAATCAAGCAGCAGATGATAGTGGGTTGGACCAGAGTGGTGAGGGTAGAGGTGGTGAGTAGTAGTTGGATTCCAGATCTATTTTGAAGCTGTTGTTGACAGAATTTCCTGATGGATTGGACATGTGGAGGAAAAAAAAAGTGCCAAGGATTATTCTAGTTACTGGAGAGAGAGGGAGAGGAGGGAGGGGAAGAGAGAGAGAGAGAGAGAGAGAGAGAGAGAGAGAGAGAGAGAGAGAGATTGTTGTTAATGTCAAGGAGGCAATAAAATAACACAGAACATTAAATGTACCTTGTTGGCCACTTTAAAAGTGTAGTTCAGTGGCTTTAAATCGACTTGTAATGTGGTGTAGCCATTGCCACCACCCAACTGTACAACATCCCATGATGTAGCACTGAAATTCTATGCCAGACCCGCAGCGATGGGTTCTATTCTTGTCTCCTAGTTCCTGCAACTAACACTTGAGTGTTGGCATTGTGGTTTGTTCCTACTGCCTTTAATTGCCTCGTAAGCAGAGTGGGAGGAGCGTCTTGTCCTTTCGAAATCCGTTTCTTTCACAGAGTGTTATAATCTCAGGATTGATCCAGATTGTAACAAGTGAGAGCTTTTTTAAAGCCTAAATAACATTGCTTGTGATGCACAGACTACAGTTCCCTTACTCTTTCAGCTCTCAGCAGACAAGGCTTGCTGGCTTCCATGCTTTAGCTCTTGCTGACAAGGCCTCGGTAGACACGAATGTGCAGATGTGCCATTGGGACAGACTCAGAGCTTGTATACTAGGTCACATAGCAGTTCTCTCTTCAACTTTCTCAGCGACTGCTCTGCTGTTTCCCCGTACTCAGTACTGCACGCTCTACTCCCGCATCCTCGCAAACGCTCGTTAGTTTTGTTTGTGTGTGTACCCATGGCATTCATCGGAGCTCAAGCGCAGCATGGGCAGTATTGAGAAGGGTGGCCTTTATGAGGGGACTTTGAGAAACGTTTTCTCATGCACTTATAAACCTTTTATGTGTCTTCTTTGAAGACATGCCTGCACAGCATTTGGATGTCTTTTTTAGGTCCTTTCTGTGTTACTGTAACTAGAATTACTTTTATTTTCTTTGGAAGCAGCATTGTTGAGCCAGGAGATATGGCTCCATGGCGAAGTACTTGCTGTACAAGCGTAAGAACCTAAGTTCTAATCACCAGCACCACTTAAACACTCGGTGTTGTAAGGCTTGTCTGTGGGGGTGAGCCTAGAGACAGGCGGCTGCTGGGGCCTCCCTGGCCCACCAGTATTGCCAAAATAGGGAGCTCAGGTTAAGTGCGGCACTGTCTCAAACACTGTGGTGGAGAAGCAGTTGGTGAAAACAAATTGATGTTAGTTTCTAGCTTCCACATCGCTCACATAGGCATACGTGGGCCACACACACACACACACACACACACACACACACACACACACACACACACACGCACGCACGCACGCACGCACGCACGCACGCATGCCACTGTCTGGATTTTGCTGTTACATGTCCTGCATAGTTATCTCTTATCAGATGAAGTTTTGAAATGTTTTTGTTAGCTTGTTTTGTCCCCGTTCTATGATGTGTTAGTTACTCGTGGTTAGCAGGCCTGTACGGTCTATTCCTGCAATAGGGATTTGAGGCCGCTGGTCGCCTACATGGACAGGCAGGAGGCCAAGAGGTGAGTGCTGGTACTGAGCTCACTTTTACTATCCCAGCCAGTGGAATAGTACCACCCACATCCAGGGCGTTAACCTAATCTCAGTCAACCTAATGGCGGCTTCTCACAAAGGCCCAGGGATGTGTCTCCCTGGTGATTCTAAGTCTGTCACACTGACAGTCAAGATACACACATGTCACCTGTTCATACCGTTAAGCTTTCTAAAGTTCAGAATGTCCATATTTTTCATATGCCGCATCTTTGATGTCATGTCTTAGAAACAATTGTCAAATGGCATCTCACGAATGGTAGTGTGTATTTCCTTTTGAATTCTATAGTTTTAGGTCTTACATTTAAGACTCTGACTCAGTTTATAAAGTTCACTTTTCCATGTGGTATTAAATGGGGACGGGGCATTTTCTTTTTTCTTGCAGGTGAATATGCAGGTTTCTTGAAAACACTGACTGTCTCATGTCTATCGAATCGTCTTAATGTCCTTGTCCAAAATTACTTGGCCTTTCTTGCCAATGTCTAATTCTGTCTCATTAGTTTGTATCTGTCTCTGTGCCATCACTACACTATTTTGATTTCTGTAACTTTAAGTCTAGGGTAAAAATGCCCCCTCCCAATTGGTTTTATTTTGTCTTTGTGGTCCCTTGAGATTTCATATGAATCGATGCTGTAAAAACGTCGTGGGGAGGGAATTGTGTATGAGTTGCATTGATCCTGTAGGATGCTCTGTGGAGGACTGGCTGGTTATCAGCGCATGTAAAGTCTCTTCATTTATTTTTTTCTTAAATTTCATTCATTGATGTTTTGCAGTTTTTATTGTATGAGTCTTTCAGTTCTTCAGTTTATTCGATTGTCCGTTGTATCCCTTTTGTGCTGCTAGAATTGGAGTTGTTTTTGTAGTGTCCTTTTAAGGCTGCCTTTGGCGTGTAGAGATGTGCAGCTGGCTTTTGCTGTTGGCTTAATTTCATTCTAATCTGAAGGGTTTCCTTCATTTAAGATACCATCTGCAGACAGGTAAATTTACTTCTTCCTTTTCAATCTGGATTCCTTTGTTTGTTTGTTTTGTTTTGTAATATAATTTCTCTGGCTACAATTTCCAGTTATTGTTGAATTGAGGTGGTGAAAACATGTACTTTCTCTCTGCTGGTCATCTTAAAAGTCTTCAGTCTTTCACCATTTGAGCGTGATGTGTACAATTTTATGTGGCTTTTATGTTGATGTTGATAGAGATTCCTCCCTTGTTGGTTGAGTGTTGTTGTTGTTTTTAAATTACTAAATGTTACTGAATTTTGAGTATTGAGTGATGTGGGGATTTTGTCCTTCATTGTTATAAAATGAGCCATCTTGGCATTCCAGATATAAATCCCACTTATGTGTGTTCTGTGTTATTGAATTTGATTTGTCAGTATATTTGAGGTGTTCATAATAGGTCTATTGCTTTTCTTTTTTTCTTGTGTATTTGCCTGGTTTTGGTATCAAGGTAACACTATAAAAAGAAAAATTGGCATTGTTCTGTCCTCTTCAGTTCCTTGAGAAAGTTTCAGAAGAATTAATGTTAGTTCTTTAAGTTTTGGTAGGATTTTCCGATGAAGCTGGGTTTTGTTAAGAGATCTTGACTATTATTTCAATCTTTTTTTTTTTTTTTTACTAGTCCAATTCAGTGTCTTGTTTCTTCATGAGCTAGTTTTGGCTGTTTTGTATTTCTGGAAACTTGTTCATTTTGTCTGAGTTACACTGTTTCTTGGAATATAACTTTATAGTGCTCTAATCCTTCTCACCTCTGTAGAATAAATAGTGGTGAGTCACTTTCCTTTCTGACTAGTAGCTGGGATCTCCGACCCTTTCCACAGTCCACCTGGGTGTAAGTCTGTCAATTGTGCTAACTTCCCTAAAGAACCATCTGTTTTCATTGATGCCGCCGCTGCTGCTGTTTTCTATTGCTGAAGCTTTCGTTCTCCTCCTGTTCCGTTCCCTCCCTTTCTTCCTTCCCCTTGTATTCTCTCTTTCCCTCTGCTAGGAAGAATAATGAGCAACAAGAGCTATGCCTTTGTGTGATCATCTCACAGCAAGGAGAAAGTTGGCGCAGAAGCCAAAGAGGACTACTTATGAAATTTTGGGGGTAGTCTTAAGAGGAAGGCAGTTTTGTTACGAGTAGTTTTCCTGCCAGCCTGGTCCCACAGCTGCACCAGCCCCAAATAACACACAGAGGCGCTGTATTAGATGTAATGCTGTTGGCCTGTTACTAGCGTTTCTTATTGGCTAGCTCTGTCTTAAATATTAACCCATTTCTATTAATCTAAGTATTTCCACGTGGTCTCATCTTACCAGAGAGAGGGTTGGGACCTCTGTTCTCTTGGTCCTACATGTTGAATTTTCTCCTACCTCTTCCAGAATCGTCCTTGGCTCCTAGTCCCGCCTATCTTGCTTTCCTATTGGCCAACAGCGCTTTATTCATTAACCAATAAGAGAAACATATTTATAGAATGGCATCTCCCATCACAGTTTAGTGGAGGGATATATTTTGATCAGCATGGGAAATTTGTCCATAAAGTTGGCCTTGATGCATCCTTAGGTCTAGACTAGAAGACAATAAAATGGCAAAAGACAATGTGCTTTTGAAATAATTTGGGGGAGATGTCAGTGGTTTCCCCTTTAAGAGACATATTAGGTCATACAGTACTGCACTCTAGAGTGCCATGTTGAAGAGGTGATATTTCTGTTGCAACAAGTTGGAAAGTATTTTCTAAAGATTGCTGTTAGGGAGGAGGGTGGGTTGTGTCTTACTGGCAGAGGCTTTTGAGGAAAAGGAGGAGCTGCAGCTTAGTGGTAGAGCCTTGGCCAAGGTATGTGAGTTCTTGGGTTCAATCCCCAGCATTGCCAAAAGAAGTCTTAGAAATTTAGAATTATGCACAGGCATGATGAAGTAAATGATTTCACATTGATATTTGGTAATGAGTTCAGGAAAATGTTATTTTTTTTTTTTTAAAAAATGATCAAATTGAATAATTGATTTAAATTGAAAATTGTAAGTGTGTATATATGTATGTACATATATATACTTTATACACATATACATACATATAGACACATATAAATATATATATAAAACTAGGAGAATGTTTGAAAACTTAAGAGTCATTAAGTTGGGTATTTGTTTACTGGAGTTAAAAGAATTTAGTACTTGGAAACATTTTCTGTGTGAAGTCTTGAAGTGCTTTAAAAATAAAATTGAATGTACTATGTTTAGAAATGTTAGTTAAAATTGTAGAGGGAGTATAACAAAGTTTGTTAATGAGGTTAAATGTTAACCAAAGTCCTTGAAAGTGATTGCTGTTATTTGCTAGATTTATGAGTAATGGGATTCATTACTTATTATTTATTCCTCATCCTTTAGGCTAAGGAACAGTTTTTTTTTTTTTAATTTTTTAACTTCTAGCTTTAATAATTTTAACACCAACTTTCTAAAACAAAGTCTTTTCTGAACAAGAAATCCACACCCTTGCACCCTACATGTGTGGCTCCTCACACGTGGGTTTAGATCGTCTGGTGGTTGTCATGTGATCTCTGACTCCTTAGAATGGCTCGGTTTTTACTCAGTTTCATGTGCGTGACTAATAGTGGGTATCTGACATTTGTAACCACGGTTTTAATTTCTTTCCCATTGTCCCTAGATTCTTCCTTTCTGACTAAAGCCTCAATATCCCTTTGATTGCATTTTAGCCGTTGCCAGGGCTACCCTCTAGGTTCTGTTACAAAACAGCATTTTCACATTAGCAGTATGCAAAGTATTAAAGCTGATGACACTACTATTTTCAAAGGTGTGGATGGGGTAACAAGAAGATCCCTTGTCCCTAATGTATCAAGCTTTCTTGTCAGACTATTTTTGTACTGTCAGCCCACAAATAATGATCTGGAGATTTATCATTAATTAGGAAAGCTTGCATTAGCTTAGGCTTTCCCCCAACTAGCTCTTATAACATGAATAACCCATACGTTTTAATCCGCATTCTACCCATGAGTGTGGCACATCCCACTTGATCTGAGTCTGCTGGCAAAATCCCACACCTAGATTCCTCCTCCTCTCCTCTTCCCCTCCTTCCCTGGAAATCCCGCCTGTCTCTCCTGCCTTGCTATTGGCCATTGAGCTCTTTATTAAACCAATCACAATGATACATCTTCACTCAGTGTAAACGAATATTCTGTAACACCCAAAGGAGCAAAGAGGTATTTTTGGACCTCAGTGGTAGAGAGGGCCACAGGGAGGGTCTGCCATGATAAGTGGTGTGAGGTGATGCCCGCTCTATGATACAACCCCCTCTTATTGGCCTCGTGAGAAGAGAGATGGAGAGGCCACAGGGCATGAGTGTCCACTGGTCCAGTCTGTGGAGGCCAGCCTCCCAGCACTACAGAAAGGTAGAGACTGTTTGGGGGCCTAAGGTCAGAGTGCAGGGAAGCCTGCATAGGCCATGCTCTCTCTAACTGTGGGTCTCCAGCCTTGTGCTGATTCCTTTGTTTGTGGCTGTGTTCTTCTCCCCCTTTACTATGAAAGAATCTTGTTGATCATACCCCACCCTGCCCCGCCACCGCCCACTGCTTGAGGTGCTCTCTTTCTGTGTTTATTCAGTAATGGTGTCTCCAGCCACACACTGGGACACCATGGATTTGCTTTATGTAGACAAACACTTAGGGAGTGTCACATCCTTAGAAATTGTGTTAAAACTGAAAAGTGGAAATATTTAAAATACAATTACTTAATAGCAGGTGCCCAAGCGGGGAGCATTTTCTTTCAAACCGCCTCATTCCTCTCCCCGCCCCCCATAGGCTCCATTGCATCCTTCCTATAATGCAGAGATGCGCTAATTCCAACTTCTCAAAGTCCCCGTAGTCTGTAACAGTCTGAGCACTGTTTAAAGGTCCAAAGTTCAAGTCTTTCCTGAGACTCATGTAACCTCCTCACTGTAATCTCCTGTAAAATCAAGATGAAAAGCAGATCATATACTTCCAACATACATTGACACAGGATATACGTTACTGTTCCAAAAGTGAGCATCATGTGGAAATAAATGTTGGACCAGAGCAAGACAGAAAACCAGCTGGGCAAGCTCCAGACTCTGTGTCTCCGTGTCTGATGTCAAAACGCTCTGCAGACTTCCAGTTCTGCTCATCTCACACTCAGCATCACTGCTTTCTGTCTGTACCTTTACGGCCTGTTAGTTAAGCCTCTCTTAAAGTATTCAACTGCCTTTCTGATAAGAATCCCAAAGTCTTCATTTCTCCAACCGAAAACGTGGTCGAGTGTATCACAGCAACACCCCACTCCTGATTCCAACTTCTGTCTTTGCCAGCCAGGGTTTTATTGCCAAGCTAGCAGTGACCACCGTGGTGACTGTTGGTTTCGTTGTTGTTCTTCGTGGCGATCGTTTAGTTTTCTGTGAATTACCAGAATCCTTCTAATACATAACTCTCCTGTTCTTTTCATTCATAAGAAAAATGCTTGTGGTGCTCATACCTCATACTTTCTTTGGTTTTAGATTTAGAACTCCTTTGAAAGAATGTGTGCTTGGGCAGCTCTTTGTAGATATGGGGAGCGAGTTGATGATATTTACTTGAACATCCTAATACCTTCATCAGTTTACTGTAAGATTCTCTTACCACCTATAGGGTATTTGTGCTCATGTGACCGTTAGAGAATAAAGAGCTAAACATGTCCATGACATAAATGTACGTCCATATGCTACTTTTCACTTTTTTGAGGCACGAACAGATTATTACTGTTTTTTTTTAATTGGTATCTGGTTTTGGTAAGAAAATCTGTTCATAGTTCTTAGGTTATGTCCATTGTCTGCCTTAATCTGTGCTCAGCTTTTGTGCGTGGTGTCTGATCAGTCGACAGTGCCTCTTTAGTAAAATACACCTTTAAATAACTCGGATTGATTCCAGCTTTTACAGTGAGAAGATGTCGTGAACTGCCCCTGCTGCCAGCTCAGCTGTGGATCCGAGATCTCCAGCTGTGTCCTCTCTACCTTTCTCGTCACCAGCAACAGACTTTGCAATCAGAGTCTGTCTGGCACGTGTGTGGATGTGTGAGGCCAGATAACATCCAGCTCGCTGTACTGGCTGTGCAGCGCTACACCACAGCAAACATTTGTCTTTGTTAGCAGTTAAAGCAGCACACTTAGAGGACGCGCAAGGATTGCATATGCCTCTGCCCTTGCCCTTTTGTCTGGAGGAGTCCATTGCTGTTTAGTTTTCCCTTCCTAGGGCAAGAAAGAAAAATTATGTAATGAGCAATTTTAATTGTTCTATTTCAGCCAGCCAAAAGGACTGCCTTTGTTATTAGGCAGCATTGGTATTTGGTGTTCTGTCAGCTCTTTGATCAAATGGATGAGTAAATAAACTGTAGCCATGAATTATATATAATTATATGTTATGAAGAGAATCCTGACTGCTAATCATAGAAATCAGTGTTTTTTAGGAAAACCCTGTTCTAAGGGGAAAAAAAAACCCTCATTTTAGTAATAATAATAATAATACCTATTAATTATTGCACATTATGCTTTCATTTGGTAAATAATGCCTTGTATATCACTCCAGTGATGTCAGGAGCTGATCTTCTTTCTTAGATTAGGTGATGGCCATCGGTTTCAGGGTTATGGGACATGCATTTAGTCAGAGTGGCATGCGTAGCGGGGGACACCTGCCGTGTGGTGAATTGGGTGCTGGGTCTCAGTCGTCAAGTTCCAGAGTTGAATTAGTGCCTTCATTCAAGTGCTCAAAACCTAGTGGACAGTACCGTGGTGTTAACAGTAGTGGAAGAGAAGCAAAGCCACTGGAATGTAACGGATGCCACTTAATCAGACTGAGGTGGGGCCACGGGACTTGTCGGAGGTAGGAATGTTGAGCTGAACTTTGAAAAATGCGAGAGACAGACAGGTAGTCTCTTTAGATGACCTGGAGCCAGCAACGGAGTGTGTGGTGTCCATGGGCGTTCAAGTATACGTGGGAAAATACCGGTAGGAAGACTTATTCTTGTCAGGTCTCTAGGGTGTCCAAACCCTGTTTTAGATGATTTACAGACATATCGTTGAACCAGAAATGATAGCCAAGGCTTGTATAAAGGATTGTATAAAGAATCTGGACATGACTCTTACCAATAGAGGTGGCCACAAGATTATGTGAAGTCATGGAAAGGGTTTTATGTGTTTTAGAGAGGTCATAGCCTTTTGGAGATGGAAGTGAGTAATGCTCGAGGTGATGATGTCAGAGGATACCATATTTGTCCCAAGGACAAATATGTTTTGACTTCAGGAAGTGAGTGGCAGAGGTGAATGGCAGAGATGGACAGAGAAGAGAGATCTATTGGAATTGATGGCCCACGTAATATGTGGGATTGAGCTTCATTTTTTTTTTTTTTTTTTTTTTTTTTTTTTTGGATCCCAAAGATTTAAGCAAGAGAATGGATTTATCATGTTAAGAACTACAAGATTTAAAAAAAAAAAAAAAAGGTTGAATTTATTTTCGTCTTAGGTGTTGCAGGGTTCTTGGTCTGAAGTTTCATAGCACTGAAAGGGTAAAGAACACACTTAATGTTGAGTCCCTTCCTAGAGCTTAGGGCGACAGTTCAATCCATCTGAAGGATGAAAACCCAGGGAGCCTGCCCTCTGTAACATTTTCATGATCTGACTCGTTCCAAACGCATAAAATAGAGAAAAATGCCCTTGGTGTAAGAAACATTTAAAGTGCTTTTTCCGTTCTGTTCACACGGTGAGGTTTTCTATAAAATGTATTAGTGTTTCACTCTTAACTAAATATTTATTTCTTTACTCTTTAGGGGAAAACAGAATATGTTCAAAAACTGATATAGATGAAGTCCTGATTGGGAGGTGTTTGTGGCAGCATTTATTTATATAAAGCTTGAGTTCTGTCCAGACAGCCTAGGGATTTCATTGCTGTTTTTATTAGATAATTCTGTAATTATAAAAGTTTATACTTAAAAATTAGATTTCTTGTCAGACTATTACAAGATAAAAATCCTATATTAAAAATAAGAAACACATGTATTTCCAACTTAGCTTTCTTTTTTGAATCTCCTACTTCTTTCTTTTTGACTTTAATTCCTCTGATCTGTGAATAGTGTGACAGATCTACAATTCTGGATAGCCAGGAATATATAAGAATCTCAAGTTGGTCTCTTTTAACTCTAGTTGCCCCACACATGCCCTAACTTTTAAAACTCACTTTTGAAACACCCATATCAGGCTGGTGAATGCTCCTGATCAAGGATGCAGGATGTGCAGGCTGGGAGCCACGTGGGCCCCTGGTCTGCTGGCGGCGGCTGAGGCACTCTCTTCCATTCAGGGGCTCAGATGTCTGCCCCTCTGCAAAGCCGCGAGGCCAATGTCTACAGCTAAGCATGAAATCCCCTGGTTCTGTTTGTTTCTTTTGTTGCCACGAGTTAATAGGGACAGAGACAGGAGACAGCCCAGAACAAAGCAGAAATAATGGAGTATTTCACCCCAAAAAAAGGAATGTGGATTGAGAAATACAAAGGGTACTGCAAAGACAGACTTAGTGTCCCCAGGCAGGGTGATGTATTGGCCAGAAGCCCCAGCTCTGAGACAATCCCGGACCAGGTCCTTCATCTGTGAGCTCCCAGCCTATGTGGCCTGAAGGTTTGACCCATCTTCTATGAAAACAGTTTATTGTTTTTCTAGCTGGGCTTTTTAAAGGGCAGCGGGATTTTTCACCTCCAAAAGTGGATTGCTCTTGCAATGCAGGGAAGTCCCCTGAGCTGTCTGGTGGTCAAGGGCAACAGTATTCTGTCTGCCTGCTTAGCATTTTTGCTGAGCTTGGTGCCATTTTGATCATGCACCCAGAGGCTTCCAAGATTGTGGGGGCGCGTTCAACATTCATCTCTCTCCTTATTAACAGAGATTGGCTTAAAGAAAGCCTGGGTATGCATTTCTATGAGACCTGAGGTTTCCATGCATCTCCCTCCCATATCTCCGTCAATCGCCTTTATTCGTCTTTCTTATTAGCTTACTTTATCAAAGCAAACATTTTAAGCACAGATATTTTAAGGGCAATAGGGAAGACTGTTCCAACGGACGCATTTCTCTTTATACAACCAGAAATCTGTGTCCAGCATGGGATTCTCTTTCCAAGGACAAAAAAAGGGGGTTAAATGAAAGAAACCTACTGGCCAAGCCTCTCTCTTCTCCCTTCTCTAATTTAGAGGGTTAGCGGAGCAAACACAGGAAGCGATGGATGGAGATGGGGGGCATCACATAGCATCACTAGACCCTTGCCTGGAATGTAAGGTCCATGAGTAGTAAAGGAGGCCGGGGGGGCGGGGGGGATGTGAGGGATGGCGTCTTTGTCCTCTGTCAAGAAACCAGCCTCGTCTCCAGAGCTCCCAGACTTAGTGACAGCAAGTGAGGCCTCCCATTATGATGCTCTGGTCCCTGGCTCTGGATGTAGCAGTTTCTGAGGACAGGAGCCAGTGCGCTGGAGGAGTGACCTTAGGTTGCTCTCCATGCCCCACTCTCAGACGTGAGAGAGCTAGGTTCCCAGAGGCCTCGGGTGTGTAGCAGCAGCTCTGGGATCTGAACCCTGTTCCTGGGAGACAAGCCGCCTCACTTCTTTGAGTCCCAGTTCTCTGGTCCTAAAAGCATTGAATTAATTCACCCAAATCACTTGTACTTGTGTTCAGTAGTACCAGTGGCCTATTTGTTGTTTTTCTTTCTTTTTGTACTCTGACTTATGTGGGCATCCAGTTGTCCCGATCCTAGAGTCTCTCTCCCGCAGAACTTAAGCGGTTCAGACACCTCCTGACACACATTTGGCATTGATTTGTATTTTGTATTGGGTTACATTTTCAAAAGACGGACTCGTATTTGATTATTGCGAGCACTTCTGAAGCCCCGAGTTCAATCTCCAGTGCTGCAAATAAAAATGAAGGAAAAAAAAAATGAAAAAGAAATAAAACAACAAAGACAACAGTTTTAGAAATTAATGTCCCTCCACAGGCAGAAGGCATGCACGTGGTACACAGGCATGTCTGTAAAATATTTAAATACATTTTAAAAAGAAAAAAAAAACTTTAGAAATAATATCCATGTGCTTCTTTCTGATTTTGAATACAAGCTACACGAGATGTAGAAGTGAGTCTTCTCTTGTTTTTAAGGTGATGCATCGACTCAAAGCTGTTCCATGAATCAAACAAGCATTTCTTGGGTGCCGTGTGTGTGTGTGTGTGTGTGTGTGTGTGTGTGTGTGTGTGTGTGTGTGCATGCGCGCACACACATGCGTGTGCGTGGTGTGTGTGTACGCATGCCCTGTGTGTGTGTGTGTGTGTGTGTGTGTGTGTGTCTGTCTGTTATAGAAGCCATTAGATTTTTTTGGGGGGGGGTCTGGTATGGCTCATATTTAAACAAGGAAGAAAGTGTGGCTTGGGCATTGTCTGTGTGGCTCGGGGAAGACCTGAAGCTGACTGAAGAAAAATTTCCAGTAACTATAGAGAGAGCTTCAATCAAATTGGAATCGTGCTCCGAATAAAATCTTGTATTCATGGTGAAAACAGAGCATTGATTGAAACAAATGCCATGTCCCACAAGGCTGGGAATTTCATGCCACAGGATGGCAGGAAACCCTGGCAGGGCCTGGGGCCTTCCAGCAAGCCTCTCTCCCAGAAATATGCCGTGGCAGGACAATTCTCTTGCTGTTTTGACGCCTGGCTACCCTCAGAACCTGTAGAACCAGAATCTTTTAGAACCAGTAATGAGACCCAAAATGGGTATGTTCTTGGGTCTGAGTGAATGCTTTTTATGAGCTGGAAAATGTCATCTTACCTGTAGTCTGGCAGTGTACATACCACGGAAGGGCGGGGGAGGGGCTGAAGAAGTCCCTCTGAGTAGTGCTTGGAGTAGCGGCTCACCGCGCAGACAGAGACGGCCTGTTCCCTGGGGGGACACGGTCATAGCAGTAAGAAGGCCAAGTGTGCACGCTGCTTGAGGGACTAGTGTGTGGCTTTGAGGATGGCCGGTGACATACATAGCTGAGTGCCCGGTTAGTACTTTGAGGTGCTGGCTTGTAATGCAGAGATTCAGCAAGTACCTGCTGTCTTCATGGCACTGCCACATCTGCCCGGGGTTTAACACTGTCCCCAGCAGAGATGGACAGAACTTAAGGCCCTGAGCACCTTGTCTCTCCTTCCTCCATTTAAAAAGGAACAAGCAATACCTGGCCCTGCTGAAGCAGTCTAGGTAAGGGAGACTGTGGGTGATGGTGGTAGCCGCCCAGCTGCTCTATTCTTTGTTAACTGCTGTGCAGGGCCTTGCATTTTATGTGCAGAACTTGGGTTGAGCTAGGGTGGGGATGAGAATATGAGGCAGCTGCTCTGATCTTATAGAAGGGGCCTCCAGGCTGGGCTGTGTGTTGGACTGCCAGACCCTTCCTTGCCCAAGGAAGCTAACTAGCGGCCAAGATACCTCGGGAAAACGAGCATCACGATGAACAGTTGTTTGTCCGTCTGGCGCCTTTCTTGGGAGCTTAAAGCATTGAACTCCTGCCTCCTAACATCCTCCTGAAGAAAGGAAGCTGCAGATAGTGTTAAATGTTACCGGTTAATCACGGGGAAGCTGAAGCGTGGATAGGTTTATGGGGCCTGAGCAGAGTCACACAATGCCTCAGTGTTTGGCCTGGGAATGCAGCCCGCGTTTGCAGCTAGCTCTCAGGACCGCCGACAGCATTGTGTCTCGCATTGTAGAGCAGTGAAAGGGGCTTACCCCTAACAATGCCAGAGCTGCTGTAGGAGACAAGCACAATGAACTTTGGTACAGTATAGTCTAGAGGCCAGAGTGAGTAATTTTAAGTAAATTGACTATAAGATGCAAAGCTTCATTAGGTTTTTAAAACAAGAAACAAATGACAACTCTGTGCAGTTTTGGGAGCTGACTTAAAAAGCATGAACATTCCTCCCGGATTTGAAATGGCATATACTTAAAAGTTCTGTTTTGTTGGCTCAAAATATAACACTTTCTCTGTTAACCATGGCATTTATTTTCAATACATATGTATTCCTAGGGCTCCGGGATTTGTTTTAAATATTTCTTGTGAGAACTGCCAGTCCAGCCTTTCCTTCCTAGAATGCTGTATTTCCCCAGGCTGAGTTTGGGGAGGGTTAAAGCTTTTCTTTAATTCCGATTGAGTTTGGGTTCCATCAGAACACTTGGGACTACGTAGCTGGGGATTTGGGACAGGGCTGAGGGTCATCCAGGGCACTGTCGTGTTGGGTGACATTGCAGGCTCTGTGAGAAGAGCCGTGGGAGTAGAGTTGAAACTACTCGGGAGAATGCGAGGCAGAGGAGCATTGGCTTTCTATGTCAGAGCGCCTGAGGTTTCCTGACATGAATTAAAAGGTCATACAGATATTGGTGGGCTTGGATGTAAGGTTGCTGTGTTCTAGGTTTTAAAGAAAGCATGAAGATGAAATTGCACAACTCTGGAACAATGTATGCAGAAAGATATCGATTAATGAATAACTTAAGCAAGGTTATGTAACGGTCGCTCACATTTTGCTTTTCTACCCGGCGGGTTCCAGAGAAGGAACTGAGGTCATTAGGCACTTTATACTCACTGAACAATTTGTACGGCTTCGCATGTTTCACTTTGTATGTAATACGGTAATTTGGTCCAGTAGTGGGCACTGCCCTCTAGGAGTTAGCCCTGAGGAACTACAGAGAGGGGCTGAGGGAGACAGGCTGGTTTCCAGAGCAGAACTGGAGCCCTTCCTGGTTTCCCCAAGCAAAGACCAAGCAGTCTGTCACAGCTGAACATAGAAGACCCCTTTTAATATAAACAGCTGCTGCTACCCAGGGGCCACCTTCAAGGAAATATATATGCTCACGCGGAGGTCTGTCTTTAGGAAAGACTCATCAGAGGTCTAAGGGCCTCGTTTCTTCGTGAACACAGACGGGTCCAGAAAGTGATGTGTTGGCGCGTAGATGGCTGTTTACTGTTGTGGTCGTTAATCTTGTAGGAAAAGGCATAACGGGACGAAAGTCAGGCTAAGGAAGAGACTAAGGCGACAGGGTGGGAGGGGGTGACCATAGCAAGGCAGACTGGAGTAATTAGGACTCCTCAGACGCGAGAAGAATGGAGGAAATGTGATTAGAGTTTAATAAACCCATGTAGAGTATGGATCATAAAACTGTTTACCAGAAGTAAGCAAAAATAAATAGCTAGATAGATAGATAACCTCTGAAAAGAGGCTGGAGGAAATGGACTTGGGGTAGAAAGAATCTTTAGTATCCAAACTGGCCTTTGGGACCTTGAGTAACTTCTGGCATTGAAGTGTGAAAGTCAAGGGTTTCTCTAATTTTGACGCTGTCCTTTCTCAAACACAGGCGGCCCAGCGAGCATAGATCAAACACCCTGTTAGCCTTTGTGCTTTCTTTTCTCCTTTTTTAGGTGAAACTTAAATGTCATTCATTCCCCACCCAACACTGATTTATTGAGGGTGGCTTCTTTGCCCCGCCCACTGCCAGGCACTGGGGATATGAGACAAAATTGGACACACGTGGTTCCCACAGTCTGGTGGTGAATAAGAAACCGTAATTGTCTGTACGATGAATTCGCAAACATGCTGTGAGAGCAGTCTGAGATCAGAGGCGGCCGTTCTGAGGAAACGGTGGTTAAGCTGGAACCAGAGAGCTGATGAGTCTGGGAAGCCAGCGGTAGGGGACAGGGTAGGGGATGCCTCAAGTGGCAGATGCTCAGCCAGGCTTGGAAGCGGCCGTGGACACAAGGCTGGCAGTGTTGGCTGGAACTTGTGTGGATGCCTATAGACCGTGATGAGGGTTTACGTCCACGGGTCGGGGACGTCGCCGAGGAGGATTAAGGCTATAGAGTGGCTTTGTTTTTATTAGCAGTCTGTGGAGAACAGAGGGTGAGGATAAATATTCCTGGAAACAGTAGCAGGATGATGGTGTCCAGGTGACCACAGCCTAAGCCGAGAGAAGCCAGGAGACTTCGGAGCTGTTTCAGAGGTCATGTGGACTAGACCGGTTCAGACGTTAGAGATGACGGAGATCATGAAAGCCAAGTTGGACTCAGATTTTATCTGAGTGAGAGGAATCAACACAAGGTTTTCATAGGTCTTTTCCTCAATGGGTTCAGACGTATTGTTCAGAAACTGTGTTGCAGTTCACAGGACTCCGAGGTCACTTACCCTGGGCACGGGTGAGTGAAGGCGGCGGAAGGCAGAGCTGTAACATGGGTTCTTTGGTGATGTAAGGTCACTTTTCTTGTGACGGACATCAGAACAGTAAGACTAAGAGCTCGGGGGAAGATCGTTAACTCAGCGTCTGCGAGGCCCTGAGTTCAATGCCCAGCAGCCTCTGACCCAAATTAGAAGTTGCAGAGCCGGAGCAGAGTCCTAGGGCTCTTGAGGCAGCTTCACCAGTTAGTGTTTTTGCACGCTTGCTCCGTCACACTCCCCAGCAGATGGGGGTGGAGGGAGTAACAGACTCAGACTGTCTCTGAGCCAGTTAGTTGCAGATTTCAGGCCCTTCACCTCCAAGTACTGAGGCGCGTGCTTGCGCAGAACGGCGACGCTCCCTTACATAATGACAGCAGCTATTCAATTCAGGGAATGTAACCTTGTGCGACGCTGTTATCTAATCTGCAGTCTATATTCAGTCCTCACTACTGTCCCAATAATGTCATCTACGGCACTTCCTCCCAGTTCAGGATCTAATCTAAGATGCGCTGCAGTTCATACTATGTCTTCTGATTCTTGCCAGAAGCAGCGCCTCAGCCCCTGACTTTTCAGACAGTCGTGTTTTAGAAAACATACCGGGTGAGGTACACGTGGTACACGATGATGCTTTATGCGGTTTCCTCGTGGTGGCTCTAGGGGACGCTGTTAGAACCCCGTGCCCAGCGCTCCCTCCGTAGCCGCCAGGGCGGCAGTGTGGGCAGTCTCATGGCTGCTGTCAGGAGTACTGATTGCCTTGCCAAAGCGCTGTGGCCCGGATGCCTCCACCTGAAGATACTGTACTCCTGCTGAGAACTGATGGGGTACTTAGTTGCACCTTCCTGTCTGTATTGTTGTTTTAAATATCACTAAGGTTTGCCTCCTCCTCCTCTCTCTCTCTCTCTCGACAGTGTTTTCGAGCACTTTGCTGCAAGGGACCACCGCCCGCCCGCCCTGAATATGATGTGGTTTGCATAGGTCTCACGGGCTCTGGGAAGAGCAGTCTGTTGTCCAAGCTCTGCTGCGAAAGCCCGGACAATGTCGTGTCAACCACAGGTGGGTGCTGTGTGGAGCGTCTGTTTCCTCCTGCCTGCCAGGCTTGCCAGTATCCTATACACCTACTGCAGCCTCTACCGCCTCACTCGGATTGCAGCACAGCTCTTCGGTAGCGTGCTTCTCTCAACTTGAAACACTCTTGTCTCTTTCTCTGGGAAAATATATATATACACACACACACACACACACACACACACACACACATATTATATGTATACATATATACACACATATATATATTATATGCATACACACACATATATACATATATGTTATATGTATACATACACACACATATATATACATATATTATATGTATACATACACACATACATATATACATATATATTATATGTATACATATACACACACACATATATATATACACATATTATATGTATACATACACACATACATATATACATATATATTATATGTATACATACATACACACACACACACACACACACACACACACATATAAAATCACGAAGTAGCTATATCCTGTATAGCTTGTTCTGTCCTTTTCAGTGACACAGAAGAAATCAAGTTCACAAACTTGCGAATGCAAACTAACCCTGGAGCCTGGGGCGTTCTTGTCCTGTGACACATTGGATTCTCCTGAGTGCCACTGAGTGCTGTCTTCCCTTGCAGGGTCCCTGCGGCTGGCTGTTTCGGGGCTCCCTCAGCTGTGCTAGTGATGCACAGCCTCATGCCACGATTTGTCACCCGAAGCGTAGGCAGTCTGGGGGACCATTGATCTTTGCTTTCTTACTATGTTTTCTGACTTGAAAACAAATTCTTTTGAGATTTCTTTATTTTTATTTTATGTGCCATGTTTTGCCTGCATGTATATCTAGGCCAGAAGAGGGCATCTGGTCTCCTGGAACTGGAGTTAGAGATGTTTGCTAGCAGTCCTGTGGATTCTGGGAATCTAACCCAGGTCCTCTGGAAGAGCAGTCAGTACTCTTAACTGCTAAACCGTCTTTTAGCTCCAAATAGAGTGGTTTTTTTTTTTTTTTTTGTTGTTCTTGTTTTCTTTCTTTCTTTTTGTTTGTTTGTTTGTTTAAATCAGAGCTATTTTGCACCCTGCAGAGTGTATGAGCACTGGCAGTATCTGAAGACATTTTGGCTATCATAGGTGGATGAGGATCCCAGGTGACAAATAATAAGAGAGAGACCAAGTCTTGACAAAACGTTTTACACCAAATTTAGAAGTCTTAGTTTTCTCTGTGTCGTCAAGAGGCATTGGGGCCTTGGAGTCTTATGAGCAAGGACTCATTTGAGAAGGAGGAGGCTGGGCTTGACCCGGGGTGTGAATGGTGAGGAGCGCTGCTGGAGACAGAGGCAGTGGATGATGACGATGGCTGCTGGAGACAGAGGCAGTGGGTGATGACGATGATGGCTGCTGGAGACAGAGGCAGTGGATGATGACGATGATGGCTGCTGGAGACAGAGGCAATGGATGATGACGATAGCACTCTTGAGGCGAGGCAAACAGAATAAAGAAGCGTAGAGAGTGTGTAGAAGTCTAGAAGAGGGTTTGAAGGGATTGGCAGCGCTTGCTCGCCAGTTGGCTTTGGAAGAGAACGAAGGGCCAGCATTGACTCAGTCCCTGGCCCAGCTAAAGGGTGGGTGATGAAATCATTCACCAGGGTTTCTTAAGTAGGAAAAATATTGGTGATCAGGGAACTTCACATCAGTTCAGCTCAGGTTTAGTGAAAACTAAGTTAGAAAAATAAGTGCAGATTTCAAGACCTTTTTAGGTCTTAGAATTATAGATGCAGAAGACAATGGGTCTTACAGGAATACATTTGTACATGTGGGTGAAAGAGGCATCACTGCTGATTAGAGGTGAATTTGCGGGGGTGAGCATGGTGCTGGTGTACAGCCACTTTGCACAGGGCTCCTGAGGAGCTCCCTCCTCACCGCCTCCCACCCCCAACAGGCCCCTAGTTGAAGTCTGTGCCATCAGCTGCTTCATTCGCTTGCCTGCCTCACCCCTCAGCCCTTCCTAAGCTTCCGAGGGTGGGCAGCACATCTTACTTGATATTGTGTAAGCAGAGGTGGGCACAAAGCTTGTACACAGATGTAGACATTTGTTGAAATGAATAAACTAATGACAATAGATTTAACCTACGTAGTATATTTACCTAAACTACCCTCTGTGAGACTTATAATATCTTTTTTGATAGGTAAGAATCATTTCTTTTCTTTTTTTGTATTGTTTTTAAATCACCTGAATAAGGTGTGTTCATTTTTACATAAGTACAGAGGTAGGATTCCAAGTAAGGTTTTCAAATGAAGCTCAGTGATATCTAAGACCTCAGATTCTGATGTAAGCATACCCTTAGCGGTTGTCTCCGAAAGTTGAACTCCTTTGAGTAATGTGCTATAAAGTCATATAAACACCATTAGCTTTTTAATTCCTTTTAAGCAAAGTAACTTCCAAAATAAGTGTAAGAGCAACAAAAAATAGCATTTTGTTCACTTGTCAGTCAACATCTAGCAATGTTTCTGGAAGTGAAGTCTTGAATTATATTGTAAAAGTTATCTGCAAATAATTTTGTAATTTATTTGTAAATTATGACAAGTCCTATATTTGTTTTCATCAAATCATTAAGTAATTTATAATTTTCCTTCTACTGGAACCAATCATAACATTTGTGCTAGCTGATGAATTAGATAGCAAGTTGGCTAATGTTTTGGGTATCAAACTTCTGTTGAGTTGCAGCTATCTTGAGCTTGGCACAGGGCCTCTTTGGAGGCCTCTTTGGAGGTCCTTGCCATCAAGAAGTTTATACAAGGTTTGGAAGATAAGTTTCCAAGTGGTAAAATGGTTCACACTTGACTCTTTATATATGCCAGGTCCTGTGCTAAGGTATTGTGATGTATGTCATACTTGATGGTATAGGCATGAGAATTACACTTGATTTCTAGCCTTGGAAGGTCAAAGAAGGCTTCCGAGTGAACATTGTGTTTGAAAAATGCCTCACTTGATGGTTAGGAATCTAAGCCATGACTGATGATGGGACAAGGATAGTTGGGATCCAAAACAGATAATTCAGAGAAAGTCTGTCTTACTGGTCAAGGTGCTGGAGTCTGGGCTAGAGAATGGAAAAGCTGTTGGACACCCGTAGTATGGAGCGATGAGCCAAAAGACACAATTTGGTGATGATGAGTTAGGAGCACGTGTGATCAATACCGTAAAGTGGCAGTCATATTGGGTGATGGAAAAAGAAAATTCCATAATGATTAAAGTCTCTATCTTGATGTTTGGGGAACATTGTAGAAAGAAGTAGAAAAACCATGACAGGCCATTTTAAAGTAAAAGAAAAATGTAAAGGTTGGCTTGGGACATTCCATTTTTGTTGTTGTTATTGGGACATCTAGTAATGTTTGAAACACTGGAATAACAGGTTAGAAGGAGTTTAGAGTGACAGGTACAGATCTGGGAAGCTCCTGAGACATTGCTTTGAATGAGGTTTTCTGGAAACAGTGAGTAGAGGAAGGGACACTAAGCACTAGCTGCATTTCCACCATCCATTAGGTGTTGATTTTTCAAGACAGCGTTTCTCTGCATAGCTTTTGAGTCTGTCCTGGAACTCACTGTGAAGACCAGGCTATCCTTGAACTGGCAGAGATCAGCCTGCCTCTGCCTCCCCAGTGTTGGGATTAAAGGCGTGGGCCACCACCCCTTGGACCCTTCTTTTTAAAGATTTATTTATTTATTTTATGAATATGTACAACTTTAAGTCAGAAGAGGGTATCAGATCCCACTATAGATGGTTATGAGCCACCATTTGATTGCTGGGAATTGACCTCAGGTCCTCTGGAAGAGCAGCCAGCGCTCTTAAGCACTGAGCCATCTCTCTAGCTCCTTTGTTAAAGAATCTTAATCCAGGCATTTCTATATAATATCATATAAGTCAGTTACAACCAAGAAATCAAAAATTAAGTCAAGTCAAAAATCTGAAAAAAGGTTCCTTGGTCATGGTTAGCAATATGCTAAATAATGATAGTGATAACTCACTTTTAGTAGATTATTAGGATAGCTACTACCCAGAGAATGAGGAAGTATTATATGAGAAATGGTAATGAGCTATACAGACTAATCATTACACTTGCTTCTTTGTAAGATTCTATAGAAACTATTTTTTCAGGATAGAAAAAGAGAAGGCGTTATGTACATTTGTTTCAGTAGGACTGGTCTTATGAGCATTCTTATAGATGTCTGTAGGCATCGTCATCTGAGAATAAAGAAAAGTTTGAAGGGTTCAAGGAAGGATAGAAAGAACATGAGTGATTTCTGATTCTCATCCAAATGCAGTAATCAGAACTGATTTAACCTCCTAAAACAAAGTAAAAACAATTATTCCCGTGAAAACACTGGGGGGGAAATGAGTTAAAAAGCACAACACAGACAGAACTGTTTTCATAGAAAGTGTCAAGCAGATCCCCCAGTCAGAAGCAGGCTGAAGAGCGATAAAAAGGGAACAAGATTAGAAGGAACAAACTGGACATAAGTAACAAGGTATTATACTGAAACATCACCAACAACAATTAAAAGTAAATGTTATAAACACTTCAATTAAGGATGAATGGCTATGACCAAGTTTTTAAAAAAAATGTAAGATTCAACCGAATATTGAGTTTAGGGAACAAATCTTAATATAAATACAAGTAACTTGAAGTAAATGAATAGAAAAATGTAGGAGTCCAATAGTATACAACAAAAATAATTAGGATGATTATATCAATGTCAGGCAATGTAAACTTCAGAGCAAAGAATAATGCAGAGAACAACCAAGTTTATTTCATAGTGATGAAGGAATCATTTTAATCAAGAAAAATGAGGAGTTATATACCTAACACTAGATCTTCAAAATACACAAAACAAGAAAGGATGGAATATCAGAGTGAGGTAGACAAACACACAGTTAAAATAAGAAATTTCTCTGTCACCAGTTGATACTTTATGGGCTAGCAATCAACCTGGATACAGTAGACTTGAATGACACTGTCCACCAACATGATGTGGTTAACTTTTATCTCTCCACCTAACCACAGAAGACATCTATTCTTCCCAAGTGCCTTTGAACATGTGCTGAATTAAATAATTATCCACTATAATATAGAAAAACAAGTGTCAGTTAGTTTAGGTTGACTCCAGTGATGGGAAGTACGTTTTTCAGACTGTAATGGGCATTATCTATCACTTAAACATTGCTGTCTGCAAAGTTCATGCTGGCAAACCACAAAATGGAGTTGACTGAGACTGCCCACCCCCAATATTACACATACAAAAACCTTACAGTGTTTTAAGTAAGTTTGGACTGTACGTGGTCCCCAGGCTATGGGGACCTTCCATTCTCATGGAATTAAATTAGAAATCATTAACAAAACCAGCCTGAGGAAACAGCTTCCAAATATTTGAAAACTAGCTTGCTTCTAGTTCACCCCTAGAATAAGAACTCAAAAGAGCAACTATAACTCATCTTGTACCAAATGACAACTTATCAGAATTTGTGATATTCCTCGTTATTTTGTTTTTGTATTTTTTAAAATTCAAGTTTCAGTTTCTGTAAGTGAAGAACTGTGAAATCCCTGATGAGGTTTAAGATTTCCAACATCAATTTCTGATAAAAGTTCTCAACATAGTAAGAAATAGAAAGGGATAGCAGGCCTAATACAGGCACAATTGCAGCATGTCTTAACTTACTCATGTAAAAGAAACTGTATGTTTATGGCAATTCCTTTAAAGTAAAACTTTAAAGCAATGTAAATATCCTAAAGCAAGGGAGCTTGTTAAATCAAATTTGAAACCTCAGTTGAAATGGTTGAGATCGGCAAATCTATATTGTCTTCTGTTGGAGACAATGAAAAAATTAAATTCACATTCATTTTTTTAAGAATTAGACTGCAGAAACATGCATTTGAATGTAAACTGGGAATATATAAATAAAATGGAAAATAATGTGTCTGTTGATGTGGTATGAGGAAATTTTATTGTTCTAAATTATTTCTCTCTTTTTTAACGTTTTGAAAATATAAATCAAATTAAGATGAAATGATTGTTTTCAACAATGACAGAGGGGGGTCTTTGTTAAGCCCGGGTTTCTTAGGAATTGATAGCAATCCCTGAGAAGGGCAGGCCCACCACCCAGTTTTAGCAAAGCAAGCATGCCTGCTTTTTTTCCAGGAAGAAAGGGAATCCAAATTTTATTGGATTGTTAACTTCGACCATCTTTTAGCTTTGACATAATTTTTAAAAGGTACTTAAATTGTCAAAACTCAAAGGGCCAAGAAATCCTACAGAAGGCAGGAGCTGGAGAGAGAGAGAGAGAGAGAGAGAGAGAGAGAGAGAGAGAGAGAGAGAGAGAGAGAGAGAGACTGACTGATTGACTGACTGACTGACTGACTGACTGACTGAGTAGCTTCTTCTGAGGTCTAAAAACAAAAGCCAGTTCTGTCTGAGTGAGTGCCTTTCCTGTGGACCTACTACGAGTTTGTTAATAGCAGTTGTTAAGCTGTAGTTTATTTTGATTTTCTTTGTTGAACCAGAAGAATCCAAAGGCTTAGAATAATGTATTGATGGAGCCCAAGAACTAAATACTTTGAATTGAAAAAAAAAATGTTGAAAATGTCTTTCTGGATTGATACATATACAGGCATACTTTTGCTCTTGAAAAATTTCCTGTGGTCAAAGCTCGTGACAGTTTGAAAGGAAGACAGAAAATGTTCCCAAGAAGCTGAATGAAGTGTTTAAAATAAAATGACTTCTGTATTAGCTGCACCTGGGTTAACCAGAGAAACAAGTTAAACAGTAAATTTTGGTATCTGCTAAAGGATTGTGCTTATAAAATGCCAGTAGATTAAATTTCCCTCTATGATGTTGAAATCCTATTGAGAAGAATTTTGCTGGATTTTTGTCCAAACATCACAAGGCTGTCGTGGCATAAATAATGCTTTTGGTCTTGGTCGAGACCACCAGATCTCTGGAATGCCATTCCCTTTGGTCATTCTTCAGAGGGATGCAGGATCTCCAGGAGCATACATCAGGCATCAGTGTGTGTGTGTGTGTGTGTGTGTGTGCAGGCTTGGGGGAGGGGGAACGAGGATCTGGGGTGTAGGCCCAAGTACAACGTTTGTGTGTAACACATGATGAATGAAAACAGACTGGCCTTCCTTCCCAAACTAGTTTTGTTAGAATTCCAGGATTGCCTTCCCGGTACAACATTTTCAAATCCATCTCCCCTGTATTATAGGTTTAGCTAGACTTAATGGTTGCAAAACATTGACTGAGAGGCTAAGAAAACAATTATTTCCCCAAAGAGTCATCAAGTCATATATTTATTAAAATTTGTGGGGTTAAATCTTAGGGGAGGTTTCAGTCTTGCTGATGTGACCTAGAAATGCCAGGAAAAAATGAATGGACAACGTAGGCCTCGACCATCATGCTATGTGGACCGTGCCTAGAGAGACCTACCCTTAAGTCTTCTTCAGCCAACACTAGAGGCCATTAAGATTTGACTCAGCTGTTACTATTATTTCCTTCTTGTTGAATATAAATAAAGGAATCCTAATTTTATAGGAGATCTCAAAGAGCTCGTCTGGGCTGCTCATAGCCTAGTGGTAGTTGAAGAGTCAAGGCCAAAGTCATATGGGATTATGGCAGGTGAGTCCGAGCCCACAGAAAGTGTCTTGTCACATCAGCACAGACTCCCAGGGAGGCCACCAGAGCACTTGGGGTTGAAGAGTCAGAAGGATTTTCGTGCTGTCAGAGCCCAGTCATTTGGAAGTTACCGCTCCTTCCCAAGGTCCGAGTCTTAGTGGTCTCTAGCAAGAAGGGCTTCCTAAACTCATGCTATTGTTTTCATTCCAGAAAAAAAAAAGCAATGTTGTTTATCTTTGAAAAAATTTTTGCGGCTTGCTCACGTCAGACACAGAGGAAAATAAATGTGTGGGTTTGTTAGTCACACATATTGCCCAGGAAGAGCGAGCATCTTTCGCTCAAAGGTAAACACATCAGTGTGAGTGTGGCTGCCCACTGGTGCCTGCAGGAGTCCACGCAGCAAGGCCTTGCTTCTAGTAGTCCACACAACACTCGGCTTCTCTTCCTCTCGGGACAGTGTACTGATGGTGTCATCAGGGTTGCCACACAGGTAAACTAGCAACTTTGGGATCTGGAAGGAACATACATGTTTTTAAAACCCAGAAAAGGCTTCCCTGATAAAAATCAAACACCTAGTAATGGATGGGGCCAAGATTTGAACCCAGACTTTCATACTCTGTAACTCGTGCCTTTATTGCTTAACACAATCCTTGTAGAGGTTTTGATGTTTTTTTTCCGACTCTACTAATTTTATTAACTCTTCACCTCATCCAACCCACTGTAAACAAAAACAACATATAGTGTGGTTTCTCTTTTCTTCTTTGCTGGGCGTTTGTGAACTGAAACTATTGCTTTACTTTTTTAGTTCTTCTGTTTAGTTTTTGCAGATATTTAGAATAAGCAAAATACAGAAATACTGTTTCTCTTCCATGGAAAATTCATTGTTTGCATTGATAATTTAGACCTTGTTTTCTGAGCAGCAATTGCCATAGCTGAATATAAGAATGATGTGGATACTATGTATGGGAGACCGTGAATACATCTGCAGAATAAATCTAGCTACACATGTTCATTCTAGGGAAAAAGCATTCATGCATATTCTGCAGAAACACTTATATGCCTGTAAATAAGGTTGTTTGGTTCCTCTACTTAACATGAACAGTTGATACTTAGTCAGTTTATTATAGAGGGCTGCAAGAGTTAAAGATAGTAATGGTCTTATTACCTGCCTGTTGCACTAATATATGTCTGAAGTTGCATTTTGCATATGGCTGTGGCCATTTCTAGAAGGACATTACTTCTCTTTTGAGTCCTTGCCTGTTGTCAACTTTTACGAATCAAAGCTAATTAAACATTACTGGTGTGCTTCAGAAGTTTTTTTTTTTTCTTCTTCAAAGTTTGGCCTGTGCTGCTTCTCTGGAAAATCCATTCTTGAGGGGGTTGTCTTGAACTTAACCACTAATAGACTGTTGGGCATCTGCAGAGGCCTTTTGTTTCCAGGATTTCACAATCATTGCTGTTTAATCCATAGAATATCCATGTGAGGTAGGCAGATATACTCAAGCATCCAAATCTCCTGCAGGGGAATTTCAGTGCCTGTAGGAGTATTGTGATTGGCACTGACTGTCCCTGGTTTCCCAGAGGCCAGACACCTGGAGAGGCTTTGCTACAGGCTCAGGTACACACCAGCATTTTAGCATGGGGGATCTCTCTCTCTCTCTCTCTCTCTCTCTCTCTCTCTCTCTCTCTCTCTCTCTCTCTCACTCTCTCACTCACACACACACACACACACAGAGACAGAGAGAGAGAGAGAGAGAGAGAGAGAGAGAGAGAGAGAGCGACTGCATCTTTATCCTGTAATAGACGCATTACCTATATCAGCATCCTATGACAAGGCTGTAAAGTAGATACTGTCCTTCCCATCGTACAAACGAGAAAGGTAAGGCTGGAGAGATGGCTCAGTCAGGCTCACAACCAAAGACAAACGAGAAAGCTAACACTAGTAGGTTGCTCACACTGGAGGAGCTGGAACGTAAGTCTAGCTCTGTCTGATTCCAGAGTCAGTCCTTCAGCCAGTATCAAATACTGCCTTTAAAATGGAGTGTAAGAATGACTAAGATCATAAACAAAATTGGCAGCCTGTGATGTTGAGGAGGTGGAGCAAGGGGAACACTCCTCCCTTGCTGGTAGGAGTGCAAACTTGTACAGCAACTTTGGAAGTCAGTGTGGCAGTATCTCAGGAAATGGGGAATCAGTCTACCTCAAGACCCAGCTATTCCATTCGTGGGCATCTGCCCAAAGGATTCTCAATCATACCACAAGGACACTTGCTCAACTATATTCATAGCTGCTTCTTTAAAAATTGCCAGAACCTGTAAACGACCTAGATGTCCCCTTAACCAAAGACTGGATAAAGAAAATGTGGTACATTTACACAGCGGAGTACTACTCAGCTGTTGAAAACAATGATGTCATGAAATTTGCAAGCGAATGGATGTGAAAAAAATAATCCTGGGTGAGGTAGCCCAGACCCAAAATGCAAGCATGGTATGTGTTCACTCATAAGTGGGTATTAGCTATAAAGGATAAAAGATAATCATGCTGCTGCCCACAGGCCCAGAAAGGCTCAGCAACAAGCAGGACTTAAGGGGGGGGGGGGTGCATGGCTGTCCCTGGGAAGGGGAAATAGATTTCTCCAGTGGACCGGGGGCAGCAGGAGGAGTTGGGAACAGGAGCGATCAAGCGAGGGTGGTACTGGGAGAAACAACTGGAACTGGTGGGCATTTGCTAGCGGGTGAGACCTCGACCAACGGCTAGTCCACGGACTCTACGAGGCTCGCAAAGACTCCTAGTGATGGCGGACACAGAGTCTGAACCGGTCACCTTCTGTGACCAGGCAATGCCTCAGCTGGAGGGATTGGGACACCAATTCAGCCACAAAAGCTTTGGCCTACAGCTTGTCCTGCTTACAGAGTGTTCTGGGACAGGAGCCTAGCAGAATCCTCCTCAAAGAGACACAAGAGAGACTTCATCCCAGCAACTGATTGAAGCAGATGCAGAATCCCATAGCCAAACATTAGGTGGACCTCACGGAGTTCTTCCAAGGAGAGGGAGAAAGGAGGTTTGAAGTAACCAGAGGGATCCGGGACACCATGGAAGCACGGCCCACAGAATGAATGGACCAGGACCCATGGGGTCTGGCAGAGATTGGGTAGCCTGTAAGGGTCTGGTCTAGGCCCTCTGCATATATATTCTGACGGAGTAGCTTGGTGTTCTTGTGAAATTCCTAACAGAGGGAGCAGGGGGCTGTCTCTGACTCCTCCGCCCACGTGTGCGACCTTTTTCTTCCTGTTGGGTTGCCCGGGTCAGCCTTGATGTGATAGTGTGTCTCTTGTCTTATTGTAGCTTGTAATGCTGTGTTTGGTTGGTGTCCCTGGGAAGTCTGCTTGTTTCTGACTGGAGACTGGGGGGCTTGGTAGATCTGGGGGAAAGGGGAGGTACAGGGGGAGGGGAGAGAGGCTGGGGGGAGGGGAAGGAGGGGAAACTGTTCAGGATATAATATATGGGATAATAATTGTAATTTATAGCTGGGAGACCATGGAGAGAAGGCATACAAAAGACTCGTCCTTTTTGTAAGTCGAGGCAATGCCTTGTAAATTGTTCTTACCTACATACAGTATGCCCATTAGAGCTTTCCCCTCCCCTCATCACCATCTTTACTGGTAATTTTGTGGGAAAATAACTATTTATTTCATGTAATTGCTCATGTTAAAACTGTACTCTGAAACTACTGAAAAATTCATTTTTAAAAATTGATAGGAATTTCGATCAAAAAAAAAAAAAACAAGTACATGGCACAGGTACTCAGTTGAAACAAAAGAATCTGTTGCAGGATTCCATGTCTCCAGTCCTCTCTCTAGTCATTGCTAGTCTAGTTTCTTGTGACTGCTTTCAGAAATATCCAGTGTTTGTCTTTGTGCACGTGTGTTTGCTCAGGTGTGTATGTGCGTACACATATATGTATATTCTTACGTGTTCCAACTAAATTGATTGCCTTCACTATGGATAATGAAGCCCTAAGCATTTTGTTAGTCATAGAAGTATATTCTTTGAACATTATCAGTGTTTTATGACATTCTTTGTAAAATTATTTGTGTATAAATAATTATTTATAATTTTACTTTTAAAGAAAAATACAGGTATATATTATTGTGTCCTCAAAGGAAACACTAACAAATACAAGAATATTCAGTTATAAGATAGTTACTATTCCAGTGTTTTAATCCTTAGGACCTAGTAGATTGAACATTTACTTTGAAATTCTCATTGTTTTCTGTTTGTCTTCTAATTGATAAAAAGCTGTATAATCTTTGTATGCTAAAGAACAGGGCAATATTTTGAAGGGAAAGTGATAGTGTTATTTTGGCTATAATATTCAGTGATGTTTCAGAATAGTAGAAGATAATATAAAGCCATTGTATCTTGGGAATGATATGTTTCTGGTATAAATTTGAGCTATGTATAGTGAGCTTTAGTTTTCCCCAAACATGGGATCTGACCGTCTTAAGTGTTTGAATGTAACAGTCGAGTTGCTAATTCTTCTCTCTCTGTCTTCTGATTTTAGGTTTTAGTATCAAGGCAGTACCACTCCAGAGTGCCATCTTGAATGTAAAAGAACTTGGAGGTATAACTTTTACAATCCTCTCTACATCTGCCCTTGACTATTCGTGTATTGCATGTAATTAATCCCAGGCGATTGATGTTTAACTTTTTCCTTACTAATACATTCCTTTACATATGAGTCAGCAGTTGTCCTAGACTTGTAAGTAATATAAACTTTGCTTTCTTTTGTGTGAACCGAAGGACAACACACTAACAGCACCGTTGTACTCTGTCGTTGCTTTTACTTATTAATTATTCTAAAAGGAAACCTATGAAAAGAATCCAAAAAAACTAAACAAAAAACGAGCTACATAGGGCAAATAATTGTATTTAAGTGTGGATTTCTACTGCAGGTTCAACTGTGTTCAGTCTTTTCAGAACCTATTTGTTCCGATAATAAATCTTTGCCAATGGGTTCTTTGCTGGCTAGGCACATTTATTGGATAGGCTGTACCCAAAATCATCCATCAGTCAGTCTTTCATTACACTCTCTGTCTGGCATCTTTTGGGTTGTGTTTTATGTCAGTCAGGGTCTTAACCCATGCAAATAGATTAACAAAGAAATCAGTCAATTCAGTGAACCTACTAAATTCTCTTTAACGGCGCAAGAAAATGCCGAGTGCCAGAGTTCAGTATAATATCGGTGAGTTTGGTGACTTAGAAAGTTCTCTTTTGTCTTCTTAATCACTGTGTGATGGTGACCTTACCCTGCTTTTTTTTCCCTCCTCCGTCAAGGTCATTTCTAATTGTGACTTGCTTTTAGTGCTGTGAAATGGAAACACACAGCTGTATGTCACCTTGTTAAAGTTTGATGCCTTCTGATACTTTTCAATAAAGTGCTGACTGGCCTTTCCAGCCAGGTGTCTTCAGTGTGACGGCTGACAGTGAATTTCACAGCACTGATACTGAGATGCATCTGCAATTGCGCAATTAGAAGTTTCTCTTAAGGTGCTTGGTGTTCTAGGAACATGAATGTTGATCTTAGCTAGAAAGCAGGCAAGCAGTAAAAAATAGACTTCCTTGACATAACTTCTGTGTAAAAATGTTCTAAAACTGCTAATAGATTATTTTAATCATGATTTGATCTCTGCTGGCCACTCCTCCATTGACAATATTATTTGTAGATATTTTGCAGTCAGAGACCCTAATATAAAATTAGTAGAATCTAACTGTATGGTGTTTTAATTATTAGGCTGGGTTAAAAAAAATAGCAAAACAAAACAAACAAACAAAAAAAAAAACACTTTCATTGAACATTCATCAGTATAAGGAACTGTTGTGAACTGGCAAGGTATTATTGTGTGTTTATTTGGGTGAAATAAGTAATTAATGTTTCTTAAACAGTTCATAAAAACGAATGAATGAAGTTAACATTGGTTATTCATTGAAATTGAGTGCGATGAAAGATAAAACTAGAGGACTATGTAGGAGGGTCTATGTAGGAGAGGAGTATGTTTTTGTTTTTCCTTAAGGGAGTTTATTCTCTCCGATAACAAAACTGTGCCCGGACAATTGACGAAATGGAAATTGCAATGGAGAGGATCCCATAGGGTTTGGTGGCACATTTTAATTCATAACTTACTGTTAGGAAGTTGAATAACATATGTATACGGAGAGCTTTGGGCATTGGAGCAGTAGGCTAGCTCCAGACTGATAATACTTGGGTTTATGCTTGCATTAGGGCAGAAGAGTAAATTTCTGGTCCAACCATAGATTGATTTTTTTTTTCCCCTCTCCCTCAGCTTTAACATCCCTCTATCCATCTTAGGAAAAGGTAGACCAAAGTACAATTTGTGTACTCTCTTTCATAGTCTCAGAGGCAGCAGCGGAGGGGGTTGTTCTCTGATGGGTGGACCACTTGCTTATTTATTGAAAACTTAGGGAGTACTCTGTTGTGTCTCACCCTGGAAGAGGCATGTGAAAAGCTGGGCTAGCACATATAAAGAAAATAAGCCTTCCTGGATTATAAAGTATATTATAGATGGCAAGGGAGTCGATGTAAGGAGAATTGTAACTTAGTGAAATTGAGTTGCTTGACTAAGAATCTCAGTGGGGAAGAGTTGGGTGTTTCAGGACCACTTTGAGACGGCAGGTGACCTGCATTCACCAGTACTAGGTTACTTAGAGATAGGGTCATTGGAGTTCAGTCAGTCCGTCAGTGTCTGGAAGATGCTGCACTCACGGGAGAAACTCGGGAAGATGGTTGATAAAGGCAGATAGTTGATGAGAGCTAAGGACCGAGTGAAGGATGCAGAAAACACAGGCAGTTGTCTTCATCCTGGGTTAGCTCAAGAGTGGCAGGCCCGTTCCTCCTCACCAACCTGCAGAAACTTCCTCCACACTTTCCTTTCCGAACCTTAGGTGAAATGTCTTACTGTTAGAAAAGAGTAAAGAAATGAACCATTGTCTTCTTTATTTAGTAAGGAGAAATGATTAATGGAGCCAAATTTAATGAGAGTCATCTCAGGTCATCTTCATAACAAACTATGTATACACATAAAACTGAATCATGCTTTGTATGCATGCATGACTGCATCAATTATATGTCAGTGTATATGCATATATCATATCATGCATAGTGCTTTGCAGTCGTTCATTCCTGTTTCACGAGTCTCACGCCCTTCAGCTCCTTCTTAGGTAGTACCTTTCCAGTTTACACAGTCATCCACTGCAGTGTTCCCGGGCTGGGAGGACTGTAAGCAAGACGCGGCTTCTGTGGGTTTAGTGGTAGAGGTAACCCTTGGATATACCTGTAGGGAACTAATGAACATCTGGGAAACAGTAAAATGAGTGGGCAGATACCAAAGCCGTAGGGAGATGACGACACGAAGCTAGCGGTACCTCCTAACGGTATGAAGGGCCAGGGGCCAGTACCATTTTTACTGCACACAACAGCTTGACCATTGTGGCTTGCCTGTCATTCTGGCCAGGCGGCGCGGGTTGTACCTATGGTTTTATTGGCACATATTGATTGTGTATCACAATGAATTTTATTGTGACATTTGTACGCATCTATAAAAATGTTTCCCTCCTGTCCCCTTCCCATTTTTTGTTGATTGTCCCATCCAGTCCCCCTTCCCTCCCTCTCTTTCTCATAATGACCCAGTGAGTGTAGGCCGCTTACAGGAGCTTGGGTGAGGGGACATTTAGGAGCACTTTGGCCTCTTATCAGTGGCCACATCACACAGCAGCTGTGAACTGCCATTAGCTCCTCAGGGAGGGCCCTGTGCGCCACTCTCCGGCCCACAAGGGCGAGTGGAGTGGGTCAGTCAGGCTTGCACAGGTAACTCCAGCTGCTGCAAGTTCATAAACACAAGGGCGGTCTGTGCCAGAAGACACAGTTCCACAGCGCACAAGCTCTTTAGTGCGATCGTTCATTTCACCTCCTCTTGGGTGAGCCTTGGGGATGGTGGAGTTGTCTGCTTCAGTGCCCAGTGCTTCATAGTCACTGACCAGTTATGAGTCACCCAGTGCTCTGAGCGAGGCCGGCTGAAGCTCAGCGTCACGAATGTGTGATCATGAACTTTCATGTTTGAAGGGCACAGCAGGACTCATGGATGCTGGTTGTCAATCAAATGGAAAAGTAATCTGCATTTGTTTGTTTGTTTGTTTGTGGTCTCCCACCCTGTGAAGAAAAGCAGGCAGCAAGGATTGAGGGGAAGGAAGTGTGCGTTGTATGTAATCACCCGCTTGCTTAGCCTGCGCAGTTGTGACGGGAGGATTCTTGGGGATTGTCAGCTCAGCCATTTTTTTAAGGCTACATCTTTCAGCAGCCAGCTGTTATAGGAAACAGATGTTGCCTGTGTCCGGCTTCCTTGTTTGCCTCCTCACAGAGAAAGGTGCCATGTCCCTGTCCCTGCTAGCTCTCTGAGGGTTCTGTCCAACTTATTTGCATTTGTTAATTTTCCAGGAACTGGCCAGGGCAGACTTCTCAACAAGCAACCCAGGAGACACAGCCTGCCTGTTTCTTTGAATTTCTGTCTTTGTATCTAGGGTATTGGACATCTTTTACTAAAATATAAACAACCCAAGGCTTTCCTATTTGTTTCCCTTTGCTAGAGTTTTACCTGCGCACTCTCTTCATATGCTTACTTTGCCTTTCCCTGCTGCGCATCTTACCTGGAGAAAGGCCCGGGGGTGCTTACAAATACTGTAATTCCTAACTCTTAGGCTTATGGCCGTGCAGGAGGAGTAAGACACGTCGTCAGATGCACGTGTAGGGGTTGTTGGTCCCTGAGGCACCGGTGGGGGCTCTAGAACTCTTGCAGGTTTTCAAGCATGCCGCTTGAAAACGTTCTAGGTATCTTCAGAGATGGGTTTGTGGGCAAGGAGGACAAGGAACTGTGTCCAAGGCAAAAGGAGGAGGCAGAGAAGGAGGCCCGGATAAGACCATGTCCACAGAATTAAGGGAACTGTAGGGAGCTGTACCCAAGAAAAATACGAAATGCTCAGGATCTGTTACAGAATTGTAAGGAAGAAATGTCACTTAGCAAGCAGTGTTCTCTCCAGACACCGGCCACTTTATGTCTGAGCCTCTTGCTGTGTTTTGATATCTGTAAAATGCAAGCTTTAATAAATCACCCCAAGTTTATTTCCCGAGGGGTTGGGCTGGAAGAGAAAAATTAAATTGCCTAAAGCTCCTTGGGAAAGATACTTTAAGGATGGACAGTGGTATTTTGAGTAATTCTCTTTTTATAGTTGTGGATCTGTTGTAGTATGTAGTGTTGAGTGACTGGGGCTTCTTGATAGAGCATTGTATCCTTATCTGAGAAAATAACCAGGCATTTATTGACTAGGAAGAGCCAGTTGACTCCTGGCTCTCTGGGCCATGTACTCTATCACTTAAGCTTGGGCTATACTAGGGAAATGATGTTGGTATAAGGCCAACTCACTTGGATGGGAGTGTAAAGGCCACAGCTATCTGAATTGGTTGAACAGGATCCCAGGGTGGTGGTGTTCGAGCGTTTTTTACACTTGCTAAGGGAATGCTGAGCCAAACACTCAGCAGAGCCAAGTAAATGAATCTGGAGGCCCAGAAGTCCGTTACTGGCTCGTGTAGACCTGACCTTCTTCTTTTTTTTTTTTTTTTCTCCTGGAGGAGTGCCCCAGCAAATTTTTAAAAATCTATCTTTTTGGTCACAGTCCAGTATAGTACTGAACAGCCCGCTTCTAAGACTGCATACATAAAGATTATTCTAGAAACTGGTTTCCTGACCTTTTGACCCCTGGCTTCTGAAGGTTGCCCGTTGCCTACTTTGGGAGGAATGGGTCATTCCACACTTGTAGCTCCACCAACCGTCCTCTTGTGTTCTCAACTTAGCTCCTTGTCTCTCACGAGGGAGTGGGTGTTAGTGTTTCTCCCAGGGTTACCATAATAGCAATCAGTTTTCATTGTGTATCTGGTTTCAGTGTGGCGTCGCCGCAATAGCACTACAAGTCAGGTGACCAGTACTTTCCTCCAGCAAAACAAGCCGGGGACACTGGGCAAGGCCCTTAGCCGGGGACACTGGGCAAGGCCCTTAGCCGGGGACACTGGGCAAGCCCCTTAGCCGGGGACACTGGGTAAAGCCCCTTAGCCGGGGACACTGGGCAAGGCCCTTAGCCGGGGACACTGGGCAAGCCCCTTAGCCGGGGGACACTGGGCAAGCCCCTTAGCCGGGGACACTGGGCAAGGCCCTTAGCCGGGGACACTGGGCCAGCCCCTTAGCCGGGGACACTGGGCAAGGCCCTTAGCCGGGGACACTGGGCAAGCCCCTTAGCCGGGGGACACTGGGTAAAGCCCTTAGCCGGGGACACTGGGCAAGGCCCTTAGCCGGGGGACACTGGGTAAAGCCCTTAGCCGGGGACATTGGGCAAGGCCCTTAGCCGGGGACACTGGGCAAGGCCCTTAGCCGGGGGACACTGGGCAAGGCCCTTAGCCGGGGGACACTGGGTAAAGCCCCTTAGCCGGGGGACACTGGGCAAGGCCCTTAGCCGGGGGACACTGGGTAAAGCCCCTTAGCCGGGGGACACTGGGCAAGGCCCTTAGCCGGGGGACACTGGGTAAAGCCCCTTAGCCGGGGACACTGGGCAAGCACCTTAGCCGGGGACACTGGGCAAGCACCTTAGCCGGGGACACTGGGCAAGGCCCTTAGCCGGGGACACTGGGCAAGGCCCTTAGCCGGGGACACTGGGCAAGGCCCTTAGCCGGGGACACTGGGCAAGCACCTTAGCCGGGGACACTGGGCAAGGCCCTTAGCCGGGGACACTGGGCAAGGCCCTTAGCCGGGGACACTGGGCAAGGCTCTTAGCCGGGGACACTGGGCAAGCACCTTAGCCGGGGACACTGGGCAAGGCCCTTAGCCGGGGACACTGGGTACAGCCCCTTAGCCGGGGACACTGGGCAAGGCCCTTAGCCGGGGGACACTGGGCAAGGCCCTTAGCCGGGGGACACTGGGCAAGGCCCTTAGCCGGGGACACTGGGCAAGGCCCTTAGCCGGGGGACACTGGGCAAGGCCCTTAGCCGGGGACACTGGGCAAGGCCCTTAGCTTTTCGAAAGTGGTTGCCTTTTCAGTGCTGATGAGGCGGATCAGCGTTCTCCTGTCTGAGTATAACGCAACCCGTGCTTTGACCTCGGAACTCATGGTGTCTGCCATGCCCTGGCTATTGTGAAGCTTACAGGTCACCTCGAGCTGCTGCACGATTGTACAGCACTGGGTGCTTGGTTTCCCTTTTATTTCAGTCACAGCTACTTGTTTCGGGCTCTTTCTTTCGTTCATTATGGTAGATATATAGGTAACTTTATAATTTTTGTTTTGTGTGAGCAGGAGCCAAACACACGTGTACGTGTGTGTGCACGTGCACACACGCTTTATATGTTCTATCCTGTAACTGGGATGAGTACAGGACGCAATCTAGGTTAAGAAGAAACAAAGGAGAGTTCAGAAAGGAAAAGAATGCAGACGAGAACATATGGGAACAAAATCATGGGGGAACCGCGGGTTGGGTTTATGGCTGGGGAAAGATAGGAGGCTTTTAAAGCATCATCTGCATCATCACAGCATCAGCAGTTCCGAGGCAGAGGGTACTTCTGCTAATTTCTTCCTCAAAATACTAGAGTATGGTTAGACCCTTTAGGAGGAAAAAGACTTGCTAATATTTAATTGATGTTAGTTAATATCAGCGGCATACCTGGCCTCAAAAATACAATTCCTGCTGCACAGATTCATGTTTGTGCATATGTACACATGCATACAGTCATCCTTCAGCTTATTTTTCCATATGTTTTCATAGGAGAGAGGCAATGCTCGTAATGGTTATGTCAGCATTCAGAGCTCCATAGGTTCTTATAATTGTGTTGGCATCTTGGCAACCCGGAGAAGAAGTAATATGCTTTTAATGATAAAGCACTCGCCAAACTAAATTGAAGCTCTGGCACATTTAATGCTGAATAAAACAGATGGTTGACACTGTTGGTGGCATCATATACTTACTGATTTTTAATTTGCTAAGGTCCAACGTATTTTAGAGACTCTATCGAAGATGCACGGTCATTTAAATCTTGAAGTCACCAATATTTTGGCTGTCCTTCTGAGAGATAAGAGTGAACGTAAGGTTAGCAATGAATTTTAATACGTACATGTAAGTAACTTCAATGACTAAAAATTGAAAGTCTGAGGTTTGTTGTTGTTGTTTTGTTTTTTAAGTTCTCTATTTCCTTTCCATTCCTGTCTTACATTGAGCACATGTAAGGGTGTGTGTGTGTGTGTGTGTGTGTGTGTGTGTGTGTGTGTGCTATCAAACAATGTCAACTGAAATCTATAACCAAGATAGATTTAAATCTGTAACAAAGAAAGGAACACAAGACAAAGCTTAAGATACAGACAATGGGAACATGAGGTAGAAGTGGGATTCGTCAGGGTTATTAATCAAAGGGCTCATCAGAGTTATTAATTGGGACTCCACATTTGGAGCTGTGCCTCTATTTTTCTTTTCTCCTTGCACTAAGTGGGGGATAGCAGCTGTGTTTACCCACAAACTGAATCCTTGAATGTGGGTGCTAGACCCAGAAAGGTAGGGCAGTGTCTCAATATATACTGACTGCCAGGTGGGTTAGAAAGCCCACACACACAGGAGACAAGCCACTTGTCTGTCCCCATTAATCACTGAAAACAGACAGCGGTAAACAAAAGAGCTGGCAGACAGACTCTCAAACGAAGATGAGCATGTAATTATGACACACCACGATGCGAACAAAGTCAACACCATGAAGGAAAGATACCCAACCCAAAATGGGGAGAGAGAGTATGAAAGGCCTGGAGATACTAGAGTGGTCACAAGACATTCAGAGAGCTGCAGAAAGGGTTTGCGTTTGTGAGAAAGAACAAAACCCAGAACTTAGGAATTTAAATTTCACTTTAAAATTTTAAATGAAAATGTTGACGCAACTTACATGTAAGTTACTAAAACTAAAGGCCGAGCTAGAGAATTTCCTCAATGCCGCAGAAAATGAATACTTTGGAAGTGCGAGGGAGGAAAAGACCTGGGGAAAAGCAGCAGGAGAAAGCTGTGTATAAATGAATATTCAGATTTGTCTTCTTAGTACCTAGTAGGAATGGTTAATAATTGTAAGGAGTACAGATTTTCCTCCCGCTGCCTGGTCTTGTCCCGCCGCCGCGCCGCAAGCCCCAAATAATGCACAGAGACTCTGTATTTGATACAATGCTGTTGGCCAGGTACTAGTTTCTAATCGGCTAGCTCTGTCTTAAGTATTAACCCATTTCTGTTAATCTAGTATTTCCACGTGGTCTCATTTTACCAGGGAATACGGCAGTCGTGTGGTCTCTCCAGTCTCTCCATGTTGACTCCTCCTTACTGCTTCCTCTTTCCTCCTTGTCTCCTAGTCCCGCCTATCTTGCTTTCCTATTGGTCAACAGTGCTTTATTTATTAACCAGTATGAGAAACATATACAGAATGACATCTCCCATCAAATAATGACCCTCCTCTCTCACTTAATGTCTCTGTCTCTCTCTCTCTCACACACACACACACGCATACACGCATGTATGTTATATTTCTATATATTTATATTTTAAGTGTATGTATATAGTGTGTGTCTGTGTGTCATGTCAACATGGATGAAGCTGAGGCAGATAAAATGAAGGAACATGGAACCTATTATATTATTACATGGAGTATAGATTATAACTAACAAAAGAAAAATTGAAATTTACCTGGGGCATTGTTAAAAATTAGGTGACATATTCATAAATGGATTTTTAAAACTGCAAAAAGCCTATATGATCAACTCCTGTTATTACTGAGATAGTGGAAAGAATTCCCCCATAATGAAGTAATTTTTTTTTTCTTGTGAAAATTTTTTTTAAAGAATTGATTTTTTACAAAGGATTTTCATCTGTTTTACTTTATGTGTATTTTTCCTGCATGTATGCTTGTGTACCATGTGCATTCCATTATCTGTGGAAGTCAGAAGAAGGCATCAGGTCTCCTGGATTACTGATGGTTGTCACCACTATCTGGGTCCTGGGGACCAAGCCTGAGTCCTCTGCAAGAGCAGCAAGTTCTCATAACAACCGAGCCGTCTTTTCAGCCCCTGAAATATCAAGTCTTTAAGAAAGAAAATATAAAGAAAAGTGATAAATTCATGGAAAAAATTCAAGAAAGAAAACCAGCAAAAGCTATGATAAATAAAAAGCACATATATCACAATAAATATAAATAGCTTAAATTCGTTTAAAAATACCATTAAAATAATGTAACACCTTTTACAAGAAAGTTCAACAAGATACATGGTAAGATAAAAATAAAGGTGTTACCATTGGGGGGAAAAATGTACTTAAAATAGTGTCAATTCATTTGAACTAGGACAGAAATTATTCAGCAGAGTGAAATTATTTCATGCTACTACACTAAGACGGCTAAATAATCAAAAATATTGAAAATACTTAGCTACTTAAAAACTAGGAAATGTAGAAAAAGTACTAATAGATTTCTACTCGGGCATTCAGCCAGGCTTCTTCCAAAGACAACTGATCACAAATAAATAAAAATACAAAACAACAACAGAACACTGAAGGGTTTGAATTGATAATTCGTTCTAATTGATAATTATGCACTTTTATTTATTTATTTGATTTAAGCATTCTTTACTAAACATTCTGTATGAGCTTCCTCTACTCCCGCATCTTCTCAATCGCTTCTTCCTTGTATTTGCCTTTTTTCCTTTCCATCTTCTCAAAACTTGGTTTACCCTTCCAGGACGCTGTTTGTTTTGCTTGTAGTCTTTGTCCAGCTTCAGCCTGGTGATACCTGCCTTTCTAGGCCGGATGGATGCCAACACAGACAGTTGTGCCTTTTCTTGCTGCAGCGATAGATGACGTATTTCTTCCTGCTCACCTGGACCACTTTGCCAATATGTCGCACTTTGTAGTTTACTCATAAAAACCTAAACTTTGTCATCCTTTCCGAGGGGCACAGAGCGAGCGTCGTACTCCTCTCTCAGAGTTGTGCACTGGGGGGGGGGGCGGGGGGGAAACAACGTGAATGTGAGAGGGTGCATTGAAATGCTGTTGGCATGTCTTGCTTCGGCTGGAAATCACAAAGATTGCATTCCATTATGGCAGCTGTCAGTCCAGTGTGATGGCTGCAAAAGAGGAAGGGTCTACGTGTGATTTCTTTGCAAGTGACACTTTGCATTTGATACTCAAATGTTCTTTTGAAGCATACATAATTTTACACCACTTATCATATTTGTGCTTCCTAATTGAAATCTTTTAAAAGCAATTGGAAACACACACACACACACACACACACACACATACACACACACACATAATTTCAAAGTACTCTAACCATGTACCATGAACAAAATTTAAATCTGTATTGCTTCACTATTCGATTTAAAACTTAACAAGAACAACAACAAAAAAAGACCCACAAAACTTCCAGAATAAAACATGAGAAAATCTTTGTGACTTTGGGTTGGAATAAGATTCCTTAGAATCTTCCTTACATTGAAAGACTTCTGCACTTTGAAAGAGAATGAAAGACAAGCCATAACTAGAAACGAAAGCATTATTCATAAGGCCTCCTAAGGGACTTGGCCCAGATGTAAAATAAGAACAAGTAAAATTAAATAATAGAATACCATTTAAAAGTGGATGCATACACTCCATCCAGATATTCCCATGCAAAAATGGATAGCTCCTAGCGATGAAGATGATGCTTAAAGCATTGCATGTATGGAATTATCTGTCCAAGGGTAAACTAACCTGACACGCAGATCCAGAACTGGTACCTCTCCTACCAGAGAAGTGTCAAATAATATGACTTCTGGAGTTCCTGAAAAGGCGAGACATATCGATTCTGTCATAATTGCAGTGTGCTAAGAATGAAGACAAATGGGTGAGGGAAAACAATAACAGGCTCAAGATGAAAATAAAGCATGAAAACCATTTTTAAACCAATCACCGCATGTAGATGTTCCTAGTAGCTTCATTTATTAAACCACAAGACTGGAAACAACTCAAAATGACACTCTTCAGTGAACAGAAAAATTGTATGCTAGGATAGTATGATAGAATACTATTCAGTAATTAAAGTAAATATGCCATTGGTACCTGCAACAGTATTGATGGATCTCAGAATACAGAATAGTTAAGTCTAGTGAAAGAAGGCAAGCAAAATGAAATAGCATTGATATATAGGATAAATGTATAATTTACACACACACACACACACACATATATATATACATATATATATATATATATATATATATATATATATGAAATGCAAACTAATATACCCTGATAACTAGTGGTTACCTGTGCATAGAGACAAAGAAGACGAGGATGGAAGTATCAGAAGTCTTTAAAGAGGTCATCGGAGGCCACATCATTTTGAGGTGATAGATATATTTACTGTCTGGGTTTAAGGAATGGTGTCGCACGCATACATACACATGTGACACTAGACACTGAGATTTGTGTTTTACTATTTCTCAGTCATACCTTATAAAACTCTAGAAACAAAAGTGCCGTGTCTCTTAAAATAAAAGTAGTTTTGATCATGTCAGGTTAAAAATCGTTGACCATGCGTTTCTGGTGCGATCTTGGATCCCTGTGCTACCCCTCCCCCCCATTACTTCCCAATTAAAATAGACGCGGAAAAGACTGAGAAAGAGCTATAGCGATCGCTGCAGAATCATATGCAACTGTGTCATCAGGGCTGCATATTAAGAACTCACAATGTAAGAGAAAGATGTTTTCGGGTCTGCTGATTTAATATGCAGTGTTTTGAATTCTCGTTGCTAGTAAAAGGAACGAGATTTAATCTGTGTGCAGCAGCATGCAATTAATGAAAAGAAATATGCATTCAGGATTCATTATATAAAGAGTGAGAAATTTCTCAGCATAGCCCAGTTGTGGTTCATACGATAGTGGTACTCACTGTAGTATTGATGTAGTGTTTTCTTTTCTTCCATGATTTTACGAAAGCTACTTTGATGATTCTGTCACTGGTAGGTTTCAGAGACAGGGGGAAATAATAGCCTTAAGATAAAAAAATAAAACAAAAGGCACTTTCATTGCTTTAAAGCAATGAAAGTAATTGTAGTTTTGAAAACCATTTGCATGCATGTGTGTCCCTGTGTGTGAAATTCCACTTTTGGTTATTTCCAGCCTCTTGCAATTTCAGCTCATCTCATTGGGTTGGTCTTAATCATTGATGGTGGCTATTTGTCAGAGGAATGGAGGGGTGAGTATATTATTAATAAGTTCAGGTTATTTCCCCACCATTTTGTTCTATGCAGATTTAGATGATCATTCAGCTTCTTTATTGATTATGGTGACTGTGGGTTTAGATGGATAGAATCCAGGAGAGTGAAAATGAACAGGTATCTTGGGCATTTGGTTGTCATAGAAAGATGGAGGTTAAGGCTGTCTAATATGGGTAGGCTAACGTTTGTCAAATGTGGCTTGCCTTTGATGCTGTTACTCTTGGTCTACAGTAATCTTTCTTGCAAACATTTCAATTTATTATCCAAGTAGTTTCAACTTGAGTAAAGGAAAGTTCATTTAAGTACTAGTGGTATTAAGAGCCAAGGTGATTGTGTCTTAAGTGTAGAAACACACAAATTTTTCTAATCATTTTCCGTTCTGTATGTGTTAATAAAAAAGTGATAAGAGGCTTGGTCTATGGATACTGGAAAGCATCCAACCCAAAAAGAAGTCTTCTGGCAGCTTCTGACAGTTCAGAGTTGAAATGTAGGCATTCTCCGGCCCCAAATTAATGTAAACATGCTGTTTCCTTATAGTTCCATCAAAAGCCCCCCCACACACACATATATACACACACAGTGAGTTTATTACATATGTGTTAGTGTCATTGGTTTGTCTTAACTTTCTCTAGGGGAGACCTTTGCCATTGCATAGCAGAAACAAAATGAATGAAAGACAAGGCGGTCCTCAACTCTAGAACGTCAAGTCCATGAAAAGATTCAGGAACATCCGTAGGCATACAGGTTGGGAGGAAGGACCCAAATCCAGTCATGTTACTACCCAAGTCATGCGCATAGCGGGTATCAGACTCCCGGGGACAGGGCCTCTCTCTCCACATAGAAACCGTTACCGGCCTTTGCCACGCTCAGGTTTGGAAGCAAGCACGCGAAACAGTGCTCTGCGCCCTGCTTAGAGTTCAGGGACGCCTTTGGCCCTGTTTTAGGTAGTTGATTCTCTGCTTCTTCTATGTCGCTGGTGTTTTTGATAGTAAACTCTTGACCTCTTACTGGGAGTCCCATTACAACTTCCCTCTTGCTTGCTTTCTAGTTGCTAGCTATGTTTTCCTTCTGATCTCGGGAGAAAAGGAAGAAAACACCAAAGAACTTTTGATGCCTCTTCTCCTGGGTCCCTTCATTCTGGTCTGAAAGAGCGTTTATACATAGTATAAGGGGCGGGTATTTCAGTTAATTTGTGCCTCACTCTGAACTGGTGTGCTTGTCAAGCCCTAAGGCAGTGAAGAAACCATGTACTGGGAGGAGTAATTTGTGAACTTGGATTTTATCTTCTAGGGCATTTGTCAGAAATCAATGGCCTTATTCCTACTCTCTCATATTATGCATGATTTAGTAAAGAAACTACATTTTAAAACAAACTATGTTCTGATTTTCTCTCAGTAGGTAGAAGCAAATCCTGTTCGCTATGGCCATATGCAGGAAGCATTGAGTACTATCCAAATGTAAGGGTTCTAATGGTCTATCCAGTAGACGGTTTACATACAGTATATTGTTAAAATGAATACCCTGCCAGTGTAATTAAAGGAACTTAGGTTAATAGATGTTGATGCCACTGGGGTCTCACCATCATTATCACCTGTGGATACTGTTTTTGGAAACAATTAGTTCAGCCTAGACTCTCTACTTTCTGAAATATTACTGAGATCCTGTCTTAAATTTTTTATCAGTCTATGGAAAATATGTATATACCACAGGTAATCTTTGTGGTATGCTTTGCTAGATAATTTACAACATTACAAAATAATTGTTGATTTTTATAAAACATCATTTCAGTTTTTATTTGATGTTATAGTATATTTGTATTAGCTTTATATACACAGTTTCCAAATATATTTCATTCTATTACTGTCTGACTTATTCATTATTACCTGATGCATGAATTGAGTTTACAATTGTTTTGTTTAGAGCCAGGCACTTGAGAGGCACTATGAGTTCAGGACCAACCTGGTCTACAAAGTGAGTTCCCGGTCAGCTAGGACTGTTACACAGAGAAACTCTGTCTTGAAAAAAAAAAAAAAAAAAAAAAAAAAAAAAAAAAAGCAAAAAAAGATTGTCTTGTTTAGGCTGGGTATGGTGGCTCAACCCTTTAGCCAGTATTCAGGAGACAAAGGCAGTTGGGTCTTTGTGAGTTTGAGGCCAGTCTGGTCTATGTAGCAAGCTCTAGGCCAGCCAGACTATGTTTCAAAACAAGAAGACAAGACAAAAGAAATGGATTTATCTAAATACCAGTAACTTAAAAGTTCAGCTTTCATGGTTTCTTTATTTCAATTTCCCTTAAAAATTTCTTACTAGTGAAGGTTGCTGGATTAAAAACAAACAAACAAACAACAACAACAACAAAAAACCCAAAACCTGAATCTCACCATATACAGTTGGAGTCAAATAGATAAATAAACAAACAAACAAATAAATAAACAAATAAATATCCCTGAATCTCACCATATACAGCTGCCTTATAAAACCTTGACTTCACACTGAAGCTCTCTGGACAGAGTCTCTTTGGGCTTTTGCGAAATTAAACTCTTATGCCTTCCACACCTCCTGTCATCTAGGACAGCAAGTCTCTGAACAACAAAAGGAGAGCAAAGGATGATAAGTTCATGACTCTGGGAACTCCGATACGAATGTTTACTTTCTGTCTTGTTCCTTTATGCCCTGTGCTATGATCAGCGCCACTGACTTACTCTGTTTTATTAATTAGAGGCCGACCTGCGGAAATGATAACATTGGGTGACATCGTACGTAGCCTTTAACGCTCTTTGTGATTTTCAGTGAGGTTCTGTCTACTCTTCCTCGTGTTTTTTGTGGCCTTTTCTCAGACAGACAGGGGCCAGGCCATCATGGCTTGCTGGGCTGTGCTCCCCAAGAGGAGGACGCTGGCCAGTACAGAGTGAACCCCCTGAGAGGCAAGACTCATCCTCCCTGAACAGCTCCGTTGGGACCTTGGTTCAAGCAGTTCAGTGGGGCAGGTCACCAGGCAAGGACACAGGGAGCATGGGAAACTTTCTCTGGGACTCCTCTAGAGTCTGTTACCTCAAGGTCCCCGGGCCCCATCTTTGTTTTCAATACGCAGGGGATGCTTCATACTGCTTGAGTTTACCGGAGCTGCTGACCTAGGGGAGCCTAAAGTGAGAGGAAAAGAAAAAAAAGCTATCTAAAGCAGTTCTAAATCAAGTTTTAAAAACAACAAAACATTTTAATATCTGGAGCTGGAAGGGAGATGCTTGGAGCTGTGCAACTAGCACGCAGCATGTAGTGGCTGAAGAAAAACTGATTCTTGAGCCAGTGCTGGACACAAACTGAACTCACTGAAAGCAACCCAGACAGTCCTGTCCGGGTTCCCAGTGAAGTCAGAGGGGACAGTCCGTGGAGCTGTACGCTGGGATAGAGATAAACAGCAGAATTCCCGGCCCAGTGGCTATAAAAAGAATTTTTTTTTTTTTAACGGTGTATTCGTTTCAGAGTTGTGTTTAACTTTTAACTCCTATGCACTTCAAAACCAGGGTTCTGTCTGCCCAAGTGCTTAAGGCCTCTCAGATGTTTTTATTGTGTAACGCTTTCTCCAGATTCTTCTTTTAATGTATGGTTTTTTTTTTTTGTTTGTTTTGTTTTGTTTTAATCCTCCCTCGCAATCTGTTAAAAGATCAGTGTGTGTGAATCTTGACACTGTGACTCTGTTTCATGGTTTTAATTTGAATGTGGATTTTGTAACCGGGGGCCATGTGATTAATGGCACTGGGTTGTTTGTCACAAAAACAGGTGACATTTTACAGTCTAGGCAAGGTGTGTCAGAAACTGGGCTTGCTTATATTTTACTGAACTTAAGTCACATTTTGTTCACTTTTGAATTCCGCACATCATTTAGGATTCATCCTAATCCTGGAGATGTGTATTTAAATGACGTATGAAATATGGGCTGCCGTGCCTTTAATTTGTGCTTGTGTGCATGTGCACACATATATTCACACCTTCCTGTGTGAACATGCCCAAAAGTATACTGAGTTAACCCAGGAGTCGGTGTGCAAAAGAGCGTGGGCATTTTTGTAGCGTTTAGAAAACTTCATCCTCTTTTGCTTACATATTTTTATACGCTTGTGCTGGTGGTCTTATGGCAGTGTTTTATTCACGTCAGAGTCCTTCTGGGGATGGGACCCTCGGCTGAGGAAATTGCTTCATCACGTTGACCTGTAGCCAAGCCTGTGGCACGTTCTCTTGACTGGTGATTGATGTGGGAGGGCCCCGCTCACTGTGGGCACTGGAGCTCCTGGGTTTTAGTCCTGTAGGCCGACACAGCCATGAGGAACAAGCCAGTTAAGCCAGTGCTCATCTGTAGTCTGTGCATCAGTTCCTGCTCTGGGTCCTGCTCTGGGTCCTGTTCTGGGCCCTGCTCTGGGTCCTGCTCTGGGTTCTGCCCTGGGTCCTGCCCTGGGTCCTGCTCTGGGCCCTGCCCTGGGTCCTGCTCTGGGCCCTGCTCTGGGTCCTGCTCTGGGCCCTGCCTCTGGGTCCTGCTCTGGGTCCTGCTCTGGGTCCTGCTCTGGGTCCTGCTCTGGGGTCCTGTTCTGGGGTCCTGCCTCTGGGCCCTGCTCTGGGCCCTGCCTCTGGGTCCTGCTCTGGGTCCTGCTCTGGGTCCTGCTCTGGGTCCTGCTCTGGGCCCTGCTCTGGGGTCCTGCTCTGGGCCCTGCTCTGGGTCCTGCTCTGGGGTCCTGCCCGGGGTCCTGCTCTGGGTCCTGCCCTGGGTCCTGCTCTGGGTCCTGCTCTGGGGTCCTGCCTCTGGGTCCTGCCTCTGGGTCCTGCTCTGGGCCCTGCTCTGGGTCCTGCTCTGGGGTCCTGCCCGGGGTCCTGCTCTGGGTCCTGCCCTGGGTCCTGCCCTGGGTCCTGCCTCGTAAGCGATAGGCTGAAATACACTCTTTAGTCCTCAAGTTGTGCTTGGCTGTGGGATTTTATCACAGCATTAGCAGCCCCAATAGAGACAGTACTGTGCATTTAATAGGAAGCGATGGTCCTGTCTGCCTTGCATGTTGTCTGACTGCTAAGAGTCATGTCATGGGTTTATGGATCCTCTGGCCCCACTCGAGTCCTGAGTCAGTGATAGTGTGCTTGCCACAGGGGTCCCTCCAAGCCATGCTCGAAAGCTGTGTCAGGAAGGTGACATATATATAGCCTTCTTCAGAAATGAGCCTTGGAGGTTACTTGAGAGATTTAATCTCATAAAGTGATCTGAAAATACATATTAAATTAGCTGTCACTCAAACCTGTTGAACCAAATTAACAGGAAAAAATGTTTTGAAATCCCTGACTTGGTGTTGTTTTACCTTAAATGGAAGACTGGCATGATAGGGAAGTCAGTGTCCTGGAAACCGTGTGTGCGTGTGCCTGTGTGTACACGTGTGCGGTTACATGTGGGTTCGCACATGTGGCGTATGCACACAATGAACACAGCTGTGCCTGTGGAACTACGCTGACAGATACGCTGTCCCCAGACACTTACTTAGAAATATCCATCTTGCTGTGAGTCGTTCTGAAACATTTTTTTAGACCTAACCATCTCCTATTTCTTTAACTGTTTTTCACATGACATGGTCTCTGGTCTTTTCCTGTTGTGGCTGCCCTGTTGAAGTGCATAGGACGCGTCCCGTAGGTACTAATATGTTTAGCTTCTAGGGCTGTTTCTCTTGGTGCCTACAGCCCATGACCTGACACCCCTGGGTTCACACTGGGCATGCCTCAAACCGACCGGCTGCTTTTAATCGGGCCTTTCCTGTTTCTGTTCATTAATCAATTTCAAATACTAGACGTCACTTGTATTTCTAGTCAATTTTGTTGTATAAGCACTGGCTTATTTTTCCAGCTTGTCATGGATTTCCTTCCTTCCTTCCTTCCTTCCTTCCTTCCTTCCTTTCTTCCTTCCTTCTTGATCTCGATTTAAATTTTATCACTCAAAGTATTAGCAATTTATTTCAGCTTTGGGCCATCTATAGACATTGAGGTGATTCCTTCTAAGTTTTTGTTCAATTAAAACATAAATTTATCAAGATGTCTACCCTATGCTGCTAGTCTTGTGCTCCCTGCTAGAGATAACGAGATGAATAGAATTTAACAATTCCTTCAGGGAGCTCACATCCATGGGGAATAATAGACGTGCAATTACCTAACTATTATGTGGTATGGTAATTGCTATAATAGAGTTGTGTGTAGAGTGCTCTGAGACCTAAGGTTGGTTGGAAACCATAGAAAAGGTAACTCGGTCTACGCTGGCATAGATCATGCATTTCCGGTCATGGCAGACATTAGGGGCCTAGCTGCTGCCTTTCAGTTTACCCTTCCTCTCCCTTTTGTTTTATTCTTCGCCAAAGACACAACAGAAGGCTTGTCAAATATTTTCCTGAAATGATCTGCACTTTCCAAATGGACCCAGAAGCCTGGCAGGTCATTGCCTAAAGGATTGGAGGATTTTTGAGACTTGTTTGTGTTAAAGCTATCGTGATTCATTATAATCAGAATTTTTAAGTTCAGGGCAATTTCACCTATCGCCAGTATTCTGCTAACTATCCTGTTCTTAATGGTTTTATAACATCGCTCAGAGCTGTTTCATGATGGCACCCGGTTTTACTGTCTCAGTATGTAATCTGTCTAGATCTGGAAACTCAAGTTGTACTCTGTCCTCAAACTCCAAATTCCTCTTAACTCCCTCCAGATTGGAAAGTATTATTCTTTTTTATGTGTTTTCTGCTTTAGTCTTTGCAAGTGTGAATTCATGTGAAGCTTCCGTATTTCCCTTTCGTCCTGCATTTATCATTTGGATCGTTGGCCTTGGGTTGCTCCCCCCCCCTCTCTCTCTCTCTCTCTCCCTCTCTCTCTCTCTCTCTCTCACACACACATTGAAAACCTTTATAAAAGTTAAGGTACATACCTTGTTTTCTTTTTGTGACAAGGTTATCTTACTCAGGATGGTTTCTTCTAGCTCCATCCATTTGCCTGTGAATTTCAAGATTCCATTGCCCACCCCCACCCCCAGTAGTACTCATGTAAATGTACCACATTTTCTCCATCCATTCTTCAGTTGAGGGGCATCTAGGTTGCTTTCAGGTTCTGGCTATTACAAATAATGATGCTATGAACATGGTTGAACAGATGTCTTTGTTGTAGGAATGTGCATCTTTTGGGTGTATGCCTAAGAGTGGAATTGCTAGATCTTGGATTCCATTTTCCTGAGGAACCACTGTACTGATCTCCAAAGTGGCTGTACAAGTTTGCACTCCCACCAGCAGTGGAGGAGTGTTCCCCTTTCTCCACATCCTCTCCAGCATAAATTGTCTTTGGTGTTTTTGATTTTAGCCATTCTGACAGGAGTAAGATGGTATCTCGGAGTTGTTTTGGTTTGCATTTCCCTGATGGCTAAGGATGTTGAAGACTTTCATAAGTGGCTTTCAGCCATTTTAGATTCCTCTGTTGAGAATTCTCTCTTTAGTTCTGTATTAGACATAGAGCAAAGGATCACCAGCTTACAATCCACACCTCCAGAGAAGCTAGGAAACAAGACCTAAGAGAGACATACATGGTCCCCTGGAGAAGGGGAAAGGGACGAGATCTCCTGAGCAAATTGGGAGCCTGGGGGGCAGGGTGGGTGTGGAGAGGGAGGAGGAAGAGAGGGAGAGAGGGGGACATGAGAGATCAGGAAGATTGAGACAGGGAAGAGTAGAGGGAGCCATGATAGGTTTAAAGAGAAACCTGGCCCTAGGGAAATGTCCAGAGAGCCACAACAGTGACCCCAGCTAACAATCTAAGCAATAGTGGAGAGCCTACCTTAAATGCCCTTCCCCTATAATGAGATTGATGACTACCTTATATGGCATCCTAGAGCCTTCATCCAGCAGCTGATGGAAGCAGAAGCAGACACCCACAGCTAAACACTGAGCTAAACTCCTGGAATCCATTTGTAGGGAGGAGTGATGAGCAAAGGAGTCAAGACCAAGCTGGAAAAACCCACAGAAACAGCTAGCCTGATCAAATGGGAGCACAAAGACCCCAGTTGTAAAGCTGGGGAACCAGCATAGGACTGAAGCAGACCCCCTGAACCTGGATGTCAGTTAGGAGTCCTGGGCAGTCTATGGGGCGTATGGTGGTTGAACCAGTATTTACCCCCAGTGCAGTAATGGACTTTGGGAGTCCATTCCCCCATGAAGGAATGCTCTCTCAGTCTAGATACATGGGGGAGGGCCTAGGGCTCGCCCCAAATGATGTGACAGACTTTGATGATCCCCCGTGGAAGACCTCACCCTCCCGGGGGAGTGAATGGGGTTGGTAGGGGGGCAAGGAAGGATGGGAGGAAGGGGGAACTGGGAAAATAAGATTGTTTCTAATTTAAATTTTAAAATATCCTCACCAAAAAAAAAAAAAAAAAAAAAAAAAAAAAAAAGAGAGTTAAGGTAGGTGACCGTCTTTTAGTGTTGTGGTGCCTAGGATAACATAGGAGATGCTTCTTGATGAGTCACAATCAAATGCACATACTTAGATCCATCATTGTCTTCTATCTTTCCTTGCTACAAAACATCAAATGAGTAAGAACTACATGTATCAGACCTGAAGGTGTCACGATGTCACTCACGTGTCTGAAAACGCCTGGGTCTGACTACTGTGACTGCCCCCAAGACTGAACAAGTCTTACTCTTGGCCATCAACCATACTTATAGGTAGCAGCTTCCATTTTCAACTTCGTGTCTCCTTTGGCAGGGGCGGGGTGTTACTGATGACCCGCCCTCCTGTTTATTGATTGTTTCCTAATTAGAGTTACTATTGCTGCATTAAAACATCGTGACCAAAGCAACCTGGAGAGGAAAGGTTTATTTCCACGTGTGCGTCCAGGTAACAGCAGTCCATCGCTGAGGGAGGTCAGGGCCGGAACCCGGACAGGGCAGGGACCCGGAGGCAGGAGCTGATGCAGAGGCCTCGGAAGAGTGATGTGTATTGGCTTATGCCTCATGGTTTTGCTCATCCTGCTGTCTTATAGAACCCAGGACCACCAGCCCAGGGATGGCTTGTTGATCCGCAATGGGCTGGGTCCTCCCCCCCATCAATCTTAAAGCTGGGTCTTATGGAGGTATTTTCTAAATTGAGGGGTCCTCCTTTCAAATAACGTTGGCTGTGGATTTTAAAGATACTGAGTTCTTAGGTGTTTAAAGTGGGACTTTTAAAATATGGAACATTTATATTGTTGGTATCAATGTGTGATCTTGGGGAGAACAAAAAAGAAAAGGTTGTGGCTTGACGATGATGTCTTCGTGTGACTCGGGCCACACTAGTCACATACGGGGTACAAACTCTGTAAGCACAGCTTCTGTCATCCCAGGGTACATATGGCATTCGATTTCCATCTCATCTTCGCTTCTCTTACATTTCATTCAAAGCTATTTTGAGGTACTTTGCCCAGAAAACCACTTTGTTCCTTTCACATGTACACACAGGCTCTCCTTTTAAGGTAATATATATGTTTGATTTTCTCAGTTGAAATCCCAAGAGTCCCATTCATTAACCTTGCGTTCAAAATCACGGACTTGAATTAAAAGTGGAGACGACAGTCCGTATGTACCTCAAGTTCATACTTCCTTACCTAGTCACCAACGACAGATTCGTAGATGTCCTGGATATGAACCATTACACATGCAGTTCAGGGTTAGAACCTTGGGTTTTGACATGGATTTTCTCAATAAGTGATGTGTGTGTGTGTGTGTGTGTAATTTCAGATTCTTTCAGGGACAGAATACTGCTCTCAAATAGTAATCAAGTTGTTAAACTTCACATCTGAAGGAGTTGTTGTAGACTAAACAAAATTATCTTAATGAGTGATTTTCTAAAAAAGCATTTCCCTTGATTAAAGAACCTAGTTTAAGTACCAAAACACCATAATTTAATGCTGCTCCATATAGACCATTTGTTAGGTTAGTGAGGCAGGTGCTTCTTAGGCATCTCTTATCTTTCCTGGCATTTAACCAGTTAAATTGACCAGAAGCATAAAAATAGATCATGATTTAACATCTTAGGGGATTTTAATACTAGGAATAGGTTTAAAAGTTTACATTTTGGTCTTAATTTCCTTTCCAATGTAACGATGATAATTTGGTTATGTTTTTAGAGGCTCTTATCTTTAGAGCTGTATACGAAAATGAAAATTAATGTCTGTACACAGCTTCAAAATAATTCAGAGAAGGAAGCGAGGGAGGTTCGGTTGGGCAGGGTTGATGGTTGTCAGGCCTGGATGACACTGCTTCCCATGCTGTTGGGATGGCTTTTGCTTATTCGCTTTTCCCCACAACAACAAATGAAGGAGTCGGGGTATAACCCGCCATTTTGTTTGACCGGCATCAGGAAGATGGTTCCGTCGGGGCGGGGTGGTTGGTTACCCCGTGCTGTGTAAAGTCAGACTGCTGTGCTCTATCTAGTTCCTGCTCTTTGCTATATTTTCTTGATCTTTTTAGTTCCTTCCTTTATTTTTGTCACAGTTATAACTCTCAATTTTGCTACTGTCCATGTCCCTCTCTCTAGTGGATTCATCCTTCCGTTCGACTCCCACAAATGATTTACTACTTCTAATATGCTGTGAGTAGACAGCCAAGAAATTAAGTGTGATCACATTTTTTTTTTTTTTTTTTTTTTTTTTCTCTCTAGGCAAAATTTCTGTGTGGGCCCTGGGGACCTTTCAGTGTACTGGGCAAGTGGGCGTTAGGATGTTAATTTGAGGACATTTCTACTTGCTGCTCCACAGCTTCTAGTTTTGAGTTGTATCCTGGGCAGTTGGCGGACCTCTTTGGCTGTTTGCAGTTGAGTTATAAGAATAGGATTCATTTTGTTTGCCTGCTTTTCATGCAGTGATGATAATAACAACTTGAAGCACAAAAGTGTAAGTTCTTCCCCATGGTGGCAATAGTGCAAGAGTCAGAAAAGGAAAGGAGTATTTGGGGGCATTCTGGTGTCAGTCAGAAGTGCTGCAGAATGAAAGTGCGCTAGAGAGAGGCATGAAGACATTACGGACTCGGTGACTTGCTAATTTGTGAGCAAATACATCAGTCAGGGCCTTGCCCAGTTGGTTTGCTACTGGGTTCCTGACTCCCGGTGTTTTGTGTGATGTGTAGAAGCTACTCAATAAACGTCTTTCAATTGGTATAGTAGACAATAACGTAGGTCATGCCACTCTATTTCAGCACACATGAGTGCAGTGAAGATGATTTGCTGGTCACCGTAGCTGCGCAGCTTACCCTGAATTAATCCCTAATAAAGCATATGTGCAGAAAATTGTCAGCCTCGGGCAAGTGTAAAGAGGTGGCCATGCAAAACTGGGCACACTGATAGGTCTAGTTCAGTCGATTGAAGAGATACATGTTTTCCTCTCGGATAACAATACACAGACAAGGCAGATTTGTAAAGAGAACGCAGTGTTTGGGTTTGGATTCGGTGTGTTCGCTGGGATTTTGTAGGTCAGTCATAATTGAAGCAGATAGTCACAGGAGTGTCCAGGGTGGAGAAAAGAGGGGCAAGTTGAGCGAGCCACGGCTGGTGGACACGTTGGAAGCAGGGGTAGGCTATTAAGAATGACTTTGGAGATTCGCGCCTGAATTATTGCTGTCAGTCCTCAGCCTGGGAATTTAGGAGCCTCTGTTCTGGGTAAGAGAAATGTATAGCAACAGTGGGTTCGTTTAAGGACAAGTTGGGTTTAAAATACCCGAAGCATGTCTAGAAGGGGACATAGTATAGACAATAGATAATTACTTACTTTTTTATTTGTTGATTTCGTGAGACAAGGTCTCGCTATTTGCTCTGGCTTTCCTGGAACTCAGCGCGTAGGCCAGGCTGGCCTCCAACTTACAGTGTCTCTGCCTCTGCCTCCCAGGTGCGGGGGGTTAAAGGTGTGTGCCGCTGTCATGCCTGATGTGACATTTACAGAGTGTCTTAGCGATACTAGATCGGGCTGAAACAGTAAGTAAAGCCACTGAAAAGGTAGATGTGTACCGCGAGAAGGCAGAGGCGGGCCGTATCAGCACAGGTAATTCTCGTTGGAGATCTGTGTGTATGGAGGACGGAGACCACCCCTTTCATATTCCCACCTGTGAGGATGGCGCAGCACGGGTGGCACCCGGAACGTTCTCAGGGTGTTTAGTTTTCACGTGTCTCTTCCGAGAGGAGCATCGGACCGTGCAGTGAATTGCATTAGACAGAGCAAGGATGAGCAGCTGGGAAGGCTGGTGCTGACTTTCTCCCTGGGGCTCGTTAATGAGTCCTCCTGGGGGAGCAGCTCCAGACTGTAAATCATTTAAACTCTAGCTATTGCTGTTTTGAAGTTAGAGACCAGACATAAATCTCCTCAATAAGTTAAACATAGCAGTGCTACAGTTACTACCAGTAATCGAACTTTTAGGCAGCAAATGAAAAGATAAAAATTTGCAGACCCCAGACAGGCATGGTGACTCACACAAATGGTCCCAGCACTTGGAAGACTAGATCACTGTGAGTTTACGGTTAGCCTGGACTCTAGTGTGAGACCCTGACTCCAGAGAAATAAGCAATACATTAAATAAATAAATAGATAAATAAATAGATGGCTCTGACAAAAAGAACTTTCATGATGGCTTATGTATCATTTTTGCATAGCAAGTTTATTTAAACAGCTTCCATGTCTAGCAGCAGACGAACAGCTGAGTAGGATGTGGTATTCAAACGGTTAGTTAGGATGCCAGTCATCCACAAAAGGATCCCTTCCTAAGTTCCGTTGCTGTTGGGAAATCCCGGGTTTTTAGATGGGAACTTTCAAAGCAGTTTGCTTCATGGGAGCGTGTAAAGCAAGGCGGCAATAGACAGGTAAGCAAGATGGAAGTGGATGTTACGGATTTTCATAACCCTAACGGGAAATGGCGTCCCGTCACTCCGTCGTATTTTCTCTGCTAGAAGAAGTACCTTAGGTCTGCCTGTGCTCAGTGGGAGGGGATGTCAGAAAGGTGTCAACACCAGAAGCCCGGCCTTCAGATATTATCTTACAGACATTAAGCCTTGTCAAGTTTCTGTGACTGTGGGTAATTTTGTGTTGGGATGGCTAGATGTCCTCTCTGGTAGACCTTTGCTCCTGTTAACACAAAATCACTTTGTATTGCACCAGTATGGCAGGTATAAAAGTAGTCACCCTTGACTTTGTGAAAAATTTAAGAATATGAGTTATTGGCTTAATAATATCTAATTTTGTTCAAAATGTTTTCAAGGACACATCAAGACCCATCGCGTTGTGTTTGAGATCTGGCCCTTGACCCTAATTTTTCTAAGTAAGGAAGAGATGAAATCTTAACACTACTACAGCCAAAGAATAGGAGTAGGATGGTGTGTGTGAGTGTGTGTGTGTGTGTGTGTGTGTGTGTGTGTGTGTGTGTGTCTGTGTGTGTGAGTGTATGTGTGTGAGTGTATGTGTCTGTATGTGTCTATGTGTGTGTGTGTGAGTGTGTGTGTATGAGTGTGTGTGTGTTCCCCCATTACTTCATTTTATGATCAGACATTATTGTAAAGATGAAGTGTTCAAACTAATAGTAAGCCCATGATTAGTATGCTTACAGAAAAATAGTCTAGAACGTGATATGTCTCTTCTCTACCATTGTTTGCACTCATCTAGAATAAAAAGAGTGTGAAAACAGGTCCCTACCTGGTACAGCTTTGAGAAAGTTCGACATTGTCGAACTCCACTGGAACCCTGATACATTTCTGCTAGTAGGGTTGTTGATCTTCGTTGTTTGCAAAGTCGTCAGGCAAAGACATAATCCAGCTGCCCCAGTCTAGTGCAGCCGAGGCGGCCGGTTTAGCACCCTTTGAATCACTTTTATTCTGAGTATGCTCTTCTTGGGAAACTGTACTTGAACATGAAGGTCTTGACCTCGGGTGGTTTCAATCTTATTTATCTTTTCTGGTGCTCCGATTCCTAATCTTTTCACGCTGTGACACTCTGTTCACATTTCCCTCTGTCCTCAAGTGTTCTATGATACAGACACACTTACGTTTAAGCTAATTAAAATTAATTTCATTTTGAGGGTCCTACTTGCCTCTCGAGATAATGAGGTATATTCTACAGCATTAAAGATGAAAGTTGGCAATTACTGTTTAATGGCGGTACCCAGTATGATGAAATCTCTTTAGTGCCCCATGTGTTCTGGTGACTAATCTTATTTTAATGCACAGTAATTGTGTGAAAGAGGAAGTGGGATTTTGGTGTCCCATTCATCCGACTTCGGTTCCAGGGACTGCTTGTCCGGAGTTGTCTGGAGTGGAGTGATCCAGTCACGATATCCCCTTCATCGTGGCAATTTCCAGGCACAAAGGGAAAGCTTCCTTTGAGAAGGAACGATATGGACTACTGCTGCTCTGCTTTGGAAAGAGGCACACTCTAAATAAATGCAGAAGGAAGGGAGGAAACAGACAGGAGTCATTCTTGGAGTATACGAAAGCAAGAGACTGTTTATCCCTGCCTGTGAAGGATGAGTCAACATGATATTCATTTATTAATTATAGCTAATAGACATTGGCTGTCTGCTCTTCGCCAGCTCTTGATGAGGCACCTAGGGGCGCAGATTGAACTTAACAAACAAGGATTTATTTATTTGTTTGTTTGTTTTTTATTTTATTGTGTATTTTTTTGGTGTCTACCAAAGTTAATGAGAGACAGGTACCTGGTGAAGGCAGCTGTACAAAGCTGCAAGGAAGTGGGTTATAAATCGTTGCAAGACTGCCTGGGAAAATGAGACCACTTTGTGCCTAGGTTTGCGTTTGCTTTTCTGCTACTCCTAATGCAGTTGTATTTATTTAAAAGTGATCTTTGGCAAGAGAAAAGGAACTCCGGAACGTGCGCCCACAAATCGCAGCCACTGCTTTAACCTACGCTACCTGTGCTCCCACGGAGGCAGCCATGTGAGCACTTGATGGCGTGGCACAGAATTTTGGCTGCCTCGGTCGGCGCCTTGGCGAAACAGAAAGAAGAGCATGACGATGACATGCTGTAATGTGCGTGGTGTACCATGTATCAGTCTTGGAGGTAGCAGCGTCTCATGAATGCTACATTGATTAATTATACTCTTTTCTGTGTTTTTGTTTGGCTTGGTTTAAAATCTAGCAAAAGCTAGCTTTATTACAGTACTGAGCACTTTCATCTGAAGAATGACTATATATATATATATGATTAACTAAGGTCCCTTGTGATGCCTTGTGACAGAGCTTGGCTTTGCACCCCGGTAGTGAGACTTGAGAAGCTCTGTCTTTTCTCCATCTTTCTATCCATGAAGACTTGCCTGCTGGAGAGGCCTGGCTCCACATCCCATGAGTATATCACTTATTTTTTATAGGAAAATCATTTATTAAATTCGGGGGGAGGGAATGGAAAACCTTTGGAAAGTTAACAAAATTTATCCCTAAACTGGGAGCCATCTGTATTTACATGTGCACGTTTCTTTATTTAATTAGATAATTCAGATCATGATGTAAATTAGTGTGTGTGTGCGCCATTAAATTAAACATTAATGTCACTTCCCTAAAGTCTGTCTAGACTGTTCCTTTGGCACAGTGTTTTTTGTTTTATGCCTAAACCTGGTCCTGGCTACACTTCTATTATCAGTCTGACAAAAAGTGCGGCCTGGCAAGAAAGCCGAACTTTGTCCTTAAGAGTTGAAGTAGCATTTCTAGAGAGGGCAGTCAAAAGAGAAAACATGGGCAGAATCAGGTATGGAATATTCTTAACACTTTTGGTATTTTTGTGTGCCTAGGCTAGATGGTGCTAGCATGTGAGGTCCAATTGGATCTAGAATGAAATTGCAGTTAGTGTGAAACAAAATTAATATGCTTCTTTTGAGTAATCAAGGCTTATAATAAGATTGTTCTTATTTATTGTCTCTTTTACATAAGGTAAGGTACTGCTAGTTTTAAACATTTTCTGTGTTCTATGAATGTTTATTAATCTATAGCCATATACATCTCTTACTAGAATTCTCATAAGATAGGTAAGTTAAAGTTTTTCATACATACATGCGTGCGCGGACACACATACACTCACACCTACATGCACACACACACAGATACACACACACACACACACTGTTTGAGGAGAAATCACAAGCCCAGCCAGATGCAGTGCATTTGTACACTATCCAAGAACTTACTTTCATCAAGTGAGTGACAGCTGACACCCCCCCCCCCCCTTCAATCGGAAACTTTCTGTTCTGGCTCTTCTGGTTTAGTTGTGTTGGTCAGTGGCAATTTTGAGCAAAATTCTCCCCATACTAGCTTTTTAATCTGGCCATCGGATTTTCTTGAATACTACAGAAGTGCTGTGCTTTTCATATCATATCACCAGGCTGCAAAATTGGCTGCTAATAAATAAAATACTTGGATCTTAGAATGCCCAGTGTGATTGCCACAGGGCATGTGAGTGTTCTAGGGAGTCAGCCTTGCCTCTACAGAAACGCAGAGGCCATCTTTCCGGGGAAGCATCCTCACAACCCCCTCTTCTGTCTCTCTGAGCTACTACTTAGGTATCAGGACAGTGTGAAGAACCGCATGTGGAGACTCCTCCCAAGACCACAGGGCGGTGCTACGGTGTGAAGTGCTCAGTACACGCTGCATGGAGGCTGCATGCATTGAGATATTGAGGGAGGGCAAAGCGGAAAAACGGTTTGAGTGGCTGAATGGAACCTGGTTGTGGAGAACTCGAAATGCCAAGTCAGGTGCTTTTGAAGCGTTACACTCGAGACATCTAATATTTTTTGAGCTGTGTGCTGGTACAGTTCTAGCTAGCTTTTAAGACGTATTTAGTAGTTTTTGTTAGAGCCTTGCCACAGCTAGTTTGAAAGCCATTCTGGTGATGGAGATGGCAGGTGATGAGGTTACTCAGCCGAGTAAGGGGATGGGAGAGAAGGGAGTATTAGAGAGTGCAATCATGCGATGTGCCTGTCTGGATGTCAGGACTGGACACTGAAGGTGATATTGTAGCCTTGTTTAAATAACACAGGCACCCAGAACATGCATTGAAATAATGGATGAGGTATGAATTGTTAGTGATGTTTAAAGCTCTGTTTTATAAGACACAGGCTAAGTAAGGACCACCTCCCTTGGGGTCTCCAAGGGCTATGCTAGTTTTCGTTTGTTTTCTTGGGCTGTATTTACATTGTAACAATCTTTCTAGACTTTAAAACATGTTGGATTCTAGTTTGAACATATGAAGACTGTGGAGATTATGTGATCGTTCTGTGTTCCTCTTAGTTTTGAGATTTCCCTGCCAATTCCCATCCTCTCATCTTTGAAAATGAGACAGTGAGGATAAAGGTAATTTAAAGTAAGACTCTTACTCCTTCTCAAATAAAACCCAATGCCTAAATGTTGGTAGACAATGAGCGCATGTGGTTGAAATGAATATCTGGGGTCTCAGACGCCTTCATGCTTTTAAAACTGAGACCTCCAAACCCTTCCCTGGTGTGGTCTCTGTGTGTCAGTACTTACTGTGTTACAAGTTCAGTGTGATAAAATCTAGAAACACCTTTAAATTTCCTTAAAAGCAATAATTAAAAACACATTGCATGTTAATATAAACAGTGTTTGCATGGAAATTAATATTCAAGGACAGATATATAGATGATGAAACATCCATTTTAGACACAGAAGGTGTGATTCTCATACCTGCTTCTATCATGAATCTATTGTTATATATAGTTCGGACTGGAGCATGTGAGAAAATCCAGATGCACATAAATGTGCATCTCCAGAACGGATTGTCTGTTAATGGCCTTTTGGATACCTGTTGGTTGTTGGCTCTGGCACTCCACTGAAATCATCAACCAGTAGACTCTTGAATGCCAGTCGCCTTGTGGATGCACATCAGACAGCCTCGATTCCCCCAAATCAGACTCAATTCCCACACATCTGCCTCAGATCCACACATCTGCCTCAGACCCCCACATCTGCCTCAGACCCCCACACACATCTGCCTCAGATCCACACATCTGCCTCAGATCCACACATCTGCTTCAGATCCCCACATCTGCCTCAGACCCACACATCTGCCTCAGATCCACACATCTGCCTCAGATCCCCCACATCTGCCTCAGACCCCCCACATCTGCCTCAGACCCCCACATCTGCCTCAGATCCACACATCTGCCTCAGATCCACACATCTGCCTCAGACCCCCACACACATCTGCCTCAGACCCCCACATCTGCCTCAGATCCACACATCTGCTTCAGATCCATACATCTGCCTCAGATCCCCACATCTGCCTCAGATCCACACATCTGCTTCAGATCCACACATCTGCCTCAGATCCCCACATCTGCCTCAGATCCACACATCTGCCTCAGACCCCCACATCTGCCTCAGATCCACACATCTGCCTCAGACCCCCACATCTGCCTCAGATCCCCACATCTGCCTCAGACCCCCACATCTGCCTCAGACCCCCACATCTGCCTCAGATCCCCACATCTGCTGTAACTAATTTGTACCAGTGCATTTTTAAGAAATCTGTGAAAAGATTTGTAGCCTCACGTGTCCATCATTTGGAAGGTCTCCAGTCATCAAGTTCGTTTAGTTTTTCCAAATGCCGACATGTTCCATCATAAATATGTTTCTGTCAATGTTCCCATCAGTCTCCTCATTGAGAAGCTGTTCAATGCACAATAGCAGATACAACTCTTCCAAAACTCTGGCTTTTGCTTGAAAATAAATTTTATCCTCAACAATGAATAATAATACTGTTGTTTATTTTCCACGAAGTAACATAAGTCATGGTCTGGATCCATTAAGATTCCAGGTAAAAATGGAAAGGGAAAAGCAGGTGGTTTAACTTACAACCCCAAAGTTGCACCGTTTAATCCCGAAGCAGTCACCGGGGTCAGTGTGTCCCAACAATCCTTGCTGCGTGCTACCCTGTAAGTTATCTGGAATGTGTAAAAAGATGCCTTTGGCTTAATTTAATAAGACTGACAACTTTTGCTTCCTGATGCAGACACTCTTAGACTGAAATGACCCCCTCCCCCCGAAAGTGTGTGATGCATGAATTCAGGCTGCTACCTCAACCGCATTCATGGTTCATGTTGTCACCCACGGGCACTTTTACTTAGCCCACCTTTGCAGAGAAAGTGAAGATGTCAACACTGTGAACACAGTGTCCTAGGCTGGCTAGAAGCATAGTTCTGGGGTTCTGGGCCTCCTGGAACGGGCTCAAGGGCTAGTTTTTTTATTGTTTTGACTTCCATGTAACTTACATTTTGTGTCTTGTTCCTGAGCCAACAATTGGTCAGATGGCCGGAACTGATGCCACCCTGTGTACTGTTCTTTGCAGGACTGAAGGAGGCCCTGTTGGTGTCTGCCCAGAGCCCCATGTACCAGCCTGCCAGCTTCTTAGACGCGTTGCCTGGGGTCTCTGCTGCCCTCACTGCTGCAGCCTCCGTAGCAGGATCACACCCACCCCCGGCGTCTGGCGTGGGCTTTCCCTGGCCAGCTGTATTTTGCCCTCACATACGAATCTCACTCTGGGTCTAGTGTCTCCTACATTTATTCCTCAGATTTTCTGTACTGGGGAGTCCAAAGCAGAAGGCAGATGCCTTTAATCTCAGGAGGCAGAGGCGGGCAGGTCTCTATGAGTTCCGAGGACATCCAGGGCTACTCAGAGAAACCCTGGAGGAGGAGGAGGAGGAAGAGGAGGAGGAGGAAGAGGAGGAGGCTGTGGCAGCTGTTAACGTACGCAGTTCCTTTGAGCTCTTCTAGCCTTTCATTTGGTTTGGTTAACTGTTCTACCCAGCATTTTCTCTTGATGGATTTTTAGTAACTTCGAGTATATTTACTAGCTCATCTTTTCCACTCTATGTAATTAATTAGCCATCTGTCCAGGATTTGATAGGATATTTGCTGAATATTGCGGGTTTGTGAATACCGCAGACTTGGCAGACTGAGCCTGGAGAGAACTCGGGTCTGGGTAGGAGTCTAACAGAATTGCTAACGGGTAAGAATAGCAGACAGGGCCTTTTCACCCAGACTAGATCGCCCAGGTCATGTTCCTTGGGGTTCTGTAGTTCTTGCTGCTGTTACTCAGTAGGACCACGCATGTCCTATCTGTGTGTGCTGTTAGCTTGTGACTGTTGATGTCATGTGACATGCCCATTGTCACTGTGATTCAGTAGCCCTACATCCATCCCATTGTCCCCAGCTCGTGATCTTTAAAGTTCCTCCCTCCTTGTTTAGGGGTGCCATTCTCCTCGTGTTAATTCTCTGTGGGGTCATTTCTTACACAAGCATGCTCAGTCACATTGTACATTTCATTTATCCCATAGCCCTAGAGAGCCCCTCTCCCTCCCTCCCTCCCTCCCTCCCTCCCTCCCTCCCTCCCTCCCTCCCTCCCCCTGGAGGCAGTACCCATGTAGCAAAAGGAAAAAAAAATCTTGTTTGCAGTCAGGGAAAAAAAATATCCTAAATCTGTTATCTGTTTGGCCTTGTGGAATTCTTAGTATTTCGTCATTAAAAAGCAGACTAGTAGAATGTAAAAGAATCAAGAGGAATTACTAGTCAAAAAGACAGGCTATCCTGGGACTGGTGGCACAAGCTTGTAATCCCAGCTCTTTAAGTAAATTGAGACAGGAGTCTCAAAATGACAGGAACTTTAAATTCACTCAACTCATCTTTTGGAGAGCAGCAACTGTTAGGGAATATATAGCCTTTTAACTTAATATGAGAATACTTAGCATCTCTTTGCTTGCAAATTACAGAAGAGCCTTCTGTCATTGGCATAAGTCATAGGCATTTCCTTTGCACGCCTGATCTGTAGTCCTTATGAATCAACCTTGTGGTTGATTCGGTCCTCATGATCAAAATCATGTCTTTGGAATACCATGGGTGTTAATAGTTTCTAATTAGTTGTCACCAATTTTGCTCATCAGGTCCCGGGGTCACAACTGTCAACGAAATAGACTTAAAAAAAGGAAGTCTTTCTTATACTGCTGATAAAAGATCCAGACTATCATTACAGAGATTAAAAACAAAACAAAGCCCAAATCAACAACAAAAACCCAAGTGTTTGTCTTATCTCTTGTAAGATCATGGAGATATCACTCCATATGACTGACTAGTATGAACAGAGCATGTGTACTTCTGTAAAAAATTTCTCTCCTCGATAAAGGGAAACAACACAGATTTATCTACTATAGCTTTCAGATTTCTTTAGGGATATAGTGAGGGTTTGAGCATCATTAGCCTTCTAAGAGCCTTAAAGGAAACATGGGTCCATGCTGGGGCATCCAAAATGGGATCCATGGGAACAATAAAATACTAATACAGCATGCCATGTAAAGAATACTTGAAAAAGAACAGTATCTTTCTTTGATTTTTTTTTTTTTAATTCACCAGTACAGTTGATTGAGTTCCTGTCATTTGTCTAACCCTTTTTGAGGCTTGTGCATTTCTGAATATGACAAATAAATGTATAGTTTTTCTTTGATGGGGATGACTGCCTGAGTTGGATTTCCGTTGTGTCCCCTGAGTTTCCAGTGGATAGTCTCTGAAATGTGTGCCCACTGTTTTCTTCTTTATGTTTGGTGCCCTGGACATCGTGCAGTAAGTAGCTGTATTTATTCCTTCTGGCAGATTTATAGGCTTTATACTTAATGTTACCTTTAGAGGATTTTGTCTTTTGTATTAAGATGAACAATAGCTTTCTAAATATCTCTTTAGACCCTTGTTTTGTATGGACTAAATACTTTAAAAGTATTGATTGGGTTAGTTGGCTGGAAAATGTTTTACAAGTAGTGCTACTTGGGGCATATATGTACGTACGTGTGTGTGTGTGTGTGTGTGTGTGTGTGTGTGTGTGAGGCAAACCTTCTTCCAGCCCCCTTCACCCGCTGCGATTTATATGGTAATATAGTTCTTTCTTTAGCTCATCGCTTCTGGTCAGTGATCACCCTATCTCAGTGGCATTTAGACCTAAATGTATTTTGAATGTACAATGTTGGATCAATCCACGGGACACTTTTGTGTCTTGGTGTTTGCATTGATAAACTGAAAATGACAGTAGTACTGATCTCTGGAGCTAGGTAGATGGCTTAGCAGTTAGAACGCTTGTTGTTCTTGCTGAGAACCCAGGTTCTGTTCCCAGTACCCACTTGACCGCTAACCACCTTCTCTAAGTTCACTTTTATGGCACTTAGACCATCAATAAGCATATCAGAACTAGTTATTGGTCAGTTGCAGTCGTTGGTTTTCTGTGGCTACAATAATCAGTGAAAGCATTCTGTACATTCTCATTGGCTTGCGCAGTTGGCAGTAGAACAAACCACAGGTATTAATTATTGCTCGCCAATTGTGTGGCTCACATTTTTGTGTTGGTAAAGTCTGGGGTGATTTGGGCGCGCACACACACACACACACACACACACACACACACACACACACACACACAGTATTTTGTTATTTTTAAGCAGTTATTGCTGCTGTCACTTTTGTCTCGCAGACTTATGGATGGGTTTCGAGCATATGGACGGTGTCTGGGTTTAGCTTGTAACAGATGCTGTTGGTGTCATACGCAGATCTCCTTTACTGGGCCAGTGCATCCACCCCCCAGCTGCTGTGGCGTTGACTGCTAATGATGCACACCTGTACCCTTCTCCAGAGGACCACTCTTGGCTGACAGTAACTGCCCCAGCCTGATATAATCTGATTCTGTCCCAGACCCCTCCAGGTACCCTGGGGTGCCTCACGGCAAATAACTATATAGAGATATTCTGGTGTCTGGACTGGACGTGATTCAGCCCAGACTTTAAGAGCTCCTTGGAGAATCGAGCTGGACAGAGATATCTGAAGTCAATCTTTACCAGGTTTCTTCCCTCACCTAGCTGACTTGCTTCACCCCAGATTTTCCTTCTCTGGCAGTATTCTGAATCACGTGTGCTAGAAGGGCCGTTTCAGGCTGTGCTGTCAGGGAACCTCACCTCAATATAGGTAATCTCATTTGCTCTGTTCATTTATTGGCTTTCCCCCCACTTAAGCAATGAATTTCACATCTCAGATAATCCAGGATCTAAATTTTCCCTTGCTCTTTAGTTTTTGTTTTCTTGGTTCTGTCCTTCCTAATGTGTATCAGCACTGGTCCTAACCCTCCTGTTCCCTTGTTTAAGCATTTGTCGTCGAACACCCTTGATGCTTATGTGTCCCTTGGTTCGTCAGTATCTTGTAATGGTGCTTAGTAGATGTTAGCTGCCTTCCCACAGGTATTGATTTTTAATTTCCATGCCTTGCTCTATGTGAGCACCTTGGTACCCATACGTTCACAAACGGTTATTAGAGCCTCTTACATTTCCTATTTCTCATGGAAAATAGCAGCTGCTCAGTTTTACCCCATGATGTGTTGTCTCGACAGGGAAATCAGATGCCAGGCTGTTTTCCACTTCCAGAATGCTCCCACCCTGGTGGGAGCTGCTAATGTGGCATCATTGAATACAGAGTTGGGAAGACATGTATATAAGCGGCTTTTGCTAGTCTAGTCTGCCTTGTGTAGGGCCCTCATATTTGACACAGCACATCACACATGGGAACTAAATGTTCAGTGCAGGACTGAAACTCAGTTATCAACTGATTAGGACTGGATGATTTGCCGTAAATCAGTGAACTTCTTACCTAATTCTTGTTCTATAACTAACTGTGTCCCTTTTGTTCACCACGGATGTACGCACAGAGAAGCCCATCGTATTCACAAAACAAAGAAATAAAAGGAGTTCCTGGGCAAACTGTCTGCTAACACAATTCAGTCAGAAATACCAAGAGTGACCGAGACTTGTCTCCTCAAGAGTCGTCATGGATACCAAGAGTGCACTTAATTGCTCTTTATCTTCCCTCATGTGTAGTGAACCCGAGTGGATTTACCAAGATTTCAATGGTTTGCAGATTTCAGTATTTTGACATAAAAAGTTATTATGCTAATAACTCTGTATGTGGAGTTAAACAAAGCTACTCAGCTCTTGCATCTCTGTCCAGTTTCTGTTGCTACAACAAAATACAGACTGAGCTGATGGGAGATGTCATTCTGTAAATACGTTTCTCTTATTGGTTAATGAGTAAAGCACTGTTGGCCAATAGGAAAGCAAGACAGGTGGGACTAGGAGACAAGGAGGAGAGAGGAAGGAGTAAGGAGGAGTCAGCATGGAGAGACTGGAGAGAACAGAACCACCAGCCCCCTCTCTCCGGTAAGATGAGACCACATGGAAATACATAGATTAATAGAAATGGGTTCATACTTAAGACAGAGCTAGCCGATAAGAAACCACTAACAGGCCTACAGCATTCCATCAAATACAGAGTCTCTCTGTGTGTTATTGGGGCTGGCGCCATGGTGGGACCAGACCGGAGATGGGGAAAAGTACTGGAAACACTGGGCAGCTTCTAACGAAGAGAAATGTAGTGTAGGTTGAAGCTCTGCATGTAGTGAGGGTCGCACTGTGCCTCGTTGTGGCAGCAGACATCAGTGTTCAGAGAGACTGAGCAGGAAAGTGTAGCTGTCTGTTCTTCCTGTCATAAAGCCATGTCCCATCATGGGGCCTCGTCCTTGTAACTCTAACTCTGATTACCTCCGTCGGCTGAGCTCCAAGTAGCATCAACATAAAATTAAAGGTTTCCATTTCTATCATGAACACTCGGGGAATATTTCAAGCATAGCATTATTCTATTAAAAACTACCACCAAACTTACAGAAACAGGGTAGTAAGATTCTGTGTAAATGTGCAGGGCACATTGCTCTCTGAGTTTGGTTGTCACTCTGTTGTGGAGAGCGCAGTTCATTTAGGACTGACAAACAACGCCATTTCTCACGTATTTTGATGCACACGCATGAAGAACAGTTAAGGGTCTGTGTTCTGTTTCACAGCAGCTGAGCCTGCCTATCAGCAATCGCAAACCCAAATGTTTGTGACTTTTAGGTTCCTACTTGACTCTGTACCAGACTTTAGCACCCACATTTGGAAAGATACATTGGTTTCCAGCAGGAATTGGCTATGGGGGTGTTTTTAAGTGGATGAGAACTATTTGAAATAGAACTCTGTTTCCTTTGACAGGGGCTGACAATATCCGGAAATACTGGAGCCGATACTACCAAGGGTCTCAAGGAGTAATATTCGTCTTAGACAGTGCCTCTTCAGAGGATGACCTAGAGACGGCTAGAAATGAACTCCACTCTGCTCTTCAACACCCACAGTTATGCACTTTACCCTTTTTAATATTGGCCAATCATCAGGACAAGCCAGCAGCCCGCTCAGTACAAGAGGTAGGCACGGCTCGTTAGCGCTCCGTTCCCGTCCCCTTTGTTTGTGGAGCCTCTGCCACCGTGTTGGAATCTGGGAGGATGTGCACCTGTGGGTGTGAGGGACATGCGCTTTTGCCTTGAAAGCATCGCTGTGACGGGACACAGAATGCCCATTACCATATTTGTTATATACCCAACTCTGCTTGAAAAAACAAATTCTTTTTTTAACTGGAAGACATGCCTGGGTATTTTTCTCTTTTATTTTGAAGAGGTAAAGGCCTAGGTAACAACGTCTTAATTTCACCCTCTAACTTGGTAACTTTTGGAGGGACACATTGTCCCTTTTACCAGACATTTCTTGGCCTCTGATGTCAGGTTCTTGGCCCTCTGAAATACTTGCTGTTGGTTGAAAAAACGATGTCTTAGCTTGCGAGTTCCATGCCATCAAATATATTTTAATGTGGCTTTACTCTTCTAGTTGCATTTCTAATCTTGTTTCTTTGCTATGAAAGTTTGAGCTATTCTGGGCAAACAGTGTCACTATGAGCTGAGGTTTTTGTTCCTAGCACTAAAATAATAAGATGTAAACTATTGCAACCAAACCTCCCGTTGTATTCCTCTGCACCTGCACGTTACATGATATATGTTTTCCTGTCCCTCAGAGCACTGTAAGGGTTAATAGGAATGAATGATGTTGCCCTTTTCATCGGGGACAGTTGCTAAGGAACCAAGATCATAATGAGATTTCATTCCAACCTTCCCTCATATTTGGTGTGGACCCATGGCTAATAGCTTTGTTCTTCTGTCTGGCTTCTCAACAAATTGTTCTCAGTGCACAGGGTTAATTTGAATGATTTGTTCTAATTTTATAGTATTTTACTACTGGAGGAGGCCTGTGTATGAATAATTTTACTTATTTAATAAACAGTGAAGCACAGAGATTTGTCACTCAGCCCACAGAGCTGCGCGTAGTTGCCTCCTTCAAGTACTACCATGTCACTTTATAGACACTGGAAAATGTATTTGATAGTAAGTAAAGAAAAATAGCACCTAGGTAGTGGTGGCGCACGCCTTTAATCCCAGCACTTGGAAGGCAAAGGCAGGCGGATCTTTGAGTTCAAGGCCAGCCTGGTCTACAGAATGAGTTCCAGGACCGAGAGGACTACACAGAGAAACCCTGTCTGAAACCGAGGCGGGGGTGGGGGTGGTAAGAGCCATTTAGATCTTCACGATGCAGATGTCCTCACTGTGCTGCTGCCCCCCCCCCCCGCCCCACGAGCTGTTCTCAGCACTCTGGCCCATGAGTTAACTTCTTGCCGTGAGGCTTTGCATAGAAGAAGTATACACACATGAACTGCTACATTTGTTTATGCTGTGAGGTGCTTTCCTCAAAGTATGTCCATCTCACAGGTGAGATGGGAACGTAAGTGTTATTATACAATACAGATAGATAATATAGTTGTGTACATGTAAAAGGTATGCACGATATGCTAGTGTAATGCACAGATAGGTACATACAAGTACTAACCAGACCTTCAATCACTTGAGTTGAGTTGGATGTAGCTTTCAGAGAGGCTTTTTCTTAGACATCAGATAACCAAGACAAGCACGTTTTGTTTTTTTTTTTTAAAGATTTATTATTTTTCAGCTATGGGGAAAGAGGGTATGTGAATGTGGGTACAGATGACCTCGAAGGCTACAGGCATCAGATCCCTTGGGAACTCACCTTTACCATCTCTTCAGCCCCTACAGAAATATCATTTAAACTTAATAAATGACCCACGGCAACCCTCTCTAGGAGTTAGAGACTTAACATTGAATAAAAGAAGCTTCTAGCAAATGGTTGCTTCTAGTAGTCCTTATGGACATTAACTGGCTATTTCACTCTAAAAACAAACAAAACAAACAAAAACAACAGCTCTCACACAAGTATTCCTTTGTGGCTCAGTAACTGATGTGTGTAAATATGGAGTAGTCATAGATATTGTTTGACAATGATCCCAAACTTTACAGACTAGAATTCATGAGAACTTCATCTCCCTTCCCACTTGTATCGACTTTTAATTAATTTTCCTGGAATGTTTTGCTTGTGAAGAGAATTTATTCAGGTTTGAAGATGTTTTTAGGTAAAAACACTTTGCCTTGTCGATGTACCAACATATACCATACAGGTGCATGTTAACAGCATTTACAGAAATTTTCCAGGGAAGGGGGGAAGTTCCGAGATGGGCTCAAGGTTCGCAGGTGCACAGTGACTGCTTGCTAACCCTGGCTTCAGTCTGGCCGAGAGAAGAAAGGGAAGTATCCCATCCCTCTCTTGTAACCTCTCTGGTGTGTGTTTATATACTGCCGGGTCGAAAGAATCTCAGGAACGTCTTAAGAGTTAAATCAGTACCTTATTGTTAGCATAAGAACGGAGTTGTGGAACTGAATATTCCGTATACAATAAACAATACTCTCCAACTGGTTGGGAACAGCAGGTCTGGGTAGGAAATTAAAAGACAGAGACCCATGTTACTTGAAATAATATGTTTTAGACATGTATTTAGATCATTAGATCATTTAGACATGGTTATCTTTTTGCTATTCTTCCTTTGGTTTAAGATACCATATGAAGTGTTTTGTTTGCCTGTGCCTACTAATCTGTGTAAAAGTTGGTGATGCGTTTAAGTGTTAAAAAAAAAGATGGCATTTTACCTTGCAAAGTACCTGTGGCTTTTAAGGGAGAAATTCTACTCAAAAAATCAAGGCGTTTAACAAGAAACACTAACAGTGTGACTCAGTTAAGAAAAAGCAGGATGCTTTCCCTCTCTTCCTGGAAATTATTGTATTTCGTGTTTCCTGGGGCAAGTGTGCCAGGATCTGTCCTGTCACTTGAGTAGAGTTTAGGAGTTGGCTTGTTTCTTAAGATACCTGTTAACTGAAGTGTGGACAGAAGCCGGTGACGCTGGGGGGGGAGGGGAGGGGAAGGTGGCTGGGGCTCCAAGGAGATGAAAGTTAGCAGGAAGTTAAATGTTTTAGCCCCATCTCATGCTGTGCATGTTGCTGTCTGTATGGAGCACAGAATTAAGAAAGGGAGACAATGGTGGAAGTTGCTCCATAACCCACAAGTGGGCAGCGTGCCCAGCTATCTGTTGCCCTTTGAGGAACAAGTGAGATCTTGTAGGTAGCACATCTTCCCTTCCTATAGTATACCTGGTCATGATTTGGTCAACTCACCAGAGTTTAAGGTTTTGTAGCTTGAGAAGTGTTGGCAGCGCACGTTTTTGTTTTTTGTTTTTTGTTTTTTTAACGAAGCCAAACAAAAACGCCATGGGAAGATCCCGGGTGAAAGAGCACCCTCCGTGCTGTTGGAAAGGCCAAGCAATTCTTGTACCAGATGTTTGCTGAGTTTACTCTCGGGAGATGTGGTTACTGCCATTTTCCAGGATAAATTCATATCACCTCCTTTTCTCAATGGAAAACATACTAGAAAAAGCTGTGCTCATGCCAAGTGGCCCACTTGATAGATTAGGAGAAAATCTGGTCTAATTTAAATGGTGAAGCTATAAAATGAGAACGCTTAAGAGTAAATAGTTTGGCTTTTTATTTGCATTGTATTGTAATTGTACCTAATTTGTTTTACAACTCCCTTTGGAGAGCATACTTCAGTTCGAAGTTACTAAGTAGATCAGGAATATTTTATGAGAAGTTAAGTTGATATAATACCCAATAAATGTAATCCTATTTTCCCTCTCCACAGTTGCTGACTGTCATTCTTTTACTTCCTGGCTTTTAAAAAATCTTATTTTCATTTTATTGACTTTACCAGGCCATATAAAATGACACATTTTGTTAACATGAGAGAGACAGTCCTTATTTTTAGCAATTTCATTTGATTTGATGTTTATAGGTATCCTTAATCCAAAAGTGCCTAACTTTGTCAGAAATGCTACATTAAAAATGAATTATCGATTATTTTTGTAATTGTAAATAGTAATTGAAATATATGAATACCTTGAAGCAGGTTTTTGAAGCAGAATTTATAAGGCCTAGTGGCTTGATTGGTTTCATGCTTCATTAATTATAGCTTAGAAAATTCCAGGTTGTAAATTAGAGTGTCAATATTACATAAGAAATTTGTGATTACAGTGTCTACTAATTTCTGATGCAGTGTGCATGGAGCTCAGTGTTATGTTGAAAATAATAATGTAGAAATGTGAGAGCAGTCTTTACAAGTGCCTATGTAAATACCAGCTTATAGACTATATTTCTCAAGGATATGCGCATTCAGATTTTTTCAGCTGTTTACTTCATCTTTAGGGTTTTCTTCAGGGTTTGTCTTCTGTAAGAAGGATATGTGTGTTTTATGGTATTTAACCATCTCCCTTTATTGTAATTCCAATTTATAGATAGTTTTCATGCCAAGTCCATTTTTCCTTTAATATATGTCACCAGATAATGCACCTTTAGGTTGCATTTTTTTTTAGTTTGTCTTGCTACTGCTCAACTATTGGATAGTTCTCTTTAGGAGTTCTATGAAGGGACAAGTAAACAAGGATTGTATCGAAATGAAGACAAATCTTGTGTTAGAGAGTGCCCAGCACTGCGGAAGTGCATAGAGCACCCGGTTTGACAGAATGTCATTTTCTGTGTATGGAGGAAAATATTTTCACTGGGAAGTTTACTACACTTAAAGTCTACAGAGTTCTCCGTGTATCTTGACCTGTCTCTTGGCAGCGTTTTGGAGTACCGATTTGATTTCACATACAGCAGTGTACACAGCTATGGTGTGAGCAGTTCAGAAACTCCCCTATGGGGCATATACTTATTCTAAAATGATATAAGAGATAGAGATAGTTTTGTCCGTCCCTTACAGATGTACTCCACACTGTTACAATTAAATTGTGGGAGGTAATGACAGGGTTTGGGAGTCTGTTCCCCACTGAATGACTCAGTTATTTCTTAAAAATATTTCTTGACCCGTAAGAAAAGCTGAGTTAGCAATCACTTCATTAGTTGCAAAAAAAACATTATCATAAAAAAAACATTTAAAGAGCATTGAAAGTACAGCGCACATCCGTCGTCATTCAAGTGTCTGTGTGCAGCCCTGGACAAAAGGAGCGGACTCCGTGGTTGTAGTCTGTCCGGCTCTCAGTCTCCTTTCTTCCTTGTTAACCGTGATCTACCAGGTGATACGGCAGACTAATAAAATTCTCACTCCCTAACAAATCTGTTACTTCAGAAAGAGACATTTTTTACCCAGGAAATTATAGATAGGGCAGGAGAGAAACATGACCAAAAATACCAAAACAAAACAAAAACAAAATCTCCTCTCCATTTTCCCCCTCTCCTCAGTGTGGGCAAGTCTTCACCTAATGTAAGGCTGAAACCCTGGAAAGCTCTACAAAGACTGTTTATTGCCGCCGTGTCCAGACACTGCTGTGTCTTGTTGTCCCTTAGCCCGTGCAGAGGCCCCGCGCATACATCAGTAGTTCACCCTCAGCTTCCTGTGTCTGCGCCACAGTTTACCTTCTGCTGCCCCGGGTTGACCCTGCGTCTCCCTGCAAACCAGAAAGAACCAACTCCCTCCCTGTTCCACCAGGTCCTTGGGCGTCCCGTTTTCCAACTTCTCTGGAATCGAGTGAAGTCCTCAGATCTTGTATGCTCTGTGCTTTGTAACTGGATTATTTCCCTTTCTCTTCCCTCTCAGTATCCCCATTTTCTCCTCAAGATGACGTGACGTCAGAAGTCTTCCTCAGCGCCCGTGGACACTTATTTGGGTGCGCACTCCTGATCCCCGATAGCACCCTGGTCTTATTCAGACCGTAATATTAAAATGACTTTCCAACTCCTGAAATTTGTAAGCCCCTTGAAGGACAGGGGTTATGGCTTGTTTGCGTCTCTGTTCCATGTTGTGGTTTCAAACAATGGCTCCCTCTGGGTCATCTTCCTCATGCCTCCTGCTGGCCCAGGGCGGCCTTCTTTATCCAGATTGCTGGGTTTTCCTGGGCTCCAAACCTGCTGTCTGAATTTGCTCAGCACCATCTAGGCAGTGGGCTCTCAGCACCTCTGCCCATGATAAGGTTTCTAGAGCTTGCAAATGATTGCTTTTAATTTTATGTACATTCACTTGTGTTTGTCAAGTTAATAGTATTCCTTTTTACTGTTTTCTTTCCAAAATCCTCATGGAAAGCAGTGCATTTTCTGACCAAATAATAATACTTTAATTCACTCTGAAATAACTATCCAGGGAGAGCTTGTTTCATTTACAAGTGTCGAAGACCTATTTTCCTTTTTTGTTTATATTTCTCATGCAAAGAGCAGCACATATGGAATTCTGAGGGTCTATAGTTGAGATTGTTTTAAAATCAGTACAATTTAATAAAGAAACAATTTTAGTCTTTAAGAAAATCATTCTTACATTGGTGAAACTTAGGATGTTTTGAAAAATTATTTTTCTTATATATTTATATAGTTTTAACTAAGGATCATAGCTATGAAGTTAGAGACCTATTTTATTAAATGGTAGTTGCTTCTTGTTTTTTCAAGGCAATATGGATTTAAGCAATTATACCTATACCCTTCTACCTATATCTTAAGTTTATATCATGTAAAACTTAGTATTTCATTAATTATTTTTATTAGAGGCAGTAAGTTATTTTTGAGACAGAAATTTATAGTTCCATTTACAGGGAGCACTTAGTATTTATTTCATTTGCAGAAGAAAAATCAGTCACAGTCCTTAGCTAACAAAGTTAATAAAACATTTGTCGAGTTAAATTAATTTGAAGATAGACACATAGTTAATGTCAGTAAGTTGCTTTGAAGATAAAAAGCTCAATAAGCGTTAGTTATTATCATTATGATAATTATTATCATTATTATTATTACATAGTGTCTGCTTAGAAATACCCTCAGTTTCTCTGGAATGGCTGAGCCTAACGAGAGCGGTTAATATGCTGGATTTTGTCCAGGACTAAGGATTTGAGCCTTCATACAGTAAAGATTTTTTTTCCTTCATTAGATCAAGATGTTTTTGTTCTTTCTCTCCTGCCTCCCAATTTAGAAAACTTCCTTCAGATTTGGTAACCTGGGAGTTATTTTTAATAGTTTCTTTCCTTATATAACTTTTGAAAGCATTGTCTGGTTTTTTTTTTTTTTTTTTTTTAAGAGTCTGGAAATCTCATGATTAATTTCTCCACAGATCTTGTCTCTTAGCTAACTATTTCTAAGTTGAAAAGAGCTCAACATTATAATGTTTATATTAAAAATTAGAGCATGAACCATATGAATGAATTATGGGAATTTCAGTAGTCATTATTATTTAAAAATGGAGAGTCTTTCTTTGGGAAGTTGCAAAAACAGCTTCAGCTATATGTACATAAGTTAATCTCAGTGAGACTATCTTAAGGGGACTTCATTAGATTCTTTAGAGTGGAAACCTCCAGAATTAAGACAAGACGAACAACTGCAAAGGTCAGCATCAGAAGTCCAAAGAAGAGAACATATTCAGGCATTGTAGCAGGCACATTCAGAAAAGTCAAATGGACTCCCAGCTTCCTAGCCAATAAGGCATTAGTGACATGTCTGAAGAAGACATTCCTTAATATTATTGCAAATTAAGTAATAAAAGACCCCAAGAGAATGAAAGAGAAGGTGGCCAGAGCCACTGAATGACAATTGACAACCTAAAGGCAGCTATTCATGTTGTTCAGGAGACAGAGCACACCAGAGAGCCGGGACAATGCCTTCCGTTCAGCAATATTGCTTCAAAAGAATGGAGACAAGGGAAAAGCCACTGACCCCGGGACCAATTTCCAGGCAGCTGCACAAACTATATACTGTAATTAAAGGTTCTGACCAGCAATCACTGCAAAGTCAGACCACAGAAAGTCTGGGGAGCCGGCAAACTTTATAATGAGGCCGGCCGGCATCCTTCACTGCAGCATGGGAAAAGCAGGTAATGAAACAGTCTGGCCGTGACTGAAAACACTCTGCCGTGTTAGCTCAAATGTAAAGATCACGTGTGCATGGCCTCTTTAAGAACAAAAATATGAAATAAAAGAGACTACTCGCTTTCAGCCTCTGTGACTTGGAGGGGGTGCTTTCCCTTAGTTCTTTACCTGTGTGTTAACCTGCTTGAACAAAAGCAGTGGCCTCCGTGCCCGCCCTGAGTGCAGCTGAGACGTGGGCATTCTTGCTGTGCACGCAGATACTGGTAGGATCTCCTCGTTTTCAGGTACTAGAATCTACAACCCCTTCCTTTCTTCTCTCTCTAGCAATGTCTCTTTCTGTGTCTGAGCCATTCATACAACAAACCACAGACATTTACATGCTAAGGAAATTCGATCTAGTGGTTTCAAACAAAGACATAATGCATGCTTTTAATACCGGTGTGAGGTTGTTGTATGAAGTCGGATGAAAAATAGCATCTCATTTTGAAAGACCCACATGGTTTCCATCTGTCTGATTCCATCATGTTCTTTGCTATGTTTTGATACTGTGTTATCTAACAATAAAGTCTCAATTACCTTCTTTATTAGAGACTGTGGTGTCTAAATTGTAGGCATATAAATCCTTTACCCAGAAATTTTAGACATTTCCTACTGCACAGTTGCAATGGGGACGTTTTAAGTACTTTGTTTTTCTTTAGGCGTGTAATTTAACAAGTTTGGGTGCTAGATTCAGCTGTGCTAAGCACATTGGAGAGATACCTCAGTTCATGCTGTACCTGAAATGAGGTCTTAAAAAAATGCTGTATAGATAACTGTTGGACAGAGCGTGGTTCCATCAGATTTCTGGGATCACTTTCATAGATGTGAACTTAAGCCAACTGAGCCATATGGGAAGAAGGATCTGTATATGAGCTGTGAAATAATTTAGAGGTTGCGTGGAAGCGTATAATTTTAACGTTTAGAATTCATCAAATATTTATTTTTAAAGTTATGACTAATAATTTGTCAAGCCAAAACAGGGTTTTGTTAAGAGGAGCCAAGGTGGAAAATCTGGATAACTTGTGCACACTTCAGACAGAGGGACAAAGAAACAGAATGACACCAACTTGCTAAGGAAATCTTAGGGGACAGCAGAGGGGACAATTCTTAGCTGTTCTTGGCCAGGCCTTGGTGGTGCACACCTTTAATCCCGACACTCGGGAGGCAGAGACAGGCCGATCCCAGTGAGTTAGAGGCCAGCCTGGTCTACAGAGCTAGTTCCAGGACTGGCTCCAAACCTCCAGAGAAACCCCGTCTCAAAAAAACAACAACAAAAATTCTTAGCTGTTCTGTAAAAGCACCATGTTAGCATACCACATTAACAAAAAGATTGAATAATCACTACAGGATGCATAAGACAAACCAGAAAAGGTCTCGAGATGGAGGTGCCATTCCTGTGTTGTATCTTCAGTGCAAGAGCAAATGTTTGTAGCCTGATTTTAAAAACCGGGAAAACACACTCTTAATAAAGCACACCTTCCTCTCTTTCATATACAAAGATTTACATTTTAATTCTACAGTATTTTTATTTGAACTAGTACTTGCGTATTGTGTTGGATAATTTTTTTTCTGGTTGGTTGGTTGTTTTTTTTAAATTAAGATTTATTATTTTAATCTCATGTGTTTGAGTTGGTTGCTGTATGTATTATGAGCTCTGCGCATTTGCCTGGTGCCCACAGGCAGAGATCAGCAGAGGGCACTAGAGCCCCCTGCCACAATGTGGGTGCTGGGAACTGAATCCATGCCCTGTGCTGTGCTAGAGCAGAAAAGGTTAACCACTGAGTCATCTCCCAGTTCCATGTTTTGTTTCGTTTTAATTTTCTCTGTTTTCTTTTCCCTCCCTCCCTCTCTCTCTCTCTCTCTCTCTCTCTCTCTCTCTCTCTCTCTCTCTTCTTCTTCTTCTTCTTCTTCTTCTTCTTCTTCTTCTTCTTCTCTTCTTCTTCTCTTCTTCTTCTTTGTTTTGTTTCTTCGAGACAGGGTTTCTCTGTGTAGACTTGGCTGTCATGAAACTCACCCTTTAGACAAGGCTGGCCTAAAACTCCAAGAGATTCCCCTGCCTCTGCCACCCAGGTCCTAGGATTAAAGGAGTGTGCCACCACCCCCTGGCTGTTTCTTTATTACGAAGTTTTCTCTATTCTGTGAGGTTTTTCTTTTTCTCTTTTGAGGTAGGAAAATGCAATCATTTTATGATTCCAAATGTTATGGAATCCCTTTCATAATTGACGACATTAATTCAAGTAATGTAGATACAGAAAGGAAATATTATTTTTACTTAATTTATACTAACTATGGCTATGAGTCCATGGACATTGTTTTTGAAAAAAGTCAGTATGATTTTATAATTTTACAGCTTTATACATTAAAGTGAAACACAAAGATCGTAATAACTTTTTATTAGTTGGTTGGCTTCACGCTAGGATGTGCCATATTACTTTTTTTTTTTTTCTTGTATGTGAACATATAATTCTTTAGCCATGGTAATGCTCAACTGGAAGAAAATATACTATTAAACATCATCAAAGCTGGGCATTAATGTTCATGCCTTTAACCTCCATGCCCAAGAGGTGGAGGCAGGTAGATCTTTGTGAGTTTATGGCCATCTTGGCCTATTAGTGAGTTCTAGGCCAGCCAGGATTATGCAGTGAGACCCCCCCCCCAACTCAAAGTAAAAGTAGCATATTTTTAAGTTATTAAAGAAAGAGATGACTGTAATTTCTAGATTTATTTTCATTAGGGTTAGTTTCAGAAAACTTATGCAACTGCATTTGAGGTAACTTAATCCATGCCTCTGTCAATTAAGTTCCTGTAGAAAATGTATGTCTTTTCACTTGGATTTCCATGAAATACTATGAATCTTTTTTTAAAAACCATAAAGTCTTAAGGAGGACAGACAAGTACAGAGTGATCAGCTTTCCTCTACAGCTCTGTCTTCAGTGAGGAAATGTTGGTTACCAAATTTTGATGTTGAAAGGTTAAAAATACCAATCTCATGGAATTTTGCTCAACAACAAAATGAAATATAATATCTTACAGGCTTGGATACAGTGAGATATGGCCAGTTCAAGTTATTAAGGTTGGTCCCTGGTTACCAACCAAGGCTTGGGTCTTGTTGGATCACATGAGTGAACTTAGACAAGCCTTGTTCTCTTAAGTTTTCAGGAAAGACCCACGTGTGATTGTATGAAGCTGTGACTCCCAGGGAGCCAGATTTCAGTTCTGAAAGTTTTCACATCTGTACATGTGTGCAGAATGTAACATAAGAGCACACCTGCCTGTCCATCATGCAGACTTAGCAAATGATAACATTTAGTCCACATGCTTCAGATCTTTTCTGACCATGGAGGGCGGCTTGGAAGCGCGTGCCTTTGCTCTCTGCTGTCGGCTTCCCCTCCTCGCTTCATTAAAAGCTAGCGCCATCTTGAAGTTCTTGCGCACCTTATCTAGCACCCCGTGTCCTGCTTCACTACCTAGAGATGTTTCTCAGGGCCAATAGTTTCAGTGATAGTTAGATAACCGCGGTGATGTACAACACAGACATCTAAATTGTTCCTCATGATTTTTTTTTTTTTAAATCAAAACAAGTGAGTAATGTACTTTAATGTAGTACGCTTTCAGATTACATGTCTGAAGGTATGCATATGGAATATAGACGTCCACAGTGGCCTCTGTGTTACAGGACACCACCCTCCTCTTCAAGTGTTTATGTATCCATCCCCTTACTGATGAAATTTAAGCTGTTTCTGAGTTTTTCCGTTCATGAACGAAGTTGCTCTGAATAGCTTTGAATGTGTGTACTTGTCTATACATGTCGGTGTTTCCCAAGTAAATTGCTTCTGTGAAACTGAAGTTATCGGGACCAAGGATAAAGCCTTGTGTCTAACGGATATTCATCTTTGGGTTTGGAGAAGACTAATAATGAGACAGAAATCAGGCTCAGGGTTGAAATCCTTCCTCCCGAACAGGTGAGTAATTGCAGGCAGACGTTGAATATGTTCATCTGTGAAATGGGGTCTTCCTAGACCCTGCCTCGTAGCGAGGAACAAAGCTTCGTGAAGGACAGCACAGGTGCCCCTGTGTTACCTACCCGTGACATGCCAGTTCCCTGACCTGGACCTAGTGAGGTGCCATGCCTCAGGAGTGTTCCTCAGATCCACAAAGGGCAAACAGAAAGATGGCCAGTGTAGGCACCCCTCCTACGTAGACTTGGGAGTGTTCTTAAAGGCTGCATTCCCAATACAAGGAAGATCGGCCCTTCAACAGAGAACAGAAAAATGGACGCTTTACACAACTTGTCGGAGTCCAATGACTCAGGCATGTAATTAATAGTGTTCTCGTCAAAACCTTCTGTCTCTTTTTTTTTTTTTTTTTTTTTTTTTTTTTTTACCGCTAGCTAATAAAATGTGCTTTTCTCAGAGGAAGAAACCGGAAAAAATAGCATGTTGTGCTTTTTCTCACTTGTGAAATTTGATAGTAAATTTTGTTGTAGACTAGATGGGTCACTCTGCTGAGTTTCTACCGGCCACGGCCACCGTTGGCAGCTTTGTTAAAGTATCTTCTCCCCAGAACTGCAAAATGCAGTGTAAAATGTGTCCCTTTGAGAGGGCGAGAAATGATGATGGCCATGGCAGAGGTGTGGGCCTCCTGCAGAGGTTGATGGTCTCCCTGAGGCCCAGAGAGAGCTGCCTTTCATGGCCTGTGATTGACAGCCTGCTTGTATCTTTGAAGGCCCAAGAGGGTGCTGGGATTATTTTAGAGTGTATGGGACACCTGTTCCTTCAGATTCAAATAGAATCTCCTCAGCATTAAAGGCGGATTGCTTTGTATTACTTTATTGCTTTTCAAGTGTTTTTGGAAACGTGGAAGAGTCCTCCTAAAAACTGGATTTCCCGGAGTCTGCTTTTTTTGGGGGGGGTGGTGGTGGGGATTTTAGTAATTTGTTGTAGAGTTTTTAAAAGTCTGAAATTTAACAGCCGATGAGACCTGATTAAAGCAAATTACTTTGTGAAAACGGGGGGGGGGGGGGGGGAGCTCATCCTATCTCTATGTTCCTGCTAATAAATCAGACCTGTGTGTAGTTAACACAAACGACGGTTTGCTTTTTTTTTTTTTTTTTTTCCCCTCCTTCATTCTGAGTTTCTTTTGATCATTGATCTGGGTGACCCCGGGCTCGGGGTTTTTTTCTTCATTTGACATGGACAGGTTTTTGAAGTATAGTTCTCCTTTGGGAACTCCTGGCAGTTCCATTTGACTAACCTGTGATCTAATGAGCGGTAATGCAGGCCCACAGTGACCATTTTGTGTGCTTGGACGCAGGGTGGCTAGACAGAGTGTGGCAGGCGGGAAAAGCATGTCTGCGGAGGAGGGGAGACGTGTTAGCCCACATTAGTGTGCCTGACTTACTCCGCAACGGGTCAGGAAAGGCCAGCAGCCGGGTTGCCCTGAAACCGCAGAGTTGAAAACCCCGCTCCAAATTAATTCCAAGCTGGTTTTCACTCTCCTCCGGATTGCAGCAAAGAGCGTCGTCACTTCCTCCCATCTCCCACCTTGCATCCGTTTTCTAAAATAGCATGTGGCCCTCCGGTCTTAACTGCTGTGGTTATTGGGCACCCTGTCGTGCTTGGCCCTGCCTCGCAGCAAGCTTGGATTCGAAAGAAGCCACAGCGCACACGGTTGCTGTACTCTCTGTCCTGTGTTCAACCCTTAACGAGGGGCCCGTCGTCCCCATTTGGAAATGGCCTAAGAGGGCATCTAGGAATTGGTATCTCCTTGTAGCTTCTAACTGCTCCCATCTACACACAGAGGGGTGCTGCTGGGTGGTTTGCTCGTCTTCCTTCTAGAATATAGTAGTAGATCAAGCCCAAATAGGGTGTAAAATCCACCTTCTTGCTCATATTGAAGTATTTTGCATCTTATCGTTATTTACACCTTTAGGCGAAAAAGACTAGAGTCCTTAGCAAAACTAACCTCATTTCTGTCATTATGGCTCTACGGGTGACATTACATCTAAGCTTTTTCTCTGTCCATATCCAGAAGGGCCTTGGAATCTTTATACTTCAAAAGAGAATCAAACCCTTACAATTATATATACTGTTACTATCCCCCATAAGACTAGTCAGTGCGATCCCTGTCCTGCTCAGGGTAAAGAGTGTCTGGAAGTACAGGCTTTTGTTTGAATTCAATATGTACACATACATGGGCGATACTTGTCTGTATTTGTGTCTATGTATGTATATGTATATATGTACATATGGAATGTAAAACATTGTGTGTGAGATAAATATAAAACCAAGTAAAACAGTATGTCGCGGACTAGTGTGGCCGTTTTATCAAGCTTCATGCCTAGTGCTTGTGTGAGTGTACAGTGCATGTAAGATAAAATATTTCCTTTGTGCCAGCCACAAGGGTGTCTGAAATAGATTGGCCTGCTCTTACAGTTCTAATTTGGGTGTTTGGACCATCTTAAAGAGAATTCTGTGAGTGGATAAGCACGTGCTAGAGAGTGACCGATCTACAGAAAACTAGATGGAACTTTCATTTTTTTTTTTTTTTTTTGGTCCATATCCCTACTTATCTGTAGCTTTTGAAAGAGGCTTCTGTTAGGAATACTGTGTGAGGGTGGGCCTTTAGCAGATCCCATGGCAGGTGAGGGGCAGGGGACGGTGGCAGACAGACGGAGACCTGTAGACAAAACTTCTGTGCAAAGTTTATTGGTAAGGGATAGGGAGACAGAGGGAGACTGAGCTGCCTCAAGGAAAACAGGAGGGGGGGCGGAGCTTGCCTCCTCAAGGGTCAGGGAATGCCTGCCAGGCAGAGGGGTGGCTTGCTGTGCCATGTCCCCAAGGGCAGGACCAGGTCTGCCTCGAAGACAAAAGCTACCTGGGCTCGGGATTTTAAACCTGCATTTGTGTTTTTAAAATTGCATTACATATTTGATGAAAGCATGCATGCATTTATCTGTTGACTGTCACCCTCTGCACATTCACTGTGTACCTAAGGACGGCAGGAGCACCCTTTCCTCAAGTCACCTACATGGAACAGGTAATTGTGCCTTATGAGTAGCGCCGCTAGAAATACTATAAAGAGTACTACGGTGACACAGATGGACCAGAGTTAGCGGGAGTTAGTGTGTAGACAGCAGGAAGCGTCCTTCGCTGTGCTGAGAAGTACGCTGTTATTTCCACAACTGTTTTTTAATGAAGACCCTAAGATCCATAGAAATGAAGCGATTAATTATGCAACATCCGACTACTGACCTCTGCATTTCCAGCCTTTGGATTTCAAATGATAGGCTTTTTAAAGCTTCAGCACAACAGTTCTCATATCATTGGATTTTTAAAAAAACAAAAACATTTTATTAATTTGATTTCTGGGATATAACTTAATTTTCTCTTTTGACTTTGAGGTCTTGAATCAAGTGTTTTCTCTTTGGATGTGTCTTGGTACTTGGACAGATCCCAGCCGCCAATTTACAGATGGGCCCTTCTTTTTTTTTTTATAAATGAGCTCAATGGAAATGACTGTAATATATTGAAGAAACTAAGCCAAATGAATTTTATATACTGTGAAACAGAGTGGCTATTGTGTTCCAGTGCTGCGGGGAAGTCTGCAGATTTGGGCTTAACTCACTGTTCTGACCATCTTTGTTTTTAGAAATAACACAAGACTGCATTGGAGAGCTAGTGACACCTCAAGCCATTGCTGTAAAAACCCACTTCCTCCTTCAGTGCCTCTAGCCGTAACCCGCCCTCCAGCAGCTCTGACTCATTGGCTCCTGTGTTCATTCATCAGTTTAACAAATTCTAGACAGTGAAGGCAAAGCGTAAAAGGGTCTTTGAGGTTTGAAGCAACAACGTAAGAAAAAGTACAAAGACGAAGTCACACGGCACATCTTGGTACTGGTCACTCTAGAGACAACTATAAACTTTCTAAATACAGGATCAAGCGGGAACCAGATAACTGTCATAGTTTAAAAGAAAGAAAGGTACCATTTGCATTCTGGGGTGCTTTATTAGATAGCCCCTGGCACCCAGGTAACCTGATGAAGGAAAGTGGACTGCAGAGCAGCTGACCAACTTTTCTATAGGATGTTCCCAGCTCATTGGCTGAAGAACAGAGCATTGCAAAAATATCTCTTAGCTCACAGCAGAAATTTGAGTCTGGATTTCGTGCCACGGTTGATTTCTTTCAAGCCTATAGTGACTCCGTATCTCCCTTCTAAAAACTGTTGCTTTTTTTTAAGGAGGCTGTTTTCTGCTCCGAGAGAGCCAGTATTCACTGTGCAGAAATTTTTGTTTCGGTTATTGCTGTATTCTAGGTGTCACGAACACTCTGTAAACAACGTGGGTGTTCATCAATCAGTTGTTTAAGAACTCCATCCACTGCCTTTGATGGGTCACAGTAAGCTGTGTCTAGTGAGGAGTACCAAGTAATGCAGACTGGGTCCTGTCATGCCGGGTTCCAGGTGGGGACTTCTCAAAATAGTTTGCTTCATTCCAGGCAACAGTAGTTCATACCTAAAGATGGGGGGAAATGAACCATTGAGATAATATAGCACTTCTAAAACACATTAAATACCTTGTTGGGATGTTTAAGTATTATATACTCATGGTTATATGTGGATTATATATGTATCTATGTATAGATATAATCCATATATGTGTATATATGTATATAATCTCTATATACATATGGACTTCACTGTTGTTAATTACTGGTGTTTTACCTTTGTGCAGTCTACAGCTTTTTAATATTTTGGATTTCAGATGAGCATTTTCCTATTTTACTCTTGAATTTTAAATATTTAATATTATACTTTAATTCATAACCTATCTATTTTTTGGCATGCTTGCATTAATAGAACTTCTGACCCCACCCACTTCAGAAATGGAAGGACACTTACGTATTGGGAGAACAGGGCAATTTTAAGACAATCCAACTGAAGCTCCAGAAGCACCAGACACAGCTGGGTTATTCAGGCAGACGTGTAGTGACTGTCAAAATGAACAGCATTTGCTAAGCAGGTGATAAGAGGTAGAAAATGCTTCTACTCCCCAAGTATGGCCCGAGAGTCTCCCTTCACAGGGTGGAATGGCGGGGTGGCAGGGGGGACCTCGTGTGTGTGTGTGTGTGTGTGTGTGTGTGTGTGTACGTGCGTGCATGTGTGCATCGTGGGCATGTGTGTGTGTGTGTGTGTGTGTGCATCGTGTGCATGTGTGCATGTGTATGCACGTGTATGTGAGTGTATGTGTGTGTGTGAGCATGCACCTGTGCAAACTATATTTAAATCAAATGGGTCTTAGATATTTTTCACAATACAGTTTAAATTTCCCAGCCGTGGTGAAACCACTTGAATATAATACTGATACTTGGGAGGCAAATAGTAATTTAAAGTAAATTTTATGCATTTTCAGTGATCACTTTCATATTTCAGAAGGAGCAAATGGGGCTGGAGAGATGGGCTCAGCTGCTAACAGCACTTGTTGCTCTTGCAGAGGACAGGAATTGAGTTCCCAGCACCCACACGGAGGCTCACAACCATCTGTAATTCCAGTTCCGGGGAATCTAATGACCTTTTCTGACCTTAACAGGTACCAGACACACATAGTGAACAGACATACATGCAGGAAAACATTCTTAACAATGAAAACAAATCTTACAAAGGAACTTTCTTTTAAAAGGAGCTCAAATGACTGGAAGCTGTTGAGAAGCAAGCCCAATATTTTGGGGGCCCTGGCACGTGTCTTTTGTTCTGGCATTATTGCTGTAGAGCGGTCCTCAACCTTCCCAGTGCTGTGACCCTTTAATACAGTCCCTCATGTTGTGGTGACCCCCAACCATAAAATTATTCTCATTGCTGCTGCATAACTGTAATCTTGATAGTTATGAATCATAATGTAAACATCTGGTATGCAACCTGCCCAAAGGGGCTCGAAATCCACAGGCTGAGAACCACTGTTTTAGAACTTCCACCAAAGTACCAGCCCTGTGTTTGTGAGGAACATAGCTCTCAAGTAGAGAGATGATGACTGGATGCCAGAATATGTGCCAGGACAATCGCAGGCTTCATGATATCTTAACCCCAGGGCCAGACACTGACTGGGTTTCCTCATCGTATATCAGGTCACATTTGAGGTACCTGGGTTGCCCTCTGAGTGTCCATCGCTGTCAGGCTCTAGAGCAGACGCTGCTCCAGGCTTCTAGCTGAGTGCCGGGATGTTTCATGTTGGAGTTTAGCTATGGAGAAATCTCCTTAGAAGAAAGCGCATTCCCTGGACCAGACTTTCTTGAGCATTCTCCATGCAGAAGTAGATCCTTCTCAGTGATGATCAGGAACACACTCAGGCATCCTTCTTGACAATGAAGAGCTGCTTCAGTGACATCAAAGCATAACCTGTGATTGCCTGCTGCACATCCTTTATTCACACTTCCTTTATGCGTCTGCAGGCAAATGTACCTGCGATGTATGCACCCCTTAAAGGGGCGAATCCAACGCTGTAAGACTTCTGAAAAGTGCTCTGAAAATGTATGTATCTTGTCTTCCAAGCAAAGACACTTAAAAGTCATGATGTGTGGCTCTACAGGAAAAAGCAACGTACGTTGTAATGATAAAACTTAGAGCTTCCATTCGTGTTGATGGAAGATTTGACAGAACAAAGAGCCGCCTGAAAATCCTCCAGAGGAGGGTTAGACCCAAGATCCCTCTGAAACGGCCTCATCAGTTAGAGGGGACCTGCCGAGGCTTAGTTAGCATGAGGGCTGAAAGCCGGATGACATGGAGTTGAGGGATATAAATCAAGGAAGAACACAGGCATAACCTGTTGATAGACTTTGTACCCTAGGTCATCTTGAGATGGACTATGTTTATTCATTTTCTCTGTGGAAATGGTCTCATAGGTTCTGGTGCGTGAGCTGTCCACATCACATGGTTTTACCTTTTATTTTTCTCTTATATGTGTGTGTGGTATCAGAAATTAAGCCCCAGGCCTTGTGCATGTTAGGCAAGTAGGCAAGCATTCCACCACTAAGTTATACTCTTAGGAAATTGATCCTTTTTTATTGTATAATAGGTTGTGCAGTTTGTGCTCGATCAGCTATTATGAATTCAGGAATGTGTCTATCTATGCATGCTTTTCTTTACTTGGTATTCATAGTGCACCTCCTTTGTAGCCATTGTAAATAGTGCCTCCTCTTGAGACCATGCATCTTCGTCATTGAAGGGTCTGTAGTTGCACAAGGACTCTAGAGCCAGATGTCCTAATTCCAGGAGGGTTTTGGATCTCACTTCATGTATGAACAATATACTGTGTAGCACTGCAAAGACATTCCTATGTGAAGTGTCCTGCAGACCCAGATGCTCTGGGCTGTCCATGTCACTGCTTAGTGGGATTTTTAACAAGTTCCCATTCTCGCCCATTAGCCATATGTAAGCAGCTAGAGACTGGGAGGCAGAGGAACATGCGGAAATGTGTCTGACTTGGGATGTCTTGTTTTCCAGAATCCCTGCCAGGGGTTGGCAAGCCCAGAAAGGCAGCGGCTGGCACTAATCCATCGTCTATGGCCTACCCATCACACGCCTGTTCTAGAGGCGTGACCTAGACTCCCTAGCTGGGACCAGAAGGTCTCATTGCCCTCCGATCTTTCCTGTTTCCCATCTCCTCATCTCAAGCCTTTCTCAGCCATTAAGTGTTTAAAAAAAAAAAAAAATGCTCCTAAGAACTGTGCCAGAAAGTGTCTTCGTGTCTCTGTGTCATGAGTGCAACCGCCCATTGGCGTGTGGACACGCCACCTGGGGAACCAGTCAGCTTCCTGTAGCAGATGGAGAGTTTTGCTGGTCCAGAAGGCCCACAACTGGGTCGCTAGAACAGACGCTCTGCAGTCCATCCCTGGGTGGTTCCCTCATCCGGCTGCTGCTCCAGCTTTCCTCAGCTCTTACGTGGAGCTGGCCGGAGCCCCACGTTGTAGCTTCCAAGTGTCAAGTGTCTCTCCTGAACCTGTGCCTGTTGACAAGTGTCCATCTCTTTGTCATATGAAAATGTCTCTTTGGACGCAAGGCTCTGTGTGACTATGGGATGGGAATAGTGGCACTGGAAAAACATAGGCTATATAGGCGAAGGAGACGTTTCTACTAGCATTTGCCAAGAGGTTGTTTGGCTAGTGCCCGGGTGTTGACACTTTAATTGCTTTCTTTTTTTCTTCCTCTCAATAGCACAGTTTGCATTTGATTGTATTGTTTGTTGGAAGGTGGTCAGCCCTACAGAAAAGTAGCACCTTTCAGGCTTACAGAGTGTACGAGGAAAGTTTCCCCCGTGGTTGGACACGTATTCCTGTTTTGTTGCTGATACTTGAAGAAGTGATTTCCAACCCAGTACTTAAAACTTTTAGAAGAAATTTAATCTAGTGAAACTCCTGTTCGTCACGTGAGAACGTGCCAGGGTTTCCAGCCCTGCCTCTCAGCCCTAGAACGGCTGTGTGGGGACATGCCTCGTGAGTTTGGGGAGGGGAGCGTCACGGGGCCCACACTCTGTCTGCTTGAGGCCTGGGTGGTGGAATTGCTCCCAAGTCTTACTGCAGTGACATTCCCAGCACCGTGTCCTTAATCAAAGGAAGGCCCATGCCAGCGTGCTTGACTTTGTCAGCATCCTGAAGATTTCATAACCTCCCTCGTTTTTTTCATTCTTTCCTAATTCCCTGCGAACCAAAACAAAACATTAAAATGTGTCGGACATGCTGGGCTGAGGTGGCGCGAACCTTTAATCCCAGCATTTGGGTGGTAGAGGCAGGGGGATCTTCATACGCGTTCACCAGCCAGTTCTACAGAGTGAGTTCCCAAGACCACCAAGGCTACACAGAGAAAACCTTGTCTGGAGAGAGCAAACAAAACCGAAGTGTCGAACATGTATGCACGTAGTTTAAAGACTGGCGTTGAAGCAAATGTCAGTGGCGCCATCCCATTTTTAAGAAAAAGATCAGCGGGGCAACAAGATGTCTCAGCAGGCCGTAACCTGAGTTCAGTCTCCAGGAGCCACATAGTACAATGACTGCCCGCCGGTTTCCACAGGCACACTGTGGTGCTTGCGTGCACACGCATGTAACACAGGGCAGATGGGTAGATGCTAGATACACTGTGTGATAAGCATATTAAAGGGCATCCAGACCACCAACACTTCCTTTGCCCTCCCTCCCTCCCCCCCAGACCCTTTCTGCCCCCCCCCAAAGTAACAACTCTCTGGAATTTTGTGTCCCCCATTTTTTATACAATGGCAATGCTTATATCCACCTCCAAGTCATACATTACAAGAAATGTTCCGTGCTTTCAGTGTTGTAGGTGCTAATCATCAATATGGATTTCTCCCATCCAAGAACCAACCAGGCCTGACCCTGCTTAACTTCTTCGATCAGACGAGATCAGGCGCGTTCAGGGCGGTATGGCCGTAGACCAGTATGGATTTCTAGTTTCGTCCATCTTTATCTGTTAGAGACTCATCCATGGTTGCGTGCTTCATTCTTTGTTGTTGTGTAATATTCTTTATATTTCTCTCCATTCTGGTGCTGAGGGATATTAGGCATTGTTTGGTTATCGTAAACATTTCTGCTAAGAATATTTCGGAGTCACTCTGACAAATTCGTAACGCCATCTCTCAGTAAAGCGCAGTTTGCAAAGCCAGCCCAATAGGAACTTCTAAGATGCTTCTCCGAAGAAGTAAGAATCTCCTTTTGTGCACGTGTTGATATTTGGTATTTAGTCACCTTTTAAATTTTTAACCAGCTCTTGTGTGACATTTTATGACTGATATTTTTTTTTTTTGATAAATATAAGCTTGCATTTTATGTTGACTTTTACAGGCAGTAAGCTTGCTAGGTCCCTGTGACTTACTGTATATTTGTGTTAACGTCAAGTAGTGATTTCATTGCGAAGGGAAGTTTCCTTCTTTCTTTCTGCCTCACTCTAGCTTTTCCTGTCTTCCTACATTAACTGATTTCTCCAGGAGGGCTCACAGCGCTAGTGATCAGGGCCTTCTTTTCTCTTTGTAAGAGCAGAGTGATCCTGTGGGGTCTTAACTTCTTAGATGCCTTTAGTCTAGTGGCAGGGAAGGAGTTTTTTGTTTATTTGTTTTTTGTTTTTTTTTTAATAATAGATGTTCTTTTGTATTGTGAAGTAGAAATGTATATAATTATCAGGAGGATTATATGGTTCCCCTTACTAATAGTAACTTATTAATGATAGATTTTTTTTATTGCCTAATATTTAATCACCTTTACATAGTATGAGCTGTGACGACTAGAGATAAGCTGTCAGAAATTCTCTACCCTTAATTAACACAGTCTAATTAGAGAGACAAAGCAAATTTGAAGAAAAGTTAATAGATACCACAAGGGCAGATAGTAATTACTTGCTTCGTTACTGGGGCAGGGAATTCAGTCATGGGCTATAGCAGGCTATGCCAGCTTCCCAAAGACAGTGTGGTAAGGAAAAGCAAAAGTACTTTGTAATTCACTTTACCAGGTTGAGAGCATTTTGAGACTCTGACAACTTCAGGTAATTGTTGCCATGGGGTCGCGCTCCTGGTGAATGACGTCTTGTAGACGTGCTTAACATTTTTTTAGCACAGTGCTTGCCAGGAGTCTCTCTGTCCTCAGGAAATGTCTCATCACTACACATTTTGTAGTTTGTTATCCCCACCCTGGTTTTGCTGCTAATACTATCTTGGAGTTGACTTTTCCTTAATAAGTGCCTTGACTCTCAGAGTTATTGGACAAGATAATTATTTAAGAACACTTGCTTGATTCCACAGACCATCACAGGACCCCACAGTTTGAGGAGCGCCGGGCTAGGCTCCCTGGCCAGAAATCACACAGGCTCTCAGGAAGCTTTTTGTCCACTAGGAAGTTGGAATTATATCATAACCGTGAGGCTCACAGTGGCCTTGTACAAGAAATGATGAAAGCCCGCACTCCTTTTTGCAGACACGATGGATTTGCCAGTGCAGCTTTGGCAACATTGCTGAGACATTTTCACAGTAGGCAATGGAGCAAGGATTGAAGGAACATGGGTGTCCCATCCCCAACACACACACACATAAATACTCTCTCACACACACACACCTCGCACACACATACACACTTTCACTCACAAACACCTCACACACACTCTCACACACATACACACACTCACACATATACACATACACACCCACACACATACACACACATACACACTCACACACTCACACACATACACACTCACACACACTTACACACACTCACACACACTCAAACACACACACTCACACACACATACATACTCTCTCACACACATACACACTCACACACACACCTCACACACTCACACACATACACACACTCACACACATACACTCACACTCACACACATACTCACACACACCTCACACTCACACACTCACACAATACACTCACACACGTACACACACACTCACACACACTCTCACACATACACACTCATACACACTCACACACACCTCACACACACTCACACACACACACACACACACACACACACGCACGCACGCACGCAATGCTGATCAGTTTCATTTAAAGTACTGAGTATTCGCTGGCCTTTCTGCCTTCTCCGGTTCAGTCCTAAGGGATGTTTGTAAATCCCTCTGCTTACGCAGTTTTCACTCCTGCACAGCTGCCCGAGCTCCGACTGCCCCACACGACCTTTCTGGTCCATGTTTTATCACATCTTTTTCCTGGCAGTTCCTAGATTATAAATCAGTTTGTTTCTCCTCTTGGTCTTTTTTGTGTCCAGATCCATTACCTCTGTGTCTTTATCCCCCACCCATGATTTTTTTAAAATAGCAGTCATGATAGTTGGCACAGTACCCTGCTATCCTCATGAGAGATTTTTAGTGTATGCATCATTTCTGTGGCTGAGTGACCGATCATATCATGACCACAGTGGTATCACAATTCCGCTCATTACTATTTGAAGCCATTTAGTTTCATTTCTATTATCTACAGCTGTGGTAGCCGTAACTCCTGGCTTCTTCAGTCCTAGCCTTTGTGAAAGCACCCAGTGCCAACAGAAACAAGTCACATGCTGTGTTTTAGCAGACTAGAATACTTTTGGTAAAAGTTGTGGTCTAGCACCTCTGCCGTTTCTTGTAGCTGTCCAAACCAGGGTGCCATTTTCTGAAGTTGGGAATTCAGAAATCCAACCAAACATGCTTTGCGATTATTGCTGATGAAGAGACCTGGCACTGTGGATTGCTAATTTTACTCAACGCCTTGGTTTAGTTTAGAAACTAGAAAATAGAGCCTGTAACTTTATAAGTTACAAGAAGTCATAAAAACCATGAAAATTATTTGTCTGTAGAATAAATGTTAGTTGGGTGAGGTGTTGCATGCCTCTAACCCTAAAGAGGCAGAGGTGAAGGATTGCTCACATGTGAGGCTAGCCTGGTCTACATAACAAGACCCTGTGTCAGAAAGCCAAGCAGCAACAAAAGCAACATGTTTACTTTGTGTATTTAAATTCCTCTTCCTTCCCTCGGTTTCACGTTTTGTCTTCTCCCTTTTACATCATTAAGTCAGATAGATGCCTATGGGCATTTCTTTTTAAGATTCTATTTATTTTCATGAGTATGTGTGTTCTGCCTGCATGGCTGTCAGCATCCCAACTGCATTCAGGCCTGCTGAGGTCAGGAGAGGGCATTACTTCTCCCAGGAATGGAGGTACAGACAGACGGTTGTTAGCTCCCATGTGGGTCCTGGGAATTGAACCTGGGTCCTCAGGAAGACTTTTTCCTAACTGCTGAACCTCCTGCCTATAGGAACTTAATTCCTGTTTTTATGCAAAGCAAGTCCCAAGTTCAGAGGAATGAAAGTCAGACTCTGCCCCTCCTCAAGTTGCTTTACTTTAACCCATTCTGCTTTCCCTTATTCTTAGTTTGTTGGGTGAGTTTGTGCATTTGTGCCTCAGTGGCATGCATTTTTGAAGTGTGTATTGCAGCTGACTGACCCTGAGTAGAGAGGTCTAATTCTCTGCTTGTCTTGCCCACCCCTAGCTCAGCTCTTTCTCTCTCTCTCTCTCTCTCTCTCTCTCTCTCTCTCTCTCTCTCTCTCTCTCTCATGCACACGGTGCTGCCTGGAGAGTTTATAAAACACATCAGCTGTCACTGCTGGTCAAAAACCTGACAGAATCCGCATCTCAGGCCGGAGAGTTGCCTCAGTAGGGGAACTGCTTCCTGTGAAAGTATGAAGACTTGAGCTCAGATCCCTAGCACACTCATAAAGACAGCTGTAACAGCATACACTGTAACTCCAGTCCTGGGAATCTAGGAGCTCACCGGCCAGCCAGTCTAGCCAAATGGGAAGCTCCAGGTTCAGCTGGAGGCCCTGTGTCAAAAGGGGGGGAAGGGCAGTTATAAAACAAATAAAAGGCATCCTGATGCCAACTTCTGTCATAACCATGCACATGCATAGATGAACACATTCACACACATGTGCATACATCACACACACGTCATTTTCTTTTCATCTTGTAAGCAGACATTTAAGCTGCTAGAAAATACATGGAGTGTATTCTTGTTTAAGGACCCTCCCCCCCTTTTTTTATTGACGTGCGTCTTGAAAGCTTCCTATTGTAACACTCCTCCCTAAAGTTCTAAAGCTCCGGTGATCAGAATACGGGTGTTTGCATTTTAAAAAATAAGCAACCTAAGGAGCAGTTAGAGAGGTCTTTTGAAAGTGCCCGTGACCCCTGAAGTTATAAATCTGTTCATGTGTTCACTAGGCCTGAGCTGTATGAGCCGGGTGGCCCAGTGTTGAAGTTGAGGCATGGTGCCTGAGCCCCAACTCTAAGGATTTATAGTTATTTATGGCCTTCCTGTCCCAGCATTTGCCAGCTCTTTTGTTTTGTCCAAAGCCGTGGTTACCACAACTGGCACTGAGCATCCCAGGAAAGGCAAATGGGAAATTTCAGGAACACCCTAATTCTGCATTTAAGAGCACAGGTTAAGATGTTTTGACCCTACTTAGCTCTGAGATGGACAGAATGTGAGCAGCTGAAAAGGTATTCACAGCAGTTCATACACATCACACTGTTTGTGACGAAGGACCCAGCCTTCCCCTTAAAATGTCAGTTGTCATATTCGCTGTTACCCTGTATTCTGGCGGTGTGCTCAGTGAGGCTATCTGACGACACATGAGAATCGTGACCCTGTCAGAGCCCGTCAATGTTCATTCCCCTTTTCCATGTGTAATGCTTCTTGTCTTCAGAGCACAGCTTAAATGCTTTAAACTGTGGCATCGAGGAGGATCCGCTAGGATGATAGAAGTGGCAAACTGAATTACAAGGCCAGTTAAATACTGGCGGATCTGCATGTGCCACGGCCCCCATTCATTTGCTGAGCGCTCTGGAGATGACAGCGTTAAAGCGGTATCCGCTGTGTTCTTTTGCCCTGCAGGGAATGGACATAGGAGCAGTGTCCTTTCTCTTTACCCGAAGTGACTGGTGGCTTGATCATTGTACGTACATGATACCCGAGATACATTTATTCTGTAATGTCATACGTTTATTTTATTAGGATCTGTGTATACATTGTCTCGGACATTCGCCAAAGCAATAACATCTGAGCCGTGAAACAGCCTCACCGAGGGTTCGTAAATGTGACCTCTCCCACCCAATAATTTTCATATCATGCCTGGCCCTTTAGCAGCTTCCAAGATGATGTTCTTCAACTCCCATTGCACCCGGAGAATTTGCTGAGTGAAATCAGTTGTAGTCCTCTCTGCCAGAACGTGGTACCACACCCTTGGCAGGTAGGCAGTATTGTGTTCATATGTTTACAAGGCTTCTCAGCATTAGCCCTTTGTGCCCCTGACAGGACCCACCCAACCCGCTCAGTTCACATGGACCAGTGCCATGGAAACGGGACTGGGGGTGTGTGGGCATGACAGAGTGAGTACTCCCGTACTGCATCGGAGACCGCACAGGAGCACTGGCAGTTTGTGGGTCCGTTCAGGCAGATATGCTGATCACGGGAGCTTTAGAACTTTAGGGAGGAGTGTTACCATAGGAAGCTTTCAAGACACGCAGGCAATCAAAAAGGGGGGGGGGCTTCTTAAACAAGAATAAACTCCATGTATTTTCTAGCAGTTTAAATGTCTGTTTACAATTCGTAAACAAACAAAATGACGTGTGTGTGTGTGTGTGTGTGTGTGTGTGTGATGTATGCACGTATGGTGTGAATGTGTTCATCTATGCATGTGCCTGGTTATGCCAGAAGTTGACATCAGCATCAAAGCAGAGCAGTAGGCCAAGTAATTCTTCTTTCTGTTGTGCTTTTCCCCCGAAAACAACGCATACTTTCAGGTAGACCCTTTAAGGGACGGCCTCTGGATGTTTCTAAGGAAGTGGTACCTCTGCAGTGGCCCTTGAGCTAACATCTTATTTGCCCACCCCTCTGGGAGTCTCCAGATCTCTAAGATTAGATGAGCCCCAGAATAGTCTGGCCCCGCCCAGCCACTCTATCAGCAGCCTTCTGTGAGGTCACTGCCATTCTGAAATGTGCTGTGTCCTGGCAGGCCTTACAACCCGCTCGAAGTTTGAGCTACACAGCCTGGAGCTGCTGGGTCCGCACACTGAGGACATTGGCACAAGACCTCTGTTAAGATCGTCTCTCCTCCTTCTCCATGTGGTCACTTGGCCCATAGCCAGTGGTCCCCTGGAGGACGCCCTGAGCTGCTGAGTTGAGGCTCCTCCCAAAATAGAGACAGGGTGGTGTGAGGTCCTTGGTTCTTATAACACACTGGTGGTGGGGCTTCCTACTTCATGTAGGTACCTCAGTGATCTGGCTGTCTATGTGATTGATTCCACACTCCCCTCCCTCCTCCATTATGTTGGAGCACATGTGTAATGAATTTTTGTTGAGTAATGAAGGGCAACCAACTGATAAACCTCTCCTGAAGCATTTTCATCCCTTGGAACAGAAAAACTCTGTTCCCTTCAGTAGCACAAAAAAAAAAAAAAAAAAAAAAAAAAAAAAAAAACCGTCAGATGCTGTACAGAAACCATGGTTCTACACAATTCTAGTTTGACAGCTTAGAGAACCAATTGCTATATAAACTCATTAGTGAGAAACAGGTGTAACATTCCTATATGTTGAATGAATTCCTACAAGAAACTACGTAAGGAAAATAGCTCCCCCTCTCCCTTAGTTTTTTAACTGTAATTGAAGGTATTCTCTCATGAAAAAACTTCTGCCCTGAAGCAAAAATACGCATCACATTTAAATACATTCTAATTCATTTCATTGTCGGTGTTCAGCCAAAGCACAATTAATCCTTGCACAACCACCCCTGAAACTAGTTAGTCAAATGAGCACTCAGCCCCCATAGCACGAGATGTTGAAGAAAGGCATTTAAAAATTAAAGTGTACCATTGAATTGACTCCAATTGCATTATGGGTCCTCCCAGCTCCGCGAGCCTTCATTGTTTAAATAGCCACAGTGGCACTATGTATTTGCTACACAAACACCCAGCAGAGTACATGAGCTTTTCTCTTCCCTTTCTTTTGCTTTTTTAATTGGAGGGCATTGCTGGTGAAAAACAATTCTTTGATTTGTTCTCTTGACAGTAGAGAGACAGCCTGGTTATTTCTTCCCTGATAAATTAAGACCCATTGTCAAACCTAACTACCGAGAAGAAGGAATGCATTGTGCGAACCGGAACTTTCAGACTGTCTTGCTTACACAATCCCCTCTATGTTTCCCTCGGATATTTTTCTCTGAAATATGAAAGTACGGAGACTTGCACCGTTGTCTTCTCTCTTTTCCCTAATTTTCAACAAAAGTAGCCATTCTGCCGCAATCCGAAAGGACCAAAGGAGCTGAATCTAGATCTTTTAATATGCCCAGTTCTTCAGCAACCCTCCCTTATTTTCTTAAAATACCACTTAATGAAATGCTTGACCGGTTTGCATATCTTTAACTAGGTATTTGCAAATTGTTCCCTCTCACTTTGAAAGATAAACTAGGCCACAGGTGAAGCCTCCTATGTTCTTAGTGTGAAAAGTGCAGGAGAGATTTACATTCAGAGACTAGGGCAGACATTTGAGGAGCTAAGGGGGTCTTGGTGTGAGGGTTTCCTCTTTATCTTAGATAAAAGTGGCTGTAGAGAATGATTGTGTGTGTGTGTGTGTGTGTGTGTGTGTGTGTGTGTGTGTGTGTGTCTAGGGGGAAGGCAGAATATTCAGGTTGCAGTTGTAGTCAGAACGTTGCTGTTTTATCATGATGGTTTTTAAAACTTTGGAGAATTGTTGCCTTCCAAATGTGAATGCCTATTTATACATGCATATGCAATTTTGAAAGGAATAAAACTTAGCAGTGCAGTGCTGAGTATTTGGTGGCTAAATTCTAAAGTGAGCCCATAAGGAGAACGTCAGCTGGGTTAATATTCCATCCTAACACTGATTAGAACTCTCATAATATTGCATATCCAAGATTAGTTCCCCATCCCTTACGTTAAGCACAAGGATGCAATAGTTTATTTATGCGCCTTCAAAGGACAGCATTTGAAGCGTTTGTAAGAGCTGCATATGCTTCACACCGTGAGGAGTTCTGCAGGATTGAGACTGTCCGAGGCTCCACACATGTATCTCTTGAATCGGCCATCAGTGGTGTGGTGGCCATGGACTATTTCAGCCCCTTCTTTCTCTTTCTCCGGTCACTCATCCTTCCTGCTAATCATTGTGTAGCTCTTTAGTGGAAAAAACATACAAGAGCCCACAACTGGATATACACAAGAACATCGGTCTACCACATACGCGTTCATGAATGCTGTTAATGACTACGTTCAAGGTCATGTGGGGTGAAGTCCTAATCTGGTGAGTTTGGTGAGGCCCCTTGTGAGCCACAGGAGGAAGGTGACCTTCTGCATGCTGGAAGAATCCTCACCAGAGCGACCACTTGGCAACTGGCCTTAAGCAACCTCAGGAAAGTATGGACTAAATTTGAAATGCTAAAGCTCCCCAGGCCCCTCGTTCATTTAGTAAGTGGAGAGATCCGCTCATCATAGCTTTCTTGCTACACTGCTAGAACTGGTAGCTCTGTGGCAGTTGGTTGAATTTTCTGCAACAATATTGCCTCTCAGTGTGCCAGGGAAAGGTGCTTGACCCCAAGACGATAAACTGAGTTCCAGCTCCAGCTCTCACATGGTAGGAGTTGTCCTCTGACCCCTGTGTGTACATACACACACTAAATTACCTAATTAAAATAACAAACCCAGATGATTTTAAAATTTCAACAGTTTCAAATCTAAATACTTACTGGAACTGGATATTAGGACGCTTGGTTTTAATATACTTCCATAATTACTTAAAATAAATTTAAGAAGAGTTTTAAGCACCTGTTTTTATCCCCCTGGGAGATGGTAAAGGCATGAGTCAAGCAAAATTCATATCATAGCCAAATCCAAATGCAGAATTTCCCAGACTTTGGGAGATGGCTCTGCGAGTACAGTACTTGCTGCACAGACCTGAGGCCTCTCTCGGAGGTCAGCAAGTTGGATGCGTAAGAGCCACGTGCTGAGCTGTTGCGCCTCCGGTGAGGTTGCCCAGAGGACTCGCTGACCAGCCAGTCTAGGCTCTGTGAGAACCTTCCTTTCAAAACAAGGCAGAGAGTGGTGGAGGAAGAGCCCAACACCAGCCTGTGATCCCTACATGTATGTTAAAGATGAACTCTCTCTCTTCTCTCTCTCTCTCTCTCTCTCTCTCTCTCTCTCTCTCACACACACACACACACACACACACACAGACAGACAGAGTTGATTTGTGAGCCCATGCTGTCCATTCCTAAAGGCACCTTTGAAGAACTGTACACCTGAAAATCAAGACTGGGTGACTTGAATGCAGTGCCATTTGTAACCCACAGCCAGAGTGAACCCCATGATGGATGTTGATGGCCCCATTTTCCTCTCTGCAATTCCAAGAATATTCATGATAGAGTCGGCATCTGTTCCTAAGTCCTTTACCTAATGAAAACGGGGATGCCCTCCATGAAGTATGTGGGGCTCCAGATGCTTGTATGGGGCCCGGCTCCCAGCAGGTGTTCACAGAAGCTTATATCCCAAAGGAACAAATAAATAGACATATCGAAGTTTGTTTGTCTTTTGAACTTTGTGTTGGGAAATGGCTTGCTTAACCGCTTCACCCCCCCCCCCCCTTCCAGACTTTATCACCTGATTGATGGACAAGCGTGGTGCTGGTGTTAGGTAGTTTTTAAAGAGAAGAGGATAATTTTTACACACTGAAGCTTCACATTAACACTTCATGTGGGCCCCTTTGCGTGTTGCCTCATTCTCTTAGGATTCGGGCTTATCCTCCAGTTTTCTTTCAGTTCTTTCTTCTCTGGTTACTGGATTGGGTGGCTTTGGCCTAGTTTAACAATGGGTGCTTTGAGTGATGAACTTCAGTGCATAATTTCCCAGTGAAATCATAGCAAAGTGATGAGATGACAAAAAGCTGACTTATTTTTAGGAACTAGAAACGGCGCTGTAACGTAGGGCTTCATCCATCTAATATTCCAACACAACCCTATCTGATAATTTTGTGTTTGTGTGAACGGTAATGAGGAATTTCATAGTTGTAGCTTTTCCAGTGTTACTGGCTCATGTGGGCATAGTTTTGTGAGATTTCATATTTTAATGAAATGCATGAATTATGGGTTCTTTTGAATGGAATATTGAACATTCACTTAAAAGTCACTTCCGTTGTCATTTTGCTACTGAAAATAAGCAGAGTACCACACAGTATTTTATAAAGTTTGTTAGGCTGACTTGCATATTGCCAGGGGTTACATATTATTCTTTATTGTTAAGGTATTTTTGACCATTGGAATTAATGCTCATTTTACTGTTTCTGAGAAATCTTTAATAAAAGAGTGTGCATTTTGTTCTCTTTGGGAAGTTACTTTAGAAGAAACCTCTTTGATCTTATGAAGTAAAGATGGGCATAATTTGGTGACCAGTTTTCAGTGGCCGTTGGGTGTTTATGGTTGTGGATCAACACTATGGAGCCTACTCTGTGGATTACTAGTACACCTTCTTATGCACATCTGAGTAGATGTACAGTGCAGACTCTGTCATGGAGGAGAGTAGCAGAGCGGAGGTGACCACCAGTCAGTTTGGGGGCTTTTCCGGAGTGTGTTCACAGGGTTCCTTTGTTCATGGATGATTGCCAAAGAATGATGCGCCATGGGTACCCTGCTTCTGTTGGCTTTCCATGCGTTCTACAGTTTGCGCTACTCAAACCAGCATGCATCCAATGCAGAAGTTACTGTGAGGCTTTTCGGTTGATCGTGATGCATCTATGCTGAGGAACTAATGGGCTCCATGGTGAAAATCCCCAGCAGTCTGGCCGTTAGGAATAACGCAACTGTTTGCCTTTTGTCTATTACACTTAAGAGAGTATTAGAAATAACGAGCAAATTAAATTAAATTTAAAAGACTCTTGTGAGGGCAGTTTCTTTAGGTCCTGGAAATGCTATTGTTTGAAAAGAATAATTCATTTAGAATTTATTTAGATTTATTGTAATCAAATTACGGTAATTCAAGAGAGACATTGTTAGCTTACATTTCCCCCATAGTTCTTTAGTAATTATGTCTTTTGAAAGGAATGATGTCTTAGATTCTATAACTTACCAAAACATTCACAGACACATTGTAAACTATCCTACCTAATCTTGCACTTAAATAAGAATCCAAGTTGATGATAAAAGTCGGGCATTGGTGGTGCACGACTTTAATCCCAGCACTCAGGAAGCAGAAGCTGGTGGATCTCTATGTTCAGGGCCAGCCTGGGCTACAGAGCAAGTTCCAAGACAGCCAGGTCTACACAGAGAAATCCTGACTTGAAAAAAACCAAAACAACAAAAATGCTAAAAAGAGATAGCTAAGTTAACTAAGCTCTGCAATTTAAAACCGAATGTTGGAACAGAATCTGAATTGAAATGATTTGCCTGTCGCTTACAAGGGTATCTGTTATATTGTTCTTTACTTTTAGCAGCCTCCAGGCTCCCTACATGGTTAATTCAGTGATGGGATTCCCTGAAAACCATTTAGTGTAACTGCTTGAACATTGTTTTTCCTTTGGGTCAGTGAAGGTCAGTTTCTTTCTGTGTGTGTGACTCCAGATCGTCTATGATTTAGCTCTTTACACTTCACTTGGGGCTTAATTCCTAAATTCAGTCTCCTGGGAAAGTCTGCCACGGCATTTGCAGTTCTGGTTTAGTCTCTCTGTAGTGACTGTCCTTGGACAGTGTGGAGTGACTTTTCCCCTTGGACCTTCTTAAATCCCTCTCTGAAGCCGTCTTTTCTGTCTAGTTTTCTTAATATTGCTGCCATAGTCATTTTGTTTGGTGGCAGACACCCTTAATTACAAAATCATGACAGCTTGGAGAATGTATTGCTTCCCTCTTACGTCTAGTTAAAAGAACGTAGAGTTTGAAGAACTTCAAAAGTGAACGACAGCGTATTAATAATTCATCAATATCCTCTCTGCTGGGATTTTCTATCTCTAGAGTGACTTGAAGCATCTCTGGCATAATAGAGTATGTAGACTCCCTGCTCCCTCAGCGGCTGCCAAAGACGACCTATGTTGAAGTAACCCGGTCGTTGGCTTTTTATGGCACAAAACCTTCTGTTAGGAAATACAGTAATGCCTACCACAATGAATGTTTTATACATAGTTTGGCTGTTTGAAACAACTTTTACAATAGATTTGACATCGTGAGATTTATTAGTTCATTTAGTTTATGTCAAAATTATAAAGCTCTAGGACCTATTAAATTTACTGCCACTGTAAGCTGGATAACGAGTAGCTGGGGACAGCTTATCTGTTCCTGTAGATCCTAGAGTCCCAGCTCCTCAATAGGTTGAAGCTTGAGCCCAGAACTTTGAGGTGTTCTGGGGAACATAGTAAGAGCATATCTCAAAGTTTAAAGAAAGATGTCAGCTAAAACTGTATGTTTACAAGATTCTTAATTTCATTTTAACTTGATGTTGTAGTGAAGAGCTTCTTAAAGACAATTGTGTTGTCATTTCAAGGTGTTTATCTTGGGGCTGGAGAGATGACTCAGTGGCTGAGTATGTACTCTCCTTGCAAAGGACCTGAGTTCCAATCCCGCACCCATGTCAGGAGGCTCACAGCCGATGGCTGCCATGGCTACAAGGGGATCCGACTCCTCCGGGTTCTGTGGTAACCTGTACTCATATGCACACACCTGTACACGCATGCATACCCTGCACACTAATACAAATGATAAAAGTAAGTGGAGTCTATCATGCAGTCTTTGAATTTAATGTGTATGAATTAACATCACATTACCCTCTAGAGCACTCTGATTTCTCATTCTTCCAATATCTTCCCCACACGGTTAGATATTAGTACGAACTCTCTTAAGGCATATACATGCATTGTTCACAAGTATGGGTATCCATTTGAAGTGGAATAATGTAAAAAATAATAATAGCCTGCAAAGTCAGTACATACATTTGGGGTCATCTTGAGCTCATTTCTTCATGGTACCATGAACACAAGTTAAATAATTATGATCTTACCGTACCACATGGAATATATTTAAATTTACTTCAGAGTACATGTTACATTGCTAACACAAAAGCTGAATGAATAAAATCCTGAGTAACCATGATCAGTGAATTAGAAGAAAATACTATTAACTTAAATTCTTCGTAGCTCCATAGTGAGAAGCATTTTATCTCACTAGGTAGAGGATATCAGCTTTCTCATGTAGCTTTGTGTGTCTAATGACAATAACAACAGAGTCCTGGGGTTAGGAGAACTCATAGTGTTTGCTCCCGCTTACGTTGCATTTTTCATGAGTGTGGACTTGACCGTCGACCGTCGAAGTATAAAGTCTCCTAACAGTTTCTTCAGCCCATTTACACATTAAAGTAATCCATGCAATCCTGTGGGAGCTCCACTTGATGCCGAGAGTCATTCTGTTTGTTCTGTTTCGTTTTGTTTGTTTTTTAGTGTTTCTCTTCAAGTTCCTAGACATGAAGAGATTTGCCCACGTTCACCACAACACAAGGTTCACTTAATGTCTATTTCTAAAATGTTTGTGTCATAAGTAGACATGTTATGGCATATAAGATGTAGGCATTAAAGACAACCTGTGGAGATTCCCACCAGCTTATATATACATCTTTTATTTGAATGTTTTTGTGACAGTTATAACTAAAAATCAAGCAGTGTAGACAAATAGAGAATATCAAAATTGGGAAGGAAATAGATTGATTCTACCTTGAATGCTTTTAAACTAAAATCCCTTCGAAGTGATGAAAGGTAGAAATCAATGTTTTTAAATGTTGTGACTTTTTCCTAACAACATTGCAAACTATCATGAGCCAGTCTTGGAAAGATGTTCCAGCTCTCAAAGGTCTCAGCACCCTTCTGCATCAGGCTTCACAAAAGCGGATATAGATACATAGCCATCCTTTCCATCTGGAGCTTGTGTGTGTGTGTGCGTGTGCGTGTGTGTGTATACATACATACATACATACATACATACATACATACATACATACATATATTCAATCTGAGGGGTATGCACTCTATTACTCTCAGTCTGTCACTTAAGGAGGAAGGAAGGAATGGCAGTGACCACAGTCAGCATTGTTGGGCGTTCCCCTAGGAGTAATGTGTTAAGTTCTCACAGCCACACTGTAGGACTGATTGCATGATCTCCCTCATTCAGCCCTGCAGGCATTACAATGGCTGGTGTTGGAATGTTCTTTTTTATTTAGAGACGGGATGTTTCACCTCCCCCCCCCCACCCCATACCATTTGAAAATGTTAAACTCTAGGTTTTGTATAGCAAAAATGCTAATCAGTTAAAAAAAAAAATGCCAAATTTGAGAGCTAGACGCGGAGTTTGAACGTTCTACAAACGGAATAGTTGTGCTCTGGGTTTTCTCTGCTGACAGCACAGATGAGGCCAGAGAAGACAGCACCTGGGATGATGGCGCCCCACCCAGTCCCCATGATCTGTCTTGGCATTCCTGCTGGAGTTGTTAAGAAGTCTGGAATGTTCAAATAACTAGCGAGCGGCATTAAAATCAAGACGAGCTCTGTGCACGCAGGTACAGCTACATCCCCACCTGGCTGATGCTCACACATCCAACTGTGAAGTTTCTTGTTCCTGCTAGTTTGAGCCACCTTCATGTCTCTTGGCATTCCTTTTAATCAGGGGGACTACGAGTAGGAAAACATGTCTTTGGGGTTTACATGATGTCAGTAATTGGCAATAGGAGAAAGGAAACTTAATCTGAGATGATCGCCAAGGCCTTGGTCTTCTCCTTTGATAGGGTGATTTCATCAGCCTATTCCCACTGGCTTGTCCCAGGGGTTTATACTGTTTACTCCCCTACATTTTCATACGAAAGCATTTCTCAGGCGACTTCCAAAGGAAACATTAGTACATTTACTTGAGAGCTGTACTCTGGTGCTACCTCCAGCAGAATGTGAGTTTGTTTCAAACTCTTGACTCCTCTTGTGTATGGGGTGAGAAACTCAAAATTACCCCTTATTTATACAGCCTTTGGCAGTTTGGGGCAATGTGTTTTGTCACCTGTTTGCTGTCTTAAGAAGAGCTGGAAAGTTTATGAAGAAATAGAAAATATGACTTTGAGCCCTTGACATTTTAAAATAAATGTACATATTGTTAGTGACAGATTGCTAAACTTGGCTTTAGACACTTAGCTATGTTTCTTGCCAAAAGTAATCCAGATGTGCATAATTTATCCGGCTGCCATATGTGCACTGACATGTCTCTCTGTAATCAACTGTCTGTTCAGTATGGTTACAGTTAAATGCTCCTTTTTATCAACAGTCTTTTGAAATAGTACTGACTTGATCACTTATTTTAAATCTAACAACTTCTCAACGGCAAAGCACATCTAGTTCGCGTTTAAACCCCAGTGGGCAGGCATGTTAAGTTTCTTAAAAAGACACTGACATCCACATACCCCAGGCCCTTGCTTTTTTAAGAGGAAGCCATGCGATGTGGCTTCCATCAGGGCCCCATTTTGATGATGTGTTTTAGAGTGTGGGTTGAGAGATATACGCACCCAATGTGATATTGTTGAAACAACAATAAAGTTTCTAACCACTAAATGGGAACTGGAAATCTTAATATGGATCAAATAAGTGTGTGGAGAAAGGACACTGTATTCATAATCTCTGTGCCTTGTAGCTGCCTGTGACCTTCATGCGGGTTATGACACTGTGCTGATTGCCAGGTATCTTTTTTTGGAAGAAGAAGAAGGCTTTTTTTTTTTTTTTTTTTTTTTTTTTAAGCAAATGAGTGTTTTATTTTTAACATTAACGTTTAAATATCTTGGAGAACTTCTGGCACATGGTGGTGGCATTTCATTAATGACTGTCCTATGCTTGAGAGGTAGTTTACCTTGAAACCGCGTCCTTGTTTTTTGTTCACTGAGCCACCATTAAGTCTAGACAGTGTGTTTGCCAACGGTGTGTCCTTGCCTATGTGTATCCACAGCTGCAATTAAGTCTCTCCCACTGGCCCCATCTGTGCAAGCTAGCTGTGCAGCGACCTTGGCCAGTTCAAAATCTGTTCAGCCAAGCCGTTTCGTAGAAAGAGCTCCAAAGACAGATGGTGAGGACCGATGACGGGGCACTGTTTGTTAGCGACTCTGGCTGATGGTAACCAACCTGCCCCCTCTACAGTGTGATTTTGAAGACATATCTGGAAACTCAGTTCTGATAGCGTAAAAAGTGACTCAGTGTTGTGGTAAATCGGGTAGTAAGAGTAATCCTGCTGTGGGTTTGGGGAAGTTAGGGGGGGGGGGGAGAAGGGTCTAAGTGTGGGGTGTCTGTTGTCATTGCTGATATGTGGCTTTAATTTTCTAACCGGTTACCACTTTCCTTCACATACTTCTGGAGAAAGTCCCGGTCCCTCCTGCACACTAGAAAACACGCTAGAGACCTTTGCCTGGCTTCCTGCTTGAGGCAGCAGCTTGGGTCTGGTTTTGAAAAGTTAAAGACAAATTTGGGTTTGAGGGAAGGACAGAGCAAGTCGGATACATAGCGTGGCCTGTAATTGGCATTTCTTTCCCTTGTGGTTAATTGTCAGTTTGAAGTCTTTTGTGAAGAACTTGCAGTTCTTTTTCCGAACTTAAGATGTTTGAATTGGCATCAGTCTTTGCTGGTTGAGAATGCATTCCTTTGCACATATAAAACCTGTGTCTGTGGCAGACATGCACATACATCCAGCCATGCAGACGTTAGTGACTATGGTTGCTGCCATTACTGCTCTCAAAGTCTGTACGACTGCAGCTCATTGGTTTTGAGTTAATGGAATTGTTCCCAACCAGTAGACTCATCCAGCTATAAACAATGTACATATTGTTTTTACTTTCAGCAAAGTTAGTCGTCATTTTATCTTTAAAAAAAAAAAAAATCTCCGTTATTCTTTTTGAAAATTCCATTATTGTCGCCTTGCGAAGATGTATGTTGAGGCGTGTAGGATTAACTGCTCTGCAGTTCTCAGTGTGACGCTGATAGCTCAGTGCACCATATTGCTGACTTACTGTGCAGCAAGTAGAATTGTCCGACTAAGCAGTGCCATAGTCCAGAGAAAACGAAACACCTAGACGCAGAGCCCGCAACCCGCTGGATTTCTAAATCACTCTGCCATTCGATCTCCTAATAATTCCATTATCGTCACTTCACAAACATAAGATATCCCGGGTATCACTACAGGAGACGACACGATGCTGTGGGCCTGGTAACGTTTCCGTTTGATTGTCCACGGTAAGGTCTCACTGCTCTGTTAGTCCGTGCTCCATTTGTATGTCGGGACAAGGGCTCCTTTCACTAGGACGGCCTCGCGTAGTCACTCATTCTCACAGCGATTTACAGGGCTCCAGAAACAGACAAAAGGTAGACCTTTCTCTTAAGAAGTTCCGTCTCGAATGCCCTGAGTGGCCCTGGCTGATTTTCCTTAATTGTTAAGTGGACTCCCTTTCTATGGATGCTTCCAAGCACGACGCTTTCCAAGTCAATCTTCCTTCCTTCCTTCCTTCCTTTCTTGATAATTTAGTTATTCTTATTTTATGTACATTAGTGTTTCGCCTGCATGTATGTCTGTGTGAGTGTGTCAGAACTAGGAGCTACAGACATGTTAGCTGCTATGTGGGTGCTGGGAATTGAACCCTAGGCCTCTGGAAGAGCAGTCGGTGCTCTTAACCACTGAGCCTTCTCTCCAGCGCCCGCCCCTGCCAATTTCTTAAATTATGTTTTCTGTTTCCCATTGATTTCCTACCTATCCCCATCTTAGCATCTAACCACAGCTGTTCAAATCTCACTGCGCTTCCTGACGTACTTACACACTCTGCCTCCTCTCCTGTCGTTCTCTGAGCTGCGCTCGGACATGGCTCTCACGCTTTGGGTGGGTGCAGGGATGCGGGTGTGGGTGTGCAGGATGGAGAGGTGCACAGGTGTGAGTGTAGAGGCCACAGATGGGCGTTAGCGTCTTCCTCTTAGGGGGAGAAGTCTCTCACTCTGCACAGCTCGATGAAGCTAGGCTGGCTGGCCAGCAAACCCCAGTGGCCCAGTCACAGGCCCGCACTAACCCATGCCCAGCTTTTACATGTGTGCTGGAGATCCGAGTTCGAATCCCGATGCTCATACAGCACGTGACCCACGCAATCATTTACCGTCGAGCTCCCTATGGAAGATGGGGTCGTCCACCCTTGAAGTGCTGACGTTCTTGTAGACCAGTTAGTTCTATTACAATATCAAGTAATAGGTATTTGAATGTGTGACGTGCAGAAAAGAACGTAGCAGCTGGTAAGTTGTAGTGAGTGAGTGAACATCTACATGACTGAAACTTAAGAGCCGGAAGTAAGACTTCTCAAGGGAAACAAAAGGCACGCAGGAGCATGGGCATCCCGTGGTCCAATTCTCTCTTTCTTGGTCCTCCCGCCAGGCACTGAGCTTCCCACTGGAGATTACAAAGCGTCAGTGCTCCAGGGAGAAAAGCAAGTTGTTGGTGGCTCTGAATATTCAATGAGACCCTTGAGTTTTCTTTGGAGCCTTTGCCACACGGACTCGACCTTACTGCTGTATAAGGAATTTTATTTACGTGGGTATGTGGGTCCACCTTGCAGATGTCTTTATTCTAAGACCTCGCTCTAGATGTAATGAAATGAATGTGCGCATCAGCACCTCGCAGAAGCAACCACCAGGGCTGCAAAGCTCAGCGAGGCACCTGCCTTTGCGAGGCGTGCCGTCGGGTCACGTGCCAACCAACACACGTGGTCGGCCTTACAGAATGAGCCAAAGCTCTCAAGCAAAAGAGTCACAACTGAAAACGTTGTGGCTGTGATCCTCTTCAGTGTGATGCAATTGCTGAAGAAAGCTGCTCCGGAGGAAACTTCTCCCTACCATGAAGCGCAGGCGGAAGCATATATTGTCAGTCTTGGTAACACCCGGGAAGCACAGCTTGCCCAGGGGAGGGAGACAAATATTTTGATGCTTAGCAAATGCTGTCCCAACGGTGAAGGAAGTGCCAGCTTTCTGTCCAGTGTCAAGTCACTCATCCCAGCAGCAAGGAGCAACTGAGTGAACGGGCCACGTTTCCATCTACGCGTTATTTACATACGCCCCTTTAAGATGGAGTTTGCCGTGAATCTAAGTATTGAGAAGGAACCCTCTGTCCTGCCAACAGGTCTTCCTCTACGATCCTGCTCCCATCTCGGGGTGTAGAAAAGTCTCTGTGGATATTCCAGACGGTAGGGAAACCTTGTGCATTAATAAATCTATTTAGATTTTTTAAAAATAATAAAGCAAAAGGCACCGTGCAGCTGGATAGGTAAGTGTTAAACGAATCAAGCCAGTCTCGGGCAATCACTGTGTGTTTTCTCTATTTGTGGTTCTGGATTTCATATGAAAATCACGTGTGGCCTGGAAGTCAGTAACAACTGTAAGGGAGATGCAGGACTGATGGTGCCGGAGGATGCTGGGAGGAGTATGCTCAGCATACATACGTACTTGTGCGGATTTAGATAATTTGGACACTAATGTCAAAAAGAAGTTAACACATCAGGACCAAGAAAAAAGAAATAACCGACGTGGCTTCACTATCTGTTACTCTGTTTTAGTAATAGATTTCTGTTTGTGTTTTATTCTTTGCACTTTAAGATAATGATGTAAAAGTCTACAAAGTTAAAAAAAAAAAAAAAAGTCTACTTTATAATCTGTATAGTCAAGTCACAATCTGTATGACTTACCCTAAAATGGGATTTCTCCATTTCAGCACGGTTGGCATTTGGAGCCAAAGAGTTCTGTCTGGGCAGTGTCTTGCGTATTACAAGAGGAGCTGCTGAGATGCACCCCTGGCTTCAGGCCACTGTATGCCATTAGCACCCCCTAAGTTGCGGTAATCAGTCGTGTATCCCAGGGTTACCAAATGTCCCTTAGGGTCAGATCTGCACCCCCCCCCCACCCACATTTGAGATTTACTGGAAAGCAAAGTTCCCTGATCGGCTTCTCTCACGATACGGAGATTTTTTTTTTTTTTACAAGTATGTGCATAAAACTGTTATTCTGAATTTTCAGTCATCCAAACACATTATATTACCTATTGAAATTTATACCTTTAGTCCCTTGCTTAATTTTTTTTTTCCAAATAGCATTATGAGTGACACTTTTAGGCATGTACGTTTTAGAGTTTTATTTATTTACTCATGGGGCAGTGTCGGGGGAGGGGAATGGGCATGCCCATGCTTAGGTCCCGTAGTGCACGTGTAGCCGAAGGACAGCTTGCAAGAGTTGGTTTCCTCCTTCTGTTGTGTTGGCCCCTGGAATCAAACTCAGTTCATCAGTGAGACTTAGGTGCAGGCCCCTTTACTCACCGAGCCATCCTGCTGGCCCCTTAATAGAACTTTTTTTTTTCTTTTAGTATATATTCTGTGTTGACTAAATTGTCTACCTCTTCTGTTAGTAGATGGGAGCTTATGCATGGTATGATAAGACACTAACCTCCAAGTCCCCCGTAGGGAAGGAAGTATGGAGTCTCCTTGGCTCCCAGAGGGTCCTTCCATCTCCTGCCTTGCAGGCCACGTCAGAGAAGGCATTGAGCTTTGAACCATGCAGACGTGGGTATGTCCATATCACAGCTTCGGAAGTTAGGGCAGCACATACTCTAAAAGTACCCTCAACAAAGAGTGACGTAGCCTGTTAGCATTACTGTGGTGCTAGAATGCATGTATTTACAACTTCTAACAGAGCTGGGCGGTTGTGCACGCCTTTCAATCCTAGCTCTCGGGACGCAGAGGGATCTCTGTGAGTCTGAGGTCTACACGGCTAGTTCCAGGACACCTCCAACTCTACAGAGAAACCCATTGATACTAGCTAGTGAGAAGCAGTAAAACACCGTGACTCATATTCCTCGCTCATCTCACCCAGCACTGTCCAAATATTATTCAAGCACCAAATGGCAGACATATTGTTCATTTAAGTTTTCTGATAGCCGCATTAAAATAAAAGGCAGAAGTGAAGCTACTATTCCATAACATTTACATTAACTGTAGTTAAAAATACTGAGCTGTTTATGTTCTTTTTCCCAATCTAAGGCCCTGAGATGGCATACGTGTCCTACACTCTGGGCATGTCTGGATTTTAAGTGCTGAGGAGTCAGCTCTAACTAGTGGACGTGTGGTGGCCAGCACAGCTTCAGGCCATTAATGAAGGAAACCAGGACAAGATGTGCTCTCATGGCAAAGAAGTTACCACTGAATATGATAGGAATATCCCCCTTTATAGTAAACACATTCTAATTATCTTCAACTTTGCTCTTTGTGGTTTTTGGGTCTTGTTGTTGCTTCTTTTTGTTTGTTTTGTTGTGTGTGTGTGTGTGTGTGTGTGTGTGTGTGTGTGTATGTGTGTGTGTGTGTGTGTGTATGTATATGGCGATAGGGGAAACTGTCCAAACTCCTGTACTTTGTCTTTAGCTTCTCAGAATTTTTTAATCTTTTAATTATCAGCCCTGTCACAGTCACCGTTGCTTTGCTGTGCAGTATATTGAGTTTACTATTCAACTCAATGTTTCACTTAATATGACCAAACTTTTGCACTCAACAAATATTCGAGTACTTTGCACATTTCCCCCACCCATTTAGCCATGGGTTTTCTTTTTATTTGTGGTCCAAAAAATATTAAATGGAAAATTCCAAAAGCGACCAGTTTATAAGCTGTAAGTAGCATGCCATTTCGGGTCACCTGATAAAGCCCCACGCCATCCTGCTCTGTCTCCCAGGACTTCAGTCATTCAGTGCATCTGTCTTCTATCTGTCCCTGCCTACACATCACTTAGTGATGTGTTGCCTAAACCTCATTATCAGCTTGACTAGATTAAAAATCACACAGGACACATGTACATCTCTAGGCATCTGTGAAGGTGTGTCCGGAGAGCCTTAACTGGGAGGCAATGATGTTGTGTTCTCAGTGTGGGTGATGGTAACTTACACTGTAGCCATCTCGGGCATCGGGTAGAATGTTGTGATGTTGTCATGCTTGTTTATTATTTATCAAGAGTTATCCTTACTAGTAGTTGTGGTTAATCTGTTACTGTGGCTAATTTGCAGGCTTGTCATAGATGTGTGTTCAGAAAACACAGTCTTATATAGGTTTCAGTGCGCTCCATGGTTTCAGACGCACGCAGAGGGTCTTCTAATGAGTCCTCGTGGACAATGGGTGACAGTTGTATTTGCCAGGCTCTCTTCTCAGGGTTTTCTTCCATTAACGTTTAGTGATGAAAATTACCCACTCTCCAAAGGAGGAAACTAAGGCCCAGAGTGACCAGACCACATGCCCGAGGACACATCTCCTAAGTGGGAGATGCGGGGTAGGAGTTGAAGAGCACTGACTGCTCGTCTCTGCCCTCCTGAGCGCTGACTGCTCGTCTCTGCCCTCCCTTCTAATCACAGCCCAATCCCTTTCTCTTGTCCCACCGGTTACGTGTGATAAGCCTCAAGACCTATTATTTCCCAAAATAATGGTCTCTCCTACTAGGAGAGTACTTTTTGTTGTTTTGAGTCTGTTATTTCTTTGAGATGGAGGGAAATACAGAGGGTCGTGGGTCACCCTTTACTTCTCTGCCTCTTAAAGGATAGTCCCTTTATGTGTGTTTCTGGGTCATATCAGAGTAATACATTCTTCTCCCTACGTGCCCTCTGCAAGGTCAGGTTGGACAAGGGGAAATGGGCCAGACAAGTGTGTGTGCTTGTCACATGTGAGGCAGAATGCTACCTCTGAATTTCTCACTGAAATCAAGAGAAAGAAATGTATTATATAAGCCCGACTCGTTTCACAGAATAGGCAAGATGAATGGGAAAACCAAACTAACTTCTCTGTGACCCTCTGAAATTCCACCCGTGCCCTAAGAAAAATGTTAAAAATGATGTGGTCAGAGCGGGAATGTCACAGCCTAAGAGAACCAGTGGAAGGAGAGATTGCTAATTTAAAAAAAAAAAAAAGAAAAGAAAAGAAAGCTTGCTAACACCCCAGCCACCTCTAATGGCCATATAAATATTAATAAAGCTTTAAACACCTTCCAAATTAGCTTTATTTTTAAATCAAAAGTGCAAGACATGGAAGTGGTAATTTGTGTTAGTCCAGCAGATATAAAATTAATTGAGATAAAAACAAGAAGTAGCAGGCAAAAGCCCTTTGGGTGAAAAAATAATGAGTTGTTCTAACTCATTTAGACAGTCGCAAGTGAGAGACATCACGAGACGTGCGTTCACAATATTGAGTTCGGAGTCCGCTGTTACACATCAGCACCCCTCCGTTCCAGAATCGGTAGAAAAAGCAGCTCCGTCCAGAGTCTTGCCTGAGCCCGTGAGATGGCTGCACCCCTCCCCAGCCTTTGACCCCTCAGCCTCCTGGGTCTGGGATGCTGCTTGTCCTGGAGAGAGTATGGGAATGGTGAACACAGGGGAACTCATTGCCTTAGCCAGGTCTGCCATCTGTTTCCCAACAGTTTGGCAACACTGTGGGAACCAAACTACAGGATCCTCATATTTCCTAAGGAATTCTTGTCAAGCCACTGGCACGCCAGCTCCTCCCATGGCCCTTGCCGACATTTACCTGTCACAGTCATCAGACACACTGCACCTCAGTGAATCCCACGCAGCACACAATGTTTGTTACCAGCTATTTCATTTTGAACTAGTTTATTGGTGTTTTGGGTTTTTGTTTCTGTTTTGTTTTAGTTTTATTTTTTTTTTTTTTTTAATTCCTAGCATCTTGGGCTTTGGGTATGAGGAATTTCTTTCTGAAGTTCAGCAAAATGAGAGTTTAGGAGATTAGCATTTGTGAATGAAGATAAGCTACTTGAGAGGTGCTACTTCCTGAAGCTGATTCTAGACCTTGCTGGCTCTGCTGACCTCGCTGGCTCTTTTGCGGGCCATGTGTTCCTGTGGTTACCCTGTGCATCCTTCTAGCTGTTTCTTTCAGTGATTTCTTGGAGAGGAAATGAGAACTTCCCCATCCCCATTACTGCATCCAGCTCCTTTTCTCCATAGCCTTCTGGTTCGATATTTTTCCCAGGAGAGTCTCTGACTGAGGGTACCAACTGTTAGAATTGATAGTCACTACCATCAAAGGTCCAGTGCTGTGAGCTTAGCCTGTATTCCTTTCATGAAAACTCAGCTTGAAAAGCAACTTTGTAAGTGCTTCTCTTATTTGGGTCGAAGTTAGAACAAGCATTAAATTGCCACCACCACCATATACATACCCTGTAGAGAACCATGTGACTGAATACAAGCAGCCAAATAACTGGTGTACACCCTTTGGAAAATCATACAGACAATTTATTCTCAGTATTTTGGGTGGCAAAACGAAACAACAGCAAACATTTTAAAACACAAAAGCAAACAAGCAAACAAAAAATAGGCCGAGGAGTCGATGTAAAGTAGGACTGTGCAGCATTCCTTTTAATCCTCTGCCAATCCCTCGTTGCCACATGTAAGTATGTTTCCAGCCTTAATGGGTTTCATTTTTAATGGGAAACTGTGGATAGTTCTTTAGGAACTACAGAGAAAACATCTCTTTCCTTGGGATTTGCTCCAGGAGTACCAGACAGGGAAGGCTGTGGCGTCCAGTGCTGTAGCAGTTGAAGGACGTCAACAGGGACCTGTCCTTGCTTTCCTCTTGAGGAGCCTTCATTATTTCACTCTCTGACCCTTATAAGACCCTGCTCCTACTTTAGACTGAATGTAAATCTCTACCCCTGAAATGTAGTTGCCTTAAAATGATAAGTTCTGTTGTCTTTTGGGAGAGTCAAGCTGTCAATTTCTTTAAACAAACAAACAAACAAACAAACAAATGCTGCTATCTACCAGTTCTGTTGTTATTGCATCATTTGGTATGTGTGTCTGTTAGTACATGCCTTAAAGCACACCTCTGCATGTTTGTTCGTTACTGTTCCCATCAGCATGCAAACCAGCTCAGTTTTAGTGTTTATTGTGAGCTTGCTGTATATATGGCCTGGTTTGCCAAGGGGAATGATAGGAAATGCAATCATGTGTCCAAGGATATTCCACTAGTAAGAGGCAGGAACTCAGATTCCGAAGTAGGTATATTGTGTTGTACAGTGCAAGACCTTTACACACACACACACACACTCACACACACTCACACATACACACACTCATGTGCACACACTCACACACACACACTCATGCATACACACACACACACACACACACACTCTTCAAGAGGCCAAATGACATCCAGTATCTCTTCTCACGTCACTGTCTGCTAAGTCATTTGCAAAATGAAAGACGCAGTTGGATGACTGTAGGTAACATTTTTATTCTGAATTGTCTCAAAAAAAAAAAATCCTAGAAGAATCTTGAATGTGCCACAAAGAAATGATATTTGAGGGGATCAACATGCTTACGCTGAGCTGAACACCCCACAGCATACTCATGGATTGAAAATTTTAGCATGTACAATGTCTGTGTGTCAAGCAGAATGAAGGATGTGAGCCAGGTGTTGAGGTGTTTGCCCCTTGGTCCACCTGTTTGTGTATAATGAACACAATTATCCCATCATCATCATCATCATCATCATCATCAACAACAACAGTGTTTCCCTCTGTATCCTGACTGGCCGGGAACTCACTGTGTAGTCCAGTAGTGGCTTGAATTTATGGTAATCCTCCTGCCTCCGTATTCCAAGTGCATTATTGGTATGAGCCCCAATGCCCACTTTATATCTTTTTATAGACAAACATAGAAGTAATAACCAAACCAGTGTCCTGTTATTGTCTCTTCATCATGAGTGAAGCAGCTTGCCAATGCCAGGTTATCTGGTGTACATGAATGTGAGCTCAGACTTGGAACCATACCAACACTAGAGCCTTCTACTCTTTCCAGATGGTCATGTAACTCCCTTTATGGGAGAAGTATAAGTGTGGTAAATATGAGCAGAACCTGCTCATTCACTAACGTGACTCTTTCGTGAGTAGTCAGTGTTGGTCCGGTGGCCAGCACGAATCTGAAGATGAGCAAAGCTTAGTGCACTCACGGAGCCCACAGCTACTAGAGGAAGTAGACACCGGTTTCAGTAATACAGCATGAGTGGTATAATAATGGTGAGAAGGAGAGCCTTGGGATGTGAGGAAGTAACCTCCGATCTGAGTATTGAAGGATGAAAGGGAGCTTGGCCATCAAGGAACAAGAAAAATCAGTAATGACAAAATGAAACTGCAGACAAATATATCCACTCAGTGACTGCTGGTCATTCAGGACATCTGGGCTAGGGGTGTTCTCCAAACTGGATGCCATGCTTACTCTTCCTGTTCACACTAGTCTTTGAAAGGAAGTTAGGTGCGCAGGGCTGTGTTTACAGAGCACAGAGACCCTTAAACTTCCTTAAGGGCACAGTGTCTGCATGGATTATGTGGGGTCTTCTTGCTTAGTCCTACCTGTTTTGTTGTTGTTATAGCAGTAGAGACTCCTGGATATTTATTTTATACTTTGGGCTGTAACCCATACTTTGTTATTTTGTTGGTCGATCATTTTAGTTTTGTCCATGATTCTGTTTTTCACTTGGCTTCTATGTCCCTTGAATGTACCATCATTTTTGCGGGGTTTCAGCTTGTGTGTTTGGGTTTGTTTGGTTTTTGGTTTTGCACTTCCTAATTCTCCAGCACTACAAGATGCTCTGTATTTATTTTGTCTAGTCCTTGCATCATGTCTAGTCTTAGCATCATACGTATCTCAGCAGAGCCCTGGATTCTTTCATTGGACAGTAGAATTATAAACCATGATCTTGGTGCTAAGTATACTCATTGCTGAGATATTGTTGCTTTTAGGCCCTCTCAGCTGACAGAACAAAGATCTATGTATGTGCCTGTAATCCATATGTACATATGTGGATTATCTTTCTATAAATATTTTCATACGCAATCCTCTGTTTATAATAGGCCAATTCAAGTGTGTACTGATGTCTTTAGCCCTGGTTCATTCCCATATGGATCATGCTATCCTTACATCCTTCCAATCTGTGGCCTCTCATTCTGGCAGTGAGAACCCTGCTCTGCCTGTCTGCCCTCCATTAACAATAGTTTAATGTACTTGTATACGGCATGTATGTGAGATATATAACTAATGTATACACACATATGAGCCCATGTCTGTGTGGAGAGAGAATTATTATCTACTTCCCTTTGCCTTTAGTCTTACAGACAGCTTCTCGAGAGAGATAGGCCAGCCCTTCATCCTCTGGGATTCTTTGGCGATTTGTTTTACATGTTGTATTACATTTGGATGATCTTGCCATTTTCTGCTTTCCATGTTAGAATTCCCCTGGCTCTCGGGTTGCTTTTTAAAGTATTCATGAATCCATATTTAATCTTTGTGCTGTAAGGTTATTTGTGGGTCCTAAAAAGTACATGGTGTATATATTCTTAACAGACTGTATCTACAAAACAAAACAGTAACCCCCGGGTTTAGTTTACTAAGCATCCCCACCCTGTATCCATGGAAACCATTGACTCATGTTGCTTCGGAGTTTTTTGAGAATGCAATATGTGGGAATTATTCATTATGTAGTCTTTTCAGATTGGATTATTTTACTTAATATATATTGAAGGTGTAGTCATGACTTTTTATGGTTTGATAGGTATTTCTTTTTTTAGCATTGAATAATATTTTAGTGTTTATGCCAGTGTTCAGTCAGTTCTTCTATTAAAGGACATCTTGGGTGCTTCTGGCTTTTTTTTTTCTTTGCAATTATAAATTAATATTTTATTTTATGTGTATCAGTAATTTGCCTGCGTGTATGTCTATGTACCACAAGCAGGCCTGTTTTTTTGGGGAGGCCAGAAAATGGTATTGGATCTCCTGGGATTATAGTTACAGATGGTTGAGAGCCGCCGGGAATTGAACCCAGGTCTTCACCACTGTGTCATCTTCCCAGCCCTCTTTTTACGGGTCCTTATAAAGTTGCTGTAAACATTTGTATGTAGGCTCTTGCACGGACATAAAAGTTCCTGACAGCCTAGTAAATGTCACTTCTGGGTCACATGCTAAAAGTGTGTTTAATATAAAAGAAACTGCCAAGCCAGGGTTGGTAAGGTGGCTCTTATCTTTTCTTATACACAACAGAAAGAGGTAGAAACTTGAAGATAGCCTGGGCTACTTAGTAAGCTCCAAGCTTTAGCATAAGGTTTAATCGTAAGACCCTGCTCCCTGAAAATAAAGGAAGGAAGAGGGAAGCAAGAAAAGAAACTGGCCAGCTCTTGTCTCGGCGCATCTTACGTCCCTGTTCCTACCTCTGGCAAAAGGGATGCTGGCGCCTGCGTCTTCTCCAGCAACCAGCATCGACAGTCTTGTGAATTTTTAGCTTTTGTAGTAGATACATAGTCAGATTTCTTATTTTAGTTTGGAAGTGTTTTGTGCCATAGTGCTTGGCACCAGGTCCTGTGCTAGCTGCCTGTTTGCTGAGGTGAATGATTCAACCTTTTCTCCTGCTTTGTTTCCGTTTTTGGTTTTTCATTTTTAAATTAGGTTGTTTACTATTTTAGGGTCTGTAATTTGTATGTGCTACATGTGTTCTTTTGAGTGTATCAGTTCTGTAGTTAAATTGCTAAAGCAACAGGACATGAAAAAAAAAATAGCTTTCTGATGTAGATACGAAGGCTTATTTTGAATTTTAGACTCAAAGCCTTACAACTCCAATACCAGCACTGGGAAAGCAGAGGCAGACGGACCAAAATGTCATGGCCAGTCTCGGCTAATTTGCAAGACTCTGTCTAAAGTAAAAACACACAGACGAAAAGATTTATAATAATTCAGACTTCAAACTCTAACTTCATTAAGCTTCATTAGTCTTGTGACGTTGAGGGTCGCTTATCATCATAGAGGACTCATTTTCTTCAGTTTTCAGATGAGAATAACATCTACCGAGTATGTGTGTGAATTTATTGAAAATACCAGGATTAACCAGAGACCCAACAAATGCTAGACAGTTCACTGTGTATGACATAGGACATTCTCAGTTATGGTGACACAAACTTCCATTGATGGAGAAATGGCTTATTCAGTAAATATTTATTAGGTGTCTGTTTTGTGTCAGGTATGGGGATACGTCCGCAAGTCTCTGTCACAGGATTTGTAGAAATCTGTAAACAGAATTATGTTATATTCAGAATACCAAAATCTCTTAGGGAAGAAAACACCAGAAGCAGAGTCTAAGTTGGTAGGCCTTCCTAAGGGCTCAAATGAGAGGCTTTAAGAGCTAAGAAGGCAGAATTAGGGTTGAGTGGAAACCCTGAAAAGGAGACATATCTCAGTGGCTGACAAGGAGCATGGAGGTTGCTCTGTGACTTGGGGAAGATGGAGAACACAGTTAAGCTGGTTGGCCTTCTCTGATTGAGGGATAGTAGGCTGACTTACTAACAATACTAATCAACAATAATATCGATAATACTGACTCATCTACTAGAAAATCAGGTTTAAAATATACGTAATACCTCTAGTCAGATTTTCCTCTTTTTTACAGCACTCAACTCATAAGCCTGAAACCCCAGCACAAATATCTGCAAAGTAGCCATTTAAATGGAATAGGAAACCTTCTAGATCAATGTCCTGTTCTCATTAGTCACCCGCAATTCTAAGTGTTGTACTGCTGGGCGCTTTAAGAGACAGCTCAGTGTTCCCTCTTGACTGTTAAAGGTAGAGTACATAGCTTTGATCAGTGGTGTGATTGGCCCAACAGCAAAAAGAGCTGTACAATTTCTTCTCCAATTCTAAGTCAAACAGAGCTGAGAGATAATTCCCCCGTGGATTTATAAGTAAGAGTTAAATCCCTCCCAGTGTAATGTAGCAGCAGATCGAAGTAAACAGACTATGATTTCAGTGCTAGACACAGCCTGGAGGCAGAAGAAATTACACTGCCATACAGAGGGTGTGTGGCTGCTGCTATTTTGGTGCTCGAGCTCTTTGTTGTCGTATAGTTGAAGGTTATCCAGATGAGGAAGAGCGTTAACCAGTGCAAGGAGAAAACCCCCGCTCTGGGCTAGAGAGATGTATGAGAGAGGAAAGCGTGTTTTTGTGTGACACATAGATAAGGGGTCCACTTTTCTGTGCACTCTATTAGGAACAAGTCGTTCAGAAGAAGAAACACAGGGTAAAGCGTAAAAGGATGGTTCACTTCACCCATGATCCGTGTAATTGAATTTTAATAGTTTCCAGGTACAAAACTCAACCTCAGAAATATAAATATATGTATATACTTATACTGATATAAATATGTGTAGACACACAGACAGACAGACAGACACACACACACACACACACACACACACACACACACACACACACACACACACTCAACCCAGAATATACAGTAGAAATGATTAGATTACAAGAAGTCGTCCATATTTTCACTGGTGCTAAGGATTTTGCGAGTTGTTCCGGTGTGGTTATTTATCCTCCTTGTGTGTCTCCAGACAGGGGAAAACAGCTGTGGGAAGTTTTGGGTACACTGCGCCTGTTACAGGGCCACGTGAGCTGAGATGCCGCTATCGCCTGTCGTCTGTTTGGGGCTGCTAACACTGGTCTCCTTTTAGTGGCCATGGCAAGCAGTCCTCCAAAGAGTCTGTTTCGTTTCCCGGTTGGACAGCCACCTTAGTCCTGGGTTAGTGGCTCTGTTGAGGAAACCTAGTTGAAAGGAAGCTGGTAGGATGTGGTAAAAAAAAAATCACAATGTGACGAATGGTAATTGGCTGTGGAATGCCGCTAAAACCAGAGGCAGCTAAAAGGCAAGGCCTATGAACTGGTAGAGACAGACACAGGAGAGACACGGAGATCATCCCAGGCTATCTTGAAAAGTCGTTATATAACGCCAGCGTACCTTTACATTTTATATTATATACGTTATATATTGTGCTTATTGTATATGAATAAATAAGACATACAAACTCCCGTGTAATAACTACATGAATTCAAGATCACCCGACTTAGTGTGTGCGGTCTCCACGCCACTTCTGTGGACTTCGGTAGCGGAAGGGTCTGTTCTGCTCTCTGACCCTCTGGCGTGCAGGATAGCTGCTTGCATCCCAGCGACACCACGCAGTCAGTCGTCTTCCTGTGCTACCGTGTCCGCAGCTTTCCACGCTGCAGCCGTGATGCCCCTGAGTACTCTGCTTCCCCAGCGCGGGTGGCCAGACTCCCTCCTTGATATTTTGTACCAAGTCTTTAGAACGCTGCTCATTCCTCTGCGATGGCCGCGGCTTTGGCTGCTTTAGTCTTGAGCCCTGACAGCGGAAGACAGGAAGACACGGGGCGGCTTATGTAGCAGGAAGGAAGGAGACCACAACAGGCGGTGAAGTTAGCACACTGGGCTCACCTCACTCCTCGACTCTCTCAGTGTCTAAACTAACCGTTCATCATCCCTGAGCCCCTCAGTGCAAGCACAGCTGGCTGGTTCTGTTGAACGCAGGTATCAGCAGGCTACATTCATGCAACATTAAAATCGTCATCTTCTCCCTTCAGAAAACCCTTCTGCACCCGCTGCCTTTAGGATGGAATATGGAATATGTGATTGAATTTAGTCCTTCACTAACGGTGTTTTCGGTGGTCTGAGCCTCACGATCCACATGCCCAGTTCTGAGAGGCTCACACAGAATAGTATCTACTGACGTCCTTGATGCAAACCTGGAGTAAGAGAACACGCAAGAGAATGCCCGGTCAGGGGTGGTGACTCAAGCCTCGTAACGCCAGCATGTAGATAAGTGACTTTGATCCGGAGGCCACCCCAGGCTACAGAACGGGTTCCAGTTCAGTGTGCAGATGCGCAGTCCCAAGCGCAGAGAATGTGCAGCCTCCTGGGGCTGGCTGAGCATGCCTTCCATACCTTCCGTTCCTCTGACAGTAGCTCATCTTCCTCCCTTTGCTCATCCTTCATTAACCACTTGTCTCAATTTTCCCAGCTCTTTAAATCCCATTTTTAAAATTCAACTTAGAAACTAAAGGCAATTTCATCATCTCCATATATTTTTACTTTAAAAAATATATATAATTTTGTTCTTCTTCCCCTAATGTCCCCCCAATATCCCTTTCAAATCCATGGCTTTAGTCTTAATTATTATCACTACAGGGTATGTGTCTTTGTGTGTGTGTGTGTGTGTGTGTGTGTGTGTATGTACATGTATGTGTGTGTACATGTGTGGTGTGTGTGTGTGTGTGTGTCCTAGGGAAATTGCATAACCAATTAGGGTGATCACGTTACTTCATCTAGGAATAGATAGGGTTCCCTGCAATTCCCCCCATCCGTGTTAGCATGCCAACTGGTGTCATCATTGTTCAGGCCTTAATTGTTGAGATTTCACGGCACAGTTTTCCTATGTAGAAGACTAAGTCAGCACAGTTCCTAGTCCTCTGGCTCTCGCGGCCTTCCTTCCCACTCTCGTGCTGTGTTCCCTGAGCCCTGGGCATGAGGGCTGTGTTGCAGATGTACCAGATGTGGCTGGGCACCCCTCAGTCAGGTCTCTGCACTTTGACCATGTGTAATGGTCTCAGTCTGCGGTGAAAAGACCTCCTCCGATGAGGTCCAAGAACTAGACTCATCCATTGATGGAGGGACGAGTACTTAGAGTGCCTTTAGAAATTATACTGGTTTAAGAATGGGGCAGTAGTAGAGACAGATCCGTGACCTTGCTAACTACTGGCTGGCTAGCTTTTCAGTCTGTTAAACGGACTCAATCTCTGATTAGATGGCATCGGTTAGCCCCAAGATATAAATAAATGCCACTTTTGCATCTTGGGAGATACTTGCCATGCCTGGTCATTGTTGTGTTTTGAAGGTTTCTCAACTGGATAGGGTGATTATGAAATTCTTCCTCTTTTGGCAGCTTGCATGGCACTTTAGTGGTATTATGAAAGCGAGTCCCTGGGGGTAGACGTTTGGATCAGGCCCAGCCCAGTTCTCCCAGGTTCTGTCTGAAGTATATGGTGTCTTCAGCAACAGCAACGTCCTGCCAGTAACGGGGGGGGGGGGGGGGGGCAGCAAAGGACAACAGTAGTTGCCTACTTTGTTTGGGATACTCTTGGACTTTCTTGACCGACAACTGGAAAGGAGGGTTCTTGTGCCTGGTAGTGAAGTTTTGGTTAGATAGTCTGTGGCATTGGGACCCATGGGGCATAATCTCATTTTAACTACATACATACGCATACTCACATGTGTTATATATAATTTTAGATCAATATTAAAAAATAAGATTTCATGACTTTGCAAGTATCCTTAGTGTTATGGACCCCTCCTCCCCAGCCTCCTCCTATGTAACCTTCTTTACCTCTCCCCGGTTAAAGACCCCCATTTCTCCCTTCAGGTCACCCTATACTGCTGTCAGCCCCCCAGTGTCCCTCACCTCCCACCATCGTATCTGTGCAATGCTCCTACCACGCCCACTCCCTCTACCCCTTGTGCCCCCTCTTACCATGCCCCTCTCCCTATCTGCAACTAGTGGTTTCCCTTTTACCCCTACACACGCCCGCCAAATTCCAACGGAGAAGGAAAACACGCAATGCTTGGCTTTTGTGTCTGGGTTATTTCACTTTACACAATAATCTCTGGTTCCGTCCGTCTTCTGCAAACAACGTGATTTCGCTGTTTTTTATAGCTGACTAAAACTCTACCGTGTATCTACTCCCATACTCTCCGTCCACTCCTGTGTTAATGGGCACCGGGCTCGTTGCATACATCGGCTATCATGAATACAGTGGAAGTGGAGTCCGAAACTTCTTATTAGCCGTTCTAATATGGTCATTTCCTTCTCAGAAATCCCAGGAGCATTCTGTTGCCTCTGCTATTAGCCAGAATTCATCATATAATATCTGCTTTTATTCAAAATGTTAATATATTTTGCAATGGTTGTTATTTTTCAAGTGCTTTTATCATGTCTTTAATTCTATTGTGTCTTGCTTTCATTTCTTTTCATCATTCATGGGACTTATTACATGCTGTCTTCAGTAAGAATATTGAGTTTAGTCATTATTTTGTGATCTGCTTATTATCAGCTCACACAGAGACATGGAACTGCCTAGAAATTCAGGTGTTTTGAGCCATCCCTTTTGTAAAGATGTACTACATAGTAAACGCCCTCCCTTGAGAGAAGGAGTCGGTTCAGGTAGTGTAGGAGACATCAGCTAAAGAGGTCCAAACAAGGAGATGAAGCAGGTTGTTTCTGTCCTGTTTTCCTTTAGGGCTCTTCCTATCCCATGTAAGGAATCAGACAAAGAAATGGTGGTTAGATTACATTGCCTCCTGTCAGCTGAAAGGCAGATGCTATAAAAAGTTCTCTGCTTTTTTTTTTTTTCCTCTCTCTTTAATCTTTATGGACCCCTTGTAGCTCCCACCCTGCATGTGGGACAGAGAAACCCAGCAGCCAGAAATACAATAACTGGCTCAAAGTAGTGTCTTTTCTTCTTGGTTCTTTCCTTACAGTAAGGTAATTTATTGCCCTCTTATCAAAGATCTCTATGCGGTGTGTAGTAAATCACCAACCTATTATTTAAGCAATTTGTATTTGGTCCTGGACATAGCAATACTTTTAACACCTGTAATAGATAAACAGGAGGCAGAAGTAGCTACGTTAAAAGAATTTTGGAATTCATGTTGGCAAGCTTGGATGAAGATAATGACGAGAAGAGCTGGGCATGTTGCTCGGTAGTAGTGCACTTGTTTAGCACATGCAAGACCCTGGGCTCACTCTTTAGCACTGGAAACATGAAAGTAAGAAGGTTGTGACTGGTTCCCTCCAGTCCAGCCCTCCAACTTGGTTTCGTTATGCACATGTCATTACGATTAATGGTAGCACAGTTATTAAAGATCCTATTTGTGCTTCGTGTCTAGGGGGCTACTTTATAAGACCTGTCTGTGTTGGGGTACAGTAAAACAAGCTTGGACTGCTTCCCAGCACCGCGGCTTCCGGGAACATTGTGGATCTTGTCATGCAGCCCGAATCCTTGCCCACTAGCCAGCAGTGGTCTAACGGGCTTGCTGCCCTTGTCTTGGCTGCAGAAACTCCCTGATTGTGCTCTTAGCCTGAAATCTGGCTTGCTGACATCTTGGCCAGAAAAAATGCATTTGAAAACAAACAAAACCAAAAAGGGAATCTTAAATCCAAAATTGCCCGGAGTTTTAAAACTGGTTTAAAATTCAGAGAAATGGAAATTTGAAGTTCTCAAGTATTTTTATGTGATAAAAGGTACACTGCCCTTTTCTATTACTGTTGTTACTTATCATTATTATGTTTGATAGTAGTAGCAATAGTTTCATTTTGTTTTGTTTTGCTTTTCAGACAGGGTTTCTCTGTGTAGCCCTGGCTGTCCTGGAACTCTCTCTGTAGACCAGGCTGGCCTCACACTCAGAGATCCACCTGCCTCTGCCTCCCAAGTGCTGGGATTAAAGTGTGCCACCACTACCTGGCTTGTAATATACTGTTTTCAAGATTTGGTACTGGGTTCTTTGTAAAGATTTTTATCATCATCATCTTCATCATCATCATTATTGTTATTGTCCTTTTCTATTATTATTTATTCACTTATTATTTGAGACAGGAACTCATATAACCTAGGCTGGTTTCAAACTCACTATGTAGCCAAGGATGACTTGATCCTTTGTTTATTGAGACAGTATCTCAACAGTCTCAATATATAGCAGCCTGGACTGTTTCAACAGACTTAGTAACTTGTGCTCGGGGTTGGTCTAAAACATTGATAACATATTAACTTTTACTATAGCATCATGCTGTAGCATTTTACTGTGGTTATTATCGATGTGTTTTATTCTTGTTAACTTTGTTAGACATCTCTGTGTGCTGTAATTTCATTCTGATGCTATGACAAACCCTGACCTAAAACAATTGAACAGAGGAAAGGATTTATCTGGCTTACACTCCTGAGTCACAGCCCATTATTGAGGGAAGTCGAGACTAGAACCTGAAGCTGAAATCAGAGAGGAACCCTGCTCACCAGGGTTTACCTAGATTCTTGTATAGCCCGGGACCACCTACGGTGAGATGGTGTTACCTAATGAATGGTCTGGGTCCTCGTATATCAGTTAACAATCAAGGAAGTCCCCACAAACACATCTCTGGTCTGAGAATGCTGTCAGAAAATCTTTCTCAGGTGACTCTAGGCTATTTCAAGTTGACAGTTAAGGTCAACAGGATAGTATGTATAAATAAGAAAGCAGTATATTCAAGGATTGGTGCTGTTCCTAATTGTAGGCATCCACCAGGGTTCCTGGATTGCAGGTAACAATGAACTACTGCATTTCTAATTTGAGGGATAAGAAAAAAATATTGCTGAAAAATGCATTACCAGGGTTACGATTACAGAGTTCTCTCTTAAATCTCAGAGAACAGTAGAATGGCAGAGATTGTAGACTGACTACCATTTACTCAGACTTTCACAGAAGGTCAACCACATCCCAAATACTGTGCAAGCATGGAGGGTTAAAAAGATAGCAAGACTTCCATTCCCTAGCCCTGGGGAGCTAGTGATGTATGAGTATTGTATAAAAACTGGCCGATATAAAATGCTCAGATCCAAAGTTTAGATCCACTAGCCAAACAAATTCCTGTAACTGCACTGTGGGGTGCTATGACCTTTTATGTCATACACACACACACCATACACACAAACACACACTCACACACACTCATCATACACACACACACCATACATACACACACTTACCATACACACACCATACACACACACTCACACACTTACCATACACACTCACACACACTCCTACACACACTCACACATCATACACACACTCACACAAGTCACACACACATTCACACACACACACACCATACACACTCACACACACTCATCATACACACACACCATACACACACTCACACACTTACACACTTACACACATACCATACACACTCACACACACTCATCATACACACACACACCATACATACACACACTTACCATACACACACACACTCACACACACTGCTCAAAGGGTGGTTTGCCAAGAGTGTTACAAGCGGTCGGCGATGGCTCATGTCTTTAATCTCAGGGGCAGAGGGTGGATGTAGACAGATCTCTGTGAGTTCAAGGGCAGCACGGTCTAGAAAGCAAGTTCCAAAGCCACACAGAGAAACTCTGTCTTGAAAAAGTGTGTTGTGAAAGAGCAAATTACTAAAGCCTGAGGAGATGAAGAGGCCTTCATAAAGAAGGCTACATTTGTTTTGGAGTCCCATTTTCCTGGAGGGGATGAGCTGTTACCTAAGGACAGGAATGCTTGGGAATATAGGTAGAGCTATTAGGTGCATCGTAATTCCCTTTGTGTATCTGGTGGCTTTCTTAAGCTAATTTTTAAAAGTAGAATCCCATGGGAAGGAGATGAAAGATGACTGAGTCACCACCGCTGGCCTTGTTTGCCAGCCGTGGAGCACCTGAGGTCCTCTCAGGGAAGTTAGAAGGGTAGAGGGAGACCCATAGATTCAGGAGTGCCGAGCAGAACACTCCACTCAGACAGGCTGCAAGACTGTAGCACAATCTCTGCTAGAAAGAGACTCCTACCGTTGTGTAAGGCCCGCCGGGTAGAAACCCTGCATATGTGTAACCCGAATGCCCATCTATTAAGAAAGAGCCAGCCGGGACCTGGTCTTCCTGCATCTGGTCTCTGATTTCAGCTCCTCTACTGAACTCCATCTTTAATTCTAGAATCTCAGACCTAGGTACTGCTGTGCTTCGACCGTCGTTCCCACACAGTTGCGTGTGAATGGCACATACACACACGCAAGTAAAAATAAGCAATAAAGGTGTGGAGCCCATGCCTTTAATGCCAGCACTGGCCTGCACAATGACTTCCAGGCCGGCCCAGGATGTACAGTGGGACTCTGACTCCAGGGGGAATTGTGAAGAAGAAACATGCCTGAGGTGGCAGACTCACTCTCGCCATTAGGTACCTGCGGTGCAGCAAGAAGTCCTCGTCGGGAGCCAGCGCCCTGTCCTTGTCCTTTACGGAGTAGCCATCGTCACACAGTCTGTCGCAGCCAAGCAGACTGATACAGGGATGCTCCTTGTGTACTTGTTTACTTATGGTCCCAAGTATATCTCTTTAACAATGAAGTGGACAAATGATTATCCCCATTGAATGTCAAGAATATTTACATGACGTACAGCATGCTGTATCAGATAGAATCCCATGGGAGGGCTGTAGCCCTAATTACATTTTGACAGGAAAAAAAATAAAATTGCTACGATCCTCTTGCCTTTAATTTTGCAACTATAAGAACTCATCTGTTGACTGCTTTTGCCCAGCAGCCCTTGTTTATTTATGCACGTCCTTTGAGCCCTTTCCTTACCATTTGTTCCCCCCTCTGGATCATTGAGGGTTGCCTGGTTAAGAGTTCACGGGGCTGACTTTTTCCAAGTATTGCTCAGTAGAAGCCCCCTGTTCAGCTCTAAACTCTTAAAATGCACAATCCAGGGCTGAAATATGTTCTTAGAGATGGGTTGAGCAGTTCTCTAGTCCATGAATGGAGCCCATACCTCTCTTGATATAGGGGAATTAATTCTCAAAGAAGCATATGACTGCAATAATATTTTAATAGCCGGTTCATACTTGTCTCACGCTGCACTGACAATCGGCTCAAACCCTGTAGCCTTCAGCAAGTCCACTAACCCATTCTGTCCGTAGTCCTTCCGGGCATGGCAGTGAGGGTCACACCTGCCTCCTGTTTATGGTAATTATGGATAATATGATGTTAAATTAAATTTATTGGCAGTGTTGTACTTGAAATTCAAGGTGACCTGGTTGTTGTGCAGATGTAGTTTTAAGAAAGACAAAAGAACCATTGAAAGAAAGCAGTCTGTATCCAAAGCATATTAAATGGCCTTCGGAAAAAAATTTGGGTTTCCTAGGATTTCACATTCTTTGACCCTTACTACTTCTGTTTTAGCAATGAAAGCTTTAGTGTGACTACTCTATAAATAGATTTTTTTTAATTTATATTGCCAAATAATACACAATTTGATGAGAGTGAAGACGGTTTCCCTGAGAGGCTAAGTTCATGGTTTATATATTGCCTTGCATGTGTCTGTTTTTCCTTAGCTTCCAAGATTCTTAGGCATATTACTTTCTCCAACAGAATGTTTTCTTGGCTAACTTCAGCAGAGGAGTGGCTGGGGCTGTTCTGCAGTCACAGGCATTGATGTGGTAGTGATCAGAATTAGAAACACAAAAACAGTCCAAATAGAGTGCAGGTGTAGCCATGGGAATTACAAAGTGAAGCCAAGCTGGGTTACTATGGATGGCCTACATAGGACAATCTCATTTCACTGCAGCTCATGAAACTTACTGATCCTTTTCACTACAGTGTTGAGACTACACAATACCTTATGTCCATAGCACCCAAAAGATTTCAGAAGCTATGATTATGATATATCCTGCAGAGGCCGGCCAGAGCAGGAGAGCAGTTAGGGTACTTCAATAGAGCATGGGAATTCTGTTGGGCCTGATGGGCAATGCCTGAATCAGAAGATTTAAAATGCGTTGCCAGGAAGTTACTAGTTGTTTTCTGACCAGTCTCTTGCTACATACTTCGTGAGAACTACGGACATTGTCCCAAACTATTACCTGCAATTATTTCATAAAAGCGTGTTTGCGAGAGGAACAAAGTCCAATCCTGTATGCTTTAACGAACACCATTGCTGGCAGTCATCCGACTAGGCTGTTTGGGTGTTGTTGTTTGTTTGTTTGCTTTGTTTTTTTATGATTTATTTATTGTGGATATAGTGTTCTGTCTGCATGTTTGCCTGCAGGCCAGAAGAGGGCACCAGATCTCATGTTAGATGGTTTTGAGCTTCCATGTGGTTGCTGGGAATTGAACTCAGGACTCTGGAAGAGCAGTCAGTGCTCTTAGCCTCTGAGTCATCTCTGCAGCTCCCCATGGGTTTTTGTTGTTGTTGTTGTTGTTTTGTTTTCACTTTTCCTGAAATTAATTAATTAGTTCCATTAATGAATTTGTTGTTCGTGTCTTTCACATCATGCATCTAATTATCATTCACTTCCCCTTCCTTTGTATCCGCTCCCTGCCCTCACCCACCCTCCCTCTCCCCCAAAATAAAATAAAATACATTTTAAGAGAAAAGGAAAAGGGGGGGGGGAGAGAAAAAGAAAACTCTCGTCATGGAAGCTGTAGTCACACTGTGAGTCACACAGTGTGTCCTTTAAGCCATGTATCTTTACTTGCAAGTGTTTATTGCACGATGAAATTTAAAGATAAGCTATTGAAACACAAACTCAGGATTTTGTCAGAGACCTTCTGTGAGTCACATAAACACAGGAGAGACCGCAGCTGGTGCTTGTTAAGTGAGTTGAACGTTTTCGGTGACAGTGGTGGTAGGCTGTTATAGTCCCCATTCGGGATGAACCATGCAGGAGAACAAGTCTAAATACCGTCTGTAACTGAGCCACAGTTCTGGTTTGAAAATCGAATATGCGGGTTGTAGTTTCTACCACATAAGCATGTAATCACAGAGTTGATAACCCTTTTTGGGTTTTTCTTGTGAATATTGAACAGTATAAAAGTTTTTTTAAAAATGATCAAGTTCTACTTATTTCTCATTTATTTAACTTTTAAAGAAGTTCTAAGAGCTAGAGACTAATAAAACAAAAAACAAACAAACAAACAAAACAAAAAGAAAGACACCACACACTTCAGACAGCACTTAAGAGAATGGAGCTGGATCTGATCCAAATGCCTCCTCCCTGGGGAAGCTTTCATAATACCATAAAATTCTATGCAAGCTGCCAAGGGAAGAAACCATCCAATAATCCAACCCAGCTGTGTTGTCTACACAACACAACATCGACCAATCATGGCAAGGTATCTCCAGAGGTGCAATAGTAGCACTTACATCTTGGGGATAGCTAACAGCTATAAGTGGACTTATGGTCCACTCAATAGGAGAGAATTCATGCCTAGTACTATAAGCCTAGGCAACTGCTCATGACATGTTAAGCCAGGGTACCTAGAGGAGAACCTACTACTGGCACACATTCCTAAACCAGCATAATTTCTAACTGCATTCGTAATAGTTATCCTTATGGCCACAGATAAGTGTAGCTTTCCTCATCAAAGACATTTCCCCACCCCACCCCCAAAAAAGATGAAGGCCATGACAGAAAGCTAGACAAAATGCAAGAAAAAAAAATTGATTTGGGTTACCCAGCCCCAATAGATACATTTACTGCATAGCCTTTGTACATAAGTCTCAGGGAACCTCTGGTAAGAGGGGAAGGAAAGATTGTTACGAGCCAGAAGAGCACATAATTGTGTCTTCTACATAAGACAGGGCAGCTGCAACCATGAAATCTCAACAGTGTGGCAGCCTGAACAAGACCTGAACAGTGACAAGAGTTGACATTCCAGCTTGGATGGGGTAATTTCACAAGTGCCCCATCTAGATGAAGAGCCACAAGCAATTTGTAACTCTTGAGAGAGTGACCCTCAAATTGGTTATCCAATCCCAAGTGATCAGCCTTAAAAACATAGTTAAAGAAAAGTAAAAGGAAGATTGGGAGTTGGAAGGAGCTGAGGAGGTGGGTGGAGCTCAAGGAGGCTGAAGGGCGAGCATAATCAAAACACCTTGTACAAAATTCTCAAAGATGTAACTGAAGTTGTTTCTCGGTAGTGAGTTTCATAGCTCTCAAATGAGAGTATCTTTCCTAGCACACATTTTTCATATGGTTTTGTGGCACTCTCGCATCCTGGAGTTTGCCAGTTGATGGAGCTATTCATAAGGGTGACTATCTTCCTTTAAAAATGCATATAACTTCTTGGTGTAGTTTATTCTGCTCTGCTATAGCATTGATGTGCTGTCCTGATCAGTCGTCACTTTTATGTGCTAATCCCTTGGGTCTTTCTTTCTCAAAAGTGAGGCTTCCCACAGATCAGCATTGCTGTACTGTCTCTACACATGTCACAGGATGAAACAGTGGTGGGCGTATTTGATTGGTGTCTAGTTATTTTTCTGTTGCTGTGATAAAGCACCATGGTGAAGCCAACTTAAAAAAAAAAAAAAAAAAAAAAAAAAAACAGTGTTTGGTTTGGTGTAAGCAAGCCCCCAATTATATGATTTCTTTTATGAGTGGCCTTGGTCGTGGTATCTCTTCACAGCAGTAGGACAGTAACTCAGACAGTAAGATATCAATAGATATGTGGTGGGAAGGTTAACAAATGGATACCATGGATATTCAACCCTAGATACCTCTACCGGTTGCTCACCTGTAGTCTCTGGCATCTCAGGATTCACTGTGGTCACAGAGGACACTTGCATGTCAGCATATGCTTTGCAAATATAAGACGTATAGGAAATATCTAGAGAATTAAATATCTCAAGCATACAGTGTTCGGCTTGCTAACCATGCATTAATATGATGAAAGTCTTTGGTGTATCTCTCGTGTGTTTATAAATTGGAAACGAGACGTGACCTTATGAGAATGATGATTTCCCAATCCGTTGCCCTTTTTACCTCTGCTCGTGTAAGGATGTGTGCATTCAAGTTTTTGCAAATAACGTTAGTGTGATAGTTAAGCCAAAAAAGATGTTTATAAGTATCGGTTGTCATTTAATCTCACATGTAAATTCATAGATACGTTTTTTTTATTTCTGATACTTATATCTTCATTTATTAAAAAAAACTTCAAGTTACATTTATTTTTATTTATTATATATGTGGGTGCAGAGGTCAAAGGGCAACGCTCAGGAGTCCGGTTCCCTTCTTCCACCGTGTGGGATCTAAAGGGTTGAAGTCAGGTCATCAGGCTTGGCAGCAAATGCTCCACTCACTGAGTCATCTTTGCCAGCCTTTATTTCAATTTTGACAGAACTTCGCCTGCAGAGGCCAGGTGTTAGCGCTGGGGGTCTCCCTCCGCCGCTGTCCACCATTTCATTTGTTCAAGTGAGCAATAGTCTGTTTACAAATAAGCAGACCTCCAACCACATTCACTAAACATGGCAAATCTGTCAGCTGTTAGAAATCTAAATGAAAGTAAGGCACCTTTGGTCTGTGAGTTGAAAGCAAACACCCTTGTATGATGACAGATTCATTTCCCTTTTGTTCCCAAAACACATGAGCACCGAAGTTACCTAGGAACACTTACTATTTAGTCGGACAAGCATGTATAAATTATGAATGGAGCAAGTATTTTCGGAAGGACTTCTTTGGAGACAAGTAACTGCAGATGTGACATTCTAACCACACTGCAGCTTGTGTTTGGAGATAGGCACCCTTACTGGACTTGCTGCTCATCTGTTCGCCTGCACTGGCTGGCTGGGGATCTTCTGCCTTTCCTTACCAGCACTGGAAGAGGGCTACACCTGGCTTTCCGAAAGGGTGCTGGAGATAAAAACTCATTTTCTCCTGCTCTCATGGGAGATACTTTACGAGTCACCATTTCCTAGGCCCCTACTTGTAGAATTTCAATTTTGGCTTATTCTACTGCTTAATAATCCAGCTGCCTATAATGCATTTCTTTCTCCTTTTTTATGAGTTTGTAAGGATTTACACCTTAGCTTTGATGCACTCTTGGTGTGCAGCCTTCTCCTTTTGAAATATCTCTGTTAGACAGCAGACATATTTACAGTTCGCCATTGAGATGAGGTTAACCTCAGTTCAACTTGGAACATTTGACTTGCCAATTGGGAAATCCACCACCAGCCCATCACAATAAGTATAGATAAAAATACACTTTTCAATTAATGTCCTGTTATTTAGTCTAGACTGCTAAGCACCAACTGTATCTGCTCTGCAGATACCCTGATTAGATTAGGGGAGTCTTGTGTCTTCTTTATGCTATTACTACAGTGTGTAGTGTTTGGACCAAATAGAATTTTCCTAATGTCGCAAGCAAGGCAAAGGAAACAACCTTTTTAGAAACAGCGACAATTTCATTACACTCACATGAGAGCTTCTTATGTGCCCTCGTTAGGAGAAAACTCCATAGCTGTAGTCAGCATTAAATTACTAAGCATTAAATTAGTTACATATACTATATATTCATGTGGCTGTTAAAATACAGCTGATGTATAATTCTTGCTTAAGTAATATAAATGGATTGTTAAATAAGTTATTTCTAAAGCATATAATAGTTTGAGGATTAGGGTAGATAATTTAATTGCCTCGTGAAAGGTCCACAGTGTTTGGAAAATTCGGAAAGCCTCATACTGAAATGTTTATATTATAGCCAAGAAGCAGTGGGAAGAAATTACGGGTTTTTAAATATGTTTTTAAGTAGAGCGATGTGACCTTGAGTCGCAGATAAGAGGAACAGCTAATTCAGCGTAGCTAAATACAAAGAATTTTAAGCTCTATTCACTGTGTCCCCTGTCAAGTGTGTGTTTGCTTCTCTTATTCTTATCTGGATGCTCACAGCTGTCCTGGACCGTGCATATGTACTGTTTGAGATGCCGCCCAGAGTCTGTTATTTTACTTAATATGTAAAATCTAACAGTTAAGTGAAGGTGTTAGGTGACCACACACTTTTCCAGATGCTGGTATTCTTAAATTCCATGGTTTGATTTTAGCATCTAGAGTTTCCAGAAAAAAATGGAAGGAACCCTTTCCACCATTTCATTCATGCATTTACTAACGCTCCTTGTTCGATCGACATTCTTCACAGAGCGCTATGTAAGCTTCTTTATCTTGGGAAGTATGTCTCCATTCGATTTTTATGAAATGCAAAAGAAAAATCCTTCTTGAAATTTAAAGTGATCCCTTTAATGTTCAGTAACTTTTTTGTTTTGTTTTGTCTTTGTTTTTTGACATAAAATTTCTCTGTGTAACAGTCCTGGCTATCCTGTAGCCCAGGCTGGCCTCGGAACTCACAAAGATCCACCGGCCTCTGTCTCCCAAGTGTTGGAACTAAAGGTGTGAGCCACCACCTGGCTATATTTAGTAATTTTTACAGTTAATACTAGAGAAGTGTATGCTTGAAAAGCATTTTAACTTTTATCCAGGATTGTTTTTGGTTCTTGTGTCCATTTCTCTTACTTTTCATAGCTTAGTAGGTTCTGATATTTAAGGTACTAGAACTTCACCCACCTAAAAATGACCAATCCGAGCAAACAGAAACAGTTCTTAAAAGGCATTAATATTCCCCGTGATTTTATTTCTAAGCTCTAATTATAAAAGATGTGAAACAAGAGAACATATTCTTCCTTATATACGAGGAATTCTTTGTGTAAGTCAAAAGTTAAAAATGAAACCAGAGGCCAGTGATGTGGCTCAGTATGTAAGGGTCCTTGCCACAAGCCTGAGGACCTAACGTTGATCTTTGGAACTCATGTGGTAAGAGAGAACTAACTCAGGCAAGTTGCCTTTAGCCTTCGGGTGCACACATTTAATATTTACTAAAAATAAGTAAAATCTTTCACCTTTGTGTGTTTGTATTCGTTTACATTTGCAGAAGTGATTTACATTTCAAGTTTTACATGAAAATCATTGTGAATATATAATCTAACATTTAATAAGACTGAATTAATTTTAGAAATCAAATTTGTCATGGCAAATGCCTTTACATTGTTTGAGTTGTTTTAAAAATTATAATAAGTATAATTGATTCTGAAATAATTAGGCTTTTGTTTTGGGGATTTGTTTTGTTTGGTTTTTTTTTTATGTTTTTTTTTTTTTTAAAGAAAGAAAAAAATCACTGAAAAAAAAAAAAAACAGGGTAGTGGCACATGCCTTAAACTCAGCCCTCGGGAGGCAGAGGCAGGTGGATCTCTGTGCTTTGGAGGCCAGCCTGGTCTACAGAGTAAGTTCCAGAACAGCCAGGGCTACACAGAGAAAACCTGCCTTGAAAAGACAAACAAGAGCAAACAAACAAACAAAAACACCTCACTAGTAGTTCTGGCTGTCCCGGAACTCACTCCGTAGACCAGGCTGGCCTTGAACTCAGAGATCCACCTCCCTCTGCCTCCCAAGTGCTGGGGTTAAAGGTGTGCGCTACCATACCTGGCTTATGATTGTTTTTTATTGGCCTGGAAATGGAGACCTGTGTGTCATCTCTTGCACCCACCTGCTTCCAAGAGCTGTAAGAGGTGCTTGTCATTTAGCCTTTATGAAGCATGGATGTAAAGGGGAAAAGGTACCCAGCTAGGGCACTCCCTCGGAGACCACAGTACATCCGGTTCCAGTGCAGAAAATGAAGTGTGGCCTTCAGTGAGTGCTGGAATAATGGAAAGCGAACTAATATATCATCTGAGTGTTTGGTGCTGTTTTGTTCTTTTAATTTTAAATCAGATGTGTTCTGACATTTACTGGTGCCAAAAAATTGGACTCTACGGTAATTTGTTTGCTGAATTTTATTTGATACTTTTTTTAAATGTTGCAGATAGTAAGCTCCTTACTCTGCAAGAAGTAATTTGCATCGGGCATGTTTTGTTTAATTGGTTTTGCTCTTATATTTCTCTTTTTGGGTAGCCAGGAACACTTACTTCTGTCACTTGATTTCAGGTAGTTTTCTCTTTTATTACTTTGCTTTTCTTTTTTAAAGACAAGGTCTCACTATGTAGTCCTCAGTCCTGGTGCCCTGGAACTCACTGTGTAGTCCGTGTTAGCCTCGAACTCACAGAGATCCTTGTTGCTGGGATCAAAGGTGTGTGCACCACCATGCCCAGCCCTCAAGTAATTTTGTTGGCTTGGCATCTAATAGACTCACGCTTCCTTCCTTAAATATTGAAATTGTATTTAAAGAGAAAATGCACTGAATATGATACAAGCAATGTGAGAAACACGTTCAGGATAGACATCCTGGGTGCTGGGCAGTAGACTTCACTGTCCATTTTCCAGTTTTGAATGCTGTTGCAATTCAGCAAGGGCACCTGTTCCTGGACAGTGGCTTCCAAGAGCAGTGCACAAGAGTAGGTCACAAATACATTTTGTTTATTTTGTCGTTGCCTGAGGAAAACTGCTACAAGGGCACGTATTTCACTTTTTAAAAATCATGGACTTTGGTAATTAATTTTGGAGTAAAATGGATCATCTTCGGGTCACATATCACCCTCTAGTCCTGTAGGGAAATTTGATTACTGCGTCTGAACCATTCTCCAGACAGTCCCTTATTTGATATTGTGACTAATCACTGAAGATTGGAGTCTTAATGTCTTACCATTGTGAATTTAACAGAACTGGGCCTGATTTTGTAGTGTGCTAGCTCAGATCTACCAAGCATAGGATTCAGCACGGTTCAATACTTGAAACATAGTTTTTTAAATTAACTGACAATTTAAGTCATTGGAACTTCTTTTAGTATACATTGCTCACCTTCAATTTTGACCAGAAGTTTGTTTTTTGGGTTTTGTTTTGTTTGTTTGTTTTTTGTTGGTTTGAGACAGAGTTTCTCTCTATTGCTTTGGAGCCTGTCCTGGAACTGGCTCTGTAGACCAGACTGGACTCGAACTCACAGAGATCTGCCTGCCTCTGCCTCCCAAGTGCTGGGATTAAAGGCGTGCGCCACCAATGCCCAGAGTTTTGTTTTAAGAATTACATATGCTCAAACTTGCTATAATATCAATGTTTTAGATTAAATAATTCAAAAATACTTCTTTATAATTACTTTTATAGTATTTCACGTCTACCAAATTGTTCAGCAAGGTTCTTTTGCTTATTAGGCCTGCCTACAGTGCAGACTTATTTCTAAACGTATTTATACTTTGGGTTTCATGCTAACCACTTTTTTTTTTAATGAATTTTTTTTTCTTTTTCCTTCTGCTTTGTGGTAGAACAGAGTATCTCCACTATAAAGAGCTCATCAGTGTACCCCTTTATTCTAGTATCAGTGGTAAGGTTCATGTCGCTAAGCATTAGATGGCGAGACTATGAGGTCTTCTGTGTGGGCATTGTTCCTATTTACCATTAACTTTAGCAAGGCACACTCAGATCTTACAGCTTTATAGTTCCCTAACTGCTTTCTATGCAATGTGGGAGTCAAATTAATTACCAATAAAATGTATAAATCCACCTGTTGTAGTGGATTTAGTGAAAACAAGACACCTTTTTGTTCGTTTAAATTTTTATCTCATGTGCACTGGTGTTTTGCCTGCATTTATGTCTGTGTGGGGTATTGGATCCCCTGGAACTAGAGTTACAGACAGGTGTGAGCTGCCATGTGGGTGCTGGGAATTGAACCCAGATCCTCTAGGAGAGGAGTTCTGGCTGTCCCGGAACTCACTCCGTAGACCAGGCTGGCCTTGAACTCAGAGATCCACCTCCCTCTGCCTCCCAAGTGCTGGGGTTAAAGGTGTGCGCTACCATACCTGGCTTATAATTGCGATTTCCCTTGTGGTTTCTTTCCTTTTGTGAAGATATCTGAAGAGAATATGTAGTCCAAGAAAGCCTAGAATAGAATCCATAACCATCACTCAGTAAAACGGGGCTATCTTAAACCAGGGGCTGTGTAGCCGTTAGACCACTGTTAATGAAGTATTACATAGCTCGCAAAGATTCGTCATTGAGGCTCCAGTCTCTTGCTGACTGCTTCTGTAGATTACAGTTCAAGCCCCTCCAGAATAAGAATACAGTTCAGTTTATCAGGCAAAATATTAGGCATATTTTCAGTTCAGCCCAAAGGAAACTGAGAGCTTAGTCTTAGAAAAACAAACCAAAGGGAAAACAAAATTCACCATCTTTTTAAAGCTTCATTCTGGGGAAACAGCCATGACTCCCAAACTCAAGCAGTTTCTTCTTCATCTTGGCTCACAGTATAAACCGTGAGATGTTAGCAGTCCTCATACCTGGCCCTTAATGTGCCAACAAAATCCATGTGGCAGAAGAAATAATAAATAAACAGAAGTGTTGTTAGACATCAGCATGTTTTGAAAGCCTGGAGGGTACCTTTAAAGTTGGTGTGTTGTTAAGGAACAGTCAGGGCTTGGTCACCTGAAGCATTTCAGGAGAGGCTTTCTCTGTTACCTAAGAAACGGCGCTCTGTCTCAGTAATGTCAAGCACGTGTACAATAAAAGATGGGAATTTGATGCATTCATGTTCCTCAGGAATTGGCTGTTTGATGAAATTTTCTTTTTCCTTTCCAGTAAAATTAGCTTTGTCCTTGGTACCATCAATCGTGTGTGTGTGTGTGTCCGCATGCACCCATGTGTTCACGAGTGCACGTGTGAGTTGTGGGCATGGGAGGCATATGTGTGGTCATTTAATGGAAAAACGCATTATTAGGATTTTGCCAAGTCTAGAAACATTTTTTTTTCCCTTAGCAACAGTGACAATTCCAAATATTACCTCCGTGAGCAGGAGATATTTTAGAATTTGTTTTCTAAAGGAACAGGACACACTCATATGAAGCATATTAAGGTAGGCTTCTCTGAGCCCATAAGAATTATTATTACCTTGAGTGAATAATTTCCCCCAAGGACCAGTCGCAAGGCTTGTCCCTTGGGTATTGCCCCTAGAGCTTGTCAAATGTTATCTGGGACTGATAAACGGCCCTCTTTTCTCGGCCACCATGTTTTCTATCTGCAACTTTCTGCACCCGGAAAAACACGGATGTTTTCTTGAAAGCCCCTTCCAGAGGCATTTCATCATGAGATGGAGTGTGTCTGTTCATCTGCTCTGACTGAATGGCCAGGAACTTGACGCTCCTTAGTGGTCTGACCCTTGGGTTATCTCTCCCTAATGGTGCAGCAGAGGAATGGCTCACCGATACTAATTTTAGTCTTGACAGTCTTACTGGGAAATTGCTTCTCTCTTACAAGTGTCTCAATGATGGTTTAGTGCTCAGATAGCCTGAGTTGGGTCCTGTCTTCTCAACATGATCCTAGACTCTGCCCTCCTGGTTTCGGGGGAGGGGGGGGTCCTCTTCTGGCATTTTGTGTATATTTGTACCACTTGTGAGAGGTAAGCCCCAGCTGAAGACAGAAGCTGTCCCGTATCTGCCGTTTGCTCCCGGCGTGGCTTAGAGTTGGCTTCTCCCTCTGAAGGCTCTATAAAAATGTCACGGAGCTGACTTGACTATCTCTGTGTGGTTGGAGCTGAGCTTGAGATACCATGTCACTATTCGGGTTTGAAACTCCATTCGATCCGCTGAAGACCTCCCTACCTTACACACACTTGCCTTGTTTGATTTCCTTGCTGCGTAGGAATCCGTTTTCCTTTTTCACTGAGGTTTTAGCTCTATTTCTGACCTTCCTTATTTTTATTGTGAGATCTTGAACCCGGGTTTCATGCTTTTGAAACATAAGCAGCACCACGGAGTTACACCTTTTTCAAAGTCTTTTGAATAGTAGTACTCAACTCCATGTTTTAAGTTTCACAATAATGTGTGGGATGTTTGTGCCTAAGCATGATATATGTGCTTGCAATTGAAAATGAGGCCTGACCTGTTACTTCTCCTTAGTAGTTTCTCTAAATATAATGGAAGAGTTGAGGGTGAGAACTATATTTACTATTTTCTTTTTCGTGTTTTTTTTTTTTTTAGGGGGGTGTGTTTGTTTGTTTTTGTGTTGTGTTTCAGTACAGGGTTTCTCTGTGTAGCCCTGGCTATCTAAAACTCAATGTATGGACCAGACTGGCCTTGAACTCAGAGATCAGCCCCCCTTTACCTCCCAAGTGCTGGGATTAAAGGTGTGTGCCACCATCACCTGGCTTATAAATAGACTATTTTCAAGATTCAGTACTGGATTCCTATTAAAGATCTACTACTTATTTTTATGTGTATAGTGTTTTGCCTGAATGCATGCAAATATACCAAGTACATGCCTGATGCCTGTGGAGTTCTTAAGAAGGACTGGAGTTACAGATGGTTAGCAGACTCCATATGCATGCTGGGAACTGAACTCAGACCCTCTGCAAGAGCCATAAGTAAATGCTGAGCCACCTCTCCAGCCCTTGGTAGCAGGTTCCTTATGGATATTATTATATTTAGACCTGAAACTTGATGAAGTAGTTGCTCTTACTATCCCAATTATACACCAGAGAAAATTATACACCAGAGAAAAAAGTAATTGCAATGAGATTGGATCCCACACTCTCTGACTCTGGAGTCCAAATTCTGAAACAACATTAATGGATAGAATTATGCTTGCCTCCACTCAGTGTCCAGAGAGAGGCCCAGTGCCTTTCTCCTCCTTCAGTGACCAGAATGCCAGCCAGTGTTGGCCGGTAGGAGTTAGTGAAGAACAGCAGGGTTGTTGGCCTGAAGACCCTCGAGCTGGGCAGATAGCTTCGTCAACATGCAATTGTGGTGGTCTGAGTTCACGCCCTAGAGCCCACGCTAAAGACAGCCCAGCATGGGCTATGTGTGTTAGTCTAGATACTGGGGAGCGACCCTGTGTGGGAAAAAGGGGTGAGGTGGGAAGTGTGGGTGAGTGAATAGTGCATGAGGAAGAAGAACGAAGGTGGCCTGTGTGTAAACTCTCATACACAGACGCACACACGCACACTCACACACACGCCACATACACTCACACACTCACACACACACCACACACTATACACACTCACACACACACACACCACACATACCACACACACCACATACTCATACACATACACACCACACACACTCATACACACACCACATACTCATACACACACCACATACACTCATGCAGACACACACACACCACACACACCACACACTCACACACTCATACACATACACACCACACACTATACACACACACACCACACATACCACACACCACATACTCATACACACTCACACACACACCACACACTCATACACACACCCCACACACACACCACACATTCATACACAGACACACACACCCCACACACTCATACACGGACACACACACTCACACATACACATACACAGACACACACTCATACACAGACACACACACTTGTTCATACACACCACATACACTCATACACAGACACACACACACACACGGACACAAAATCTAACTAACATTTTATTGGGAACTTAGAAATGTTCATGTATTTAATTTTTAACTATTTCTAATCTAAAAAGGAGGCTCCTGATCTGGTCTTTTATAACGGTAAGGTGAATGGGCAAATTTTGAGTGAGAAAAGGAAATCTTACTCAGATTCATGAAAGAACTTTAGACACACTGAGATTTCTTAGGGGAGCTAATATTAGGGAGGTCTATAAAGTTATTGATACATGTGCCTATGGGGTAGAATGCAAATAATTTAGTTTTCCACTGAAGTCAGCCATGGAATTGGAATGATTTATCATATTTTAAATAGTAGGCTTTGCATTTGAGATTAAAAGTAGTATACATTATCTAACTTAAATTCACACCTTTAATCGTAGGGCTAGAGAGGCTAAGGCAAGGAAATTGGTTGACTTGGGGGCCAGCCTGGGGTACAGAGTGAGAAGAGCTTTAAAAAAGGAAGGAAGGAAGGGAGGGAGGGAGGGAGGAAGGGAGGGAGGGAGGGAAGAAAGAGAAAACAAAGCTGTTAGAATTTGTCAACGTTGTTTGGCTGTGCAGTGTCCCTGAAAGGCCTCACGTGGGTGCAGTAATGCAGGGCAGATGAAAGGGTGAAGACTTCTGCAGTGTTTTATTCCTTGTAGTGTTGGAGGTGATGGCCGACGGTGCCTTGTTGGAAGAAGTAGGTGGTTAGGGCTATGCCTTTGAAGTATATCTTGTCTCTGGTCCCACTCCGTCTCTCTGTCCACTGTGAGATGGTCAACCCCATCTCGCCTCCCAGAAGCCGAGTGACCACGGACTGAAACCCGTTTGTCGCGGGGGCTTTGTCGTAGTAAGCGAAAACTGACCAGCACACGCTCTTTTTGTTGCTTAGTAGTGAGTCTTGATATGTTGGCATGTATAGTACATGTCTCTTAAAATTAGTTCTCCTTTGGCAAATACCATATTCTGTACTTCTTGAAACAGTGTAGAGCCCCAGGGATTGCACCACGAGAAAAAACAAAACTAAAAAACAAACACGGGGGGGGGGGGTCCTCAGTCCACAGTTTTGTTTGGGGAGCGCTTTGACCCACTTTCCATGGGGTTCTGCTCTCTCTAAAGACTGGGTAACTCAAGCTTTTTCTAGTTTTGCCTGCTCGTAGCTGAGGCACTCGGGAAAGCTTTGGTGTCACCACATACATACTTGTCCCTGTGAAATGAGTGGTAAGGGAAAAATAACAAGACACGTGTTAGTCATAAGTGGTGTTGCCTGACCCACACAGGGACAGCCTTGAGTGTCTTCCTTCTAGATCACTGCACTTTGCAGAAAACTCCTCACCTCTGGCAGCAGGAACCAAAAGATGCAGCCTTGCGTTGTTTACGGCCCTCGCGTGGAGGTCCTTTGGTCTTCGAGAGTGTTCCCTGGTGTCTCTCCTGTAGGAACTTCTGCTATAGAGGCTATAGAACTTGCCTGCTCAGAGGGACATTTTGGGCTGATGGCAGGCCTTGAGCCCTGTTCATCTCTCTTAGGCTTACTTAACCTGGGTAGGCTAATTACTGTATTTGCCTCATGCAGCCTCGAGAAACTTTCCTTAGCCCTCTTGAATGATCAGACTCAACTGTCCATTGAAAACTAATAGAGCTTTGCTGTATGGCAGCTTGTTTATGAAACACACTGTGTCTTAGAATAACTGACATGATTCATTCACTCACCAGTTGACCAGTTGTTTACTTTGTAGTTTCTATGTGCCAGTTAAAGTTGGGACATGTTAGTGTCTCTAAAACTTGAGTCAACCTTCAAGGCTAAGCTGAGCTAAACTTGAGACAACATCTCCAAAAAGTAATTTTAAAAGATCAACATTAACTTGGTTTCTTAACAGAAGCTATAAAATTATTTGACATGAAATTATTTGCTTCTGTAGTAAACGGCTGCAGCCCTGTGTCTTGTTCATTTTTGGAAATTATCCTGTCAAACCTTCTGGTTCTGTGTGAAGCCGAAATAAGGCAGGAAGCTGGTATTCCCAATATTTCAGCCAAAGAGGGAGGTTGAGGACTGTCGTTTGAAAAGTTGTAGAAATATTTCAGAGGAGGAAAATACCAAGCAGGTTCCAGCTAAGCTGGTTTTCATGACAAGTGAAATATTCCCAGAAATTGATGGTTCTTCTAAGCTGCCACCCTAGTAGCTTAAAATATTCCAATCCCCCCCCCCACCTCCCCCTGCTGTCTTATCCCTAGGAAATAGCTTTCTCGCTGATTTGATTAGACTTTGTAATTACCAAAACAAACACACATTTGCCAGGGGTGTAGGAACTTCCCCACTAAGTAGAGGAAAGGGAGGAACAAGAGATTGTCACTTCGAGTGCGCTTTCATTCAGAAAGAACCACGTTGCTCTTGGTGACAAACTTTCCGGTTTTTAAATCTCGCTCCTGAAAATGTGACCATGGTGTATTAGAAGTTTGCCTCCGGTCCCTTATCAGCTTAATATCTTATCCAGGGTTCCAATTAGTTTTTGAGAAATTGAATTAAATTCTTTTTCCTAGAGGAATCTCCTTCATAAGCACTATATTGGGTTTGCTGTTCTTGGCATGGAGATTGCTTTCAATGCATGGCCATTGTTTGCTTTCCATCTCTCTCCTCTGTCGCTGGATAACGTGTGTGCCTTCAGCCAGCTGATACAGGAAGCCCAGGTGAGGTTGCTGCCCTCCATTAGCTTCACACAGAGAGGATTGTTTTGCTCAGGGACCTACCTACCCAGTTAGCCCCTGGAAGGGGGCGCGTGAGCCTTCTTCCAGGGTAGCGATGGAGCCTGGGACTGAGCCCTGCTCCTTTTATCTCTATGGTCACTTTTTAAACAGTTACAACTTGTGGAAACCATGGCTGTATACTGCAAACTGATACATACGCATGGATAGCATGCCTGACATTTTGTGTCACTTCATGTCACTCATCCCTGAAATCGTTAATTTGCTAGCTAGTTTAGTAAACCCATATAAAAAAGGTTTCTTCTACATCCGAATCATCTTTTCTAAAGGTCCCAGATTTAACACGTTATGCTTTGCTCTCTGGGGGCTGTTGTTAATTGGACGAACAAGTGTGTTCTTGGCTGTACATACATGTATAAATATATGCAGAGAAATTCTTAGCATAGGTTTTTTTTTTTTATCCAGATTACTGAGTGGTAGAATAATATCTGCCCTAGCTGTACGTCACCAATGTTCCAGCTTGCCTCTGTTAGCGTTCCTGTCGTTGTTGAGGACTTTCTTCAGCCCTTATTTTAGGGCAGGCGCACTAGTGGCACATTCTGTTAGACTTCCTCCCTTGAGAATGCCTTTATGTGCCCTTCGTTTCTAGAGGGTGATTCCTCTGAGAGTGGGGTGCAGGTTGAAAGGCCTTTCTTTCCCAGTCCTTCACATTGCAGGGTGATTTCAATCCTCCATCCTTTAGACATGGTGATACGTCTCTCTGACTGCTTTCCGGCTCCCTCCCTGTGGCTGGTTTTTAAGAGTTTGATTATGGTATGTTGGGGTGGGGTTTCTTGGGTTTCTCAGTTATTCAGGCTTTGTGCAGCTTTTTTGAATCTGTAGGTTTATGTCTTTGACAAACATTCACTCACTGCTTCTCATTTTCCTTCTCTTGAAGTTAAGGATTTGCCAACCCAGGACCTTCAACGTGTTAAGCGACCACTATTCTGCCATTATTTCTTGGGGGAGGGGAGGGAAGACAATCTCCTCCCCACCTCACACACACACACATTCTCTCTCCCTTTTTCTTCTTGGGCTTCAGACACAAAAGAGGGAGATGTTTTTTGTCTCCTGGGTTCCTGAAGCTGTGGCCACTGTGTACATTTGTTACTGCCTCTGTCCTGGCTTTTATTGGCTTCCACAATAGGCCTCCTTATTTTCTCTTTATTGTTCAGATTGAGTAATCGGGATTTCTCTTTGAAGAAATCAATTGTTCTGCTGCATTCCTCTGAGTGTATTCAGGGGCATTTGATTTGTTGTGTATTATTAAGCTCTAAACTTGATGGGTTTGCTTTAATATTTTCTGACAGTTCTTTTTTTTTTTTTTTTTTAATGTCATGGATCTTTATAATTGCTCATTAAGACTTTTTGGTAGACATGGTGACACATATATATAATCCTTGTACTCAAGAGGCTGAGGCAGGGGGATCACAAGTTCAGGGTCAGACTTTGCTACTTAGAGAGACTTCGTGTCATACCAAAACTAAAGAGAAAGCATTTTCATGGTGACTGGTTAAAAATGCTTGTCAAGCAAGCCTGACACCTTGGTATTGATGTCGACTAACTTTCTCATCCAGGGTACACTTGCCCTGGTTTTCCACTAGATTTTGAACTTGCAGCTGTGATCGTTTTTCAAATGTTTATAAATATTTTGCCTGCACATATGTATGTGTACCATGTATGTGCCCGGTGCCCACACAGGCCAGACGAGGGCATGCGATTCCCCTGGAACTGGAGTTACAGAGGCTGTGTGCCACCGCGTGGGTGGTGGGTATCGAACCCACGTCATCTGGGAGAACAGCCATTGTCTTAACCACTGGCCCTCTCTCCAGCCCCGCAGGCTCCTTCTTCACCCTCCTCTGTAGTTGTTGCTCTGAGATGCTTCCCTGCCTCTGTATAGGTTTTGGAAGACCTACGTCTCCATTCCTGGATACTCACATCCCACTATTACGCGGAGCAGGAAGAGCCCTGGCTTGATCAGACCTCCCTGGACTGTCAAGAGTTTCCTTATGCGATCTCTGCAGGAAGTTGGCTGCTTACTGCTGGGTAGTGGTAAATGATCTATTGAGATAGCTAAGCTTCCTGAACTCTGCTCTCATGGTGATGGCAAGAGAGGCTCCCTCACTGCCTGGGTGCAAATTCATCTAACTTGTCTAGTTCTTGTGAGGCTGGAAGGGAGGGATCCTTCAAGGTTGACTTTTATTTTTCATGTTCATTTTAGTACTGAAGACCGATATATTAACTTAGTGTTTTTTATATTAACTTAGTATTTCTTATATTAATTTATGTGTCTTGGTTGTGTTTCTCTTAATCTCCAGATATATTTAGTTTTTGTCAGACTAGCTGTAACAAAGCTCAGAGCTTCGCTTCCGTCTTGACTGGTGTTGGAGCCTCTCGTTTGAGAACTGCTAATTTGCTTTTCAGATGTGAGAAGAAGGTAATAATTGCAAAGTGTGCTGTAGATGAAGGGCTTTTGGGTTTTTGTGCACATTTTGTGAAAAACAGTGAAATTATATATATGTATATATATATATATATACATACACACACACACACACACACACACACACACACATATATATACACATACATACATCTTAGACTCCTTCTTGACTCTTAAGTACATAACAACCAAATTAGAAATGCCAGATTTTGCTCTATTTGACAGAATGGAGTGTGTACATTTATAAAGAGTTATGATGGCGTGGTCATTACTCTTTGTATTAGTCACATCTTTTCATCAAATTCAGGGACTGAACATGCTTCCGGAGTTATGTAAACACAATGGCTCTAATTTGAAAACTGAGAATTTGCGGACAGGTTGAGAGACCCAGGTCATTTCGTTCCTCTGTGGTCTTGGTATATTTGCTCTCCTGGTGTCCCACACATTATTTTACAAAGTCTTCCCAGCAAATGGACTTCTGGGTACAGGCCTCTGTGGATTTACCTAACACAACTTGGAACTGCTATGAGTAGTCTTCGCTAATTAGTTCATTTGCTGAGACAAAGCTCCCAAAGAAACAGAAATTCCAAATGTCTTAAGAGTAAGGAATACCAGGTCTAGCTTCAGTGTCATTTGCAAGCCATTGTGAAGCTCCATAGCAGACGCTGACTCAGCCCAGGGCTGTGGCGTGTATGGATAAGGTCATGCAGGCAGCCACACGAACAACTCTACTATTGGGTAGCAGACTTACCTACTTTTTAGCGGGGTTAAGGGCACTGAAACTAAAATTAAAATGTTTATCTCATTCAGGGTTCTTGTCTGGGCATTTAGAAATTTAGAGTTTAGTCGTCTATATTTTTAATCACAAATTATTCCATTTTGTAAGTTAATGTGTTTTCATTAAGTTCGTCAGTGACGATGCCAGAAGCATTGCGTTGACCAAACACCATTGAATGGGCAGTCATACCAAATTCTTCCAGGCTCTGGTCTTCTTCCTAACTCTCCCCTGCAGATACTATCTTCAAGGGTACAAATCATGAAACAGAAATGGGCTGGACGTGTTCACCAGCTCGCTGTTTAGTTCTGCTTTGTTGAGGAAGAAGGGAACTTTCCTACCATGCTTGTGGCTTTCTGTCCTCCATCCTCCATGCAGGGCTAGACTTTATGGTTTGTTTAGCTCTGAAGGGAGGACAGACTTGGGGGATGGCGAGGGCAGCTTAGTTTTGGAATGTAAATACATGTAGAGCTTGTCTCCTTTTGTTTAGCATCTCTTTAAACTAAGACAAAAAAAAAAAAAATCGGTGAATGAGTGAATAGCAGCATGGTGAAATACTTAAATGTTTGAGTTAAAATTTTTGGATGTTTGAAATCCTATTTGGACCCTTTTCCCAGGTCCTGGGGCATTCATATGCACTCAGCGGGAAATTTCATGGAGCCGCACATTTGGGCAGAAGGTCCTTTGACGGTGCCTTTTTCTTAACTTGTGCCTTTTCTTCCATAGAAAAAAGTAATGGCTTAAGTCCGACTGAAGAACAGTCTTTTTTGTATGTTCCTTATACGAATTTACTTCTGGTTCACAGATCTTTACCCACCATCTATGACTGCAATCCTTGGGTTTAGAATAGCACGTATCCTACTACAGGAAACGCCAAATTAAAGACGTAAATGCCACAGTGGAAAAAAAGACAGAAGTGATCAATTATCAATCAGTTCACTAAAGCCCAAATGTGAAATTCACAGGGGGAAAAGGGTGTGTGTGTGTGTGTGTGTGTGTGTGTGTGTGTGTGTGTGTGTGTATGTACACACACACATACACACGAGGTAACTTTTACATTGTAGGGGCCAGTCTGCTAACTGTGAGGCCCTGAGCCTTCTGCCCACTTTAAAGGGTATTGCCTCTCGTTTTCAATTTAAAACTTTTTCAACTTAAAAGTATCCGTGAACCGGGGTGGTGTACGGGGTCTGCCTGTCTGGGAAATGTGGAGATTTATCCATTTCACCCCTTAGCTTTGCTTCAGCCATTCTCCAGTCCATTCCATTTCTACTGAGTGCCTTTTGTCTCTTGCTTAAATTCTGTGGAAGGGAGCAAGAGGGAGAGGCTCTGGGGTTAATGGAAGGGTTAGCGAGCAGGCGGAATGGCAAGGGAGGAGGCCTTTTAAAGCTACTTTTCAAAGGACCCCAGTTGCTGCTCCGGGCTCATTTTTTCTGTTCTGCCTGTTGGGAGGGTTTCTTTCACAGAGGGTCTGATTCCCCTGAAACTGCCGCTGAGTGACCCTTCTGGGTGGTGTGGGAATGGCGACCTGGTCTGGTGATAGGACAGCTAGAAGTCAAGCTAATGACAATAGCCCGGGCGTCCTGGCTGCACCCCAGTCAATCAGAGGAGCTCCGTTTGCACTGGAATAGAAAGGCCTCTGTGCTAGCCCCTGCTTGCCAGTAGAGCCTGATAGATGGTACCATACAGAAAATGCTAACGCACCCCGGGCCCCCCTCCGCCTCTTCAGTTCATCTGAAGTTAATGAAAAGGACTGCCCAGGGTGTCCATGTTTGTGTGTGAATAGACACACACTCTGTGTTAGACTATGTCAGACTGGAGCTATCCTTGGTGTTCAAGGGTGGGGTTCAAAGGTCACATGTATTGAAGAAAATTCCACACACATTAATGTTCTCATTGTTGTTAGGCTACCCCAGTTCCAGCAGAGAGCCTGATGCTGCTCTGGGCAGAGACAGAGATTGGCCGACCAGAGTGCCAGGGCTTGAGGAAGAAGCCCTCCCTCTAGGCTGCCTGGCTGACACTCATTTGAAAGGTTGCTTATTCCAACCAGAAAGCTGATCTCTCTTCATTCTGAGGAAGCTGTGTTAGAGCAGGGGAGGGTAGGAGTCTGTAAATGTAAAACAGGGGAACGCATTTTCAAAGGACCAGGGACCCTGAAGCAGTGGTTCTGAAAATGCCGTTGCCTCCGCAAGAAAAGCCCAAGAGGGTTCTGCTTCTGCTGCTTTTCATCTGTGCCTCTGCCTGAGAGGGCGTGCAGACAGCTGTGTGAGCTCACAGAGGGACCAGCTCCCACAGCCCTCACCCCAGAGCCTGCCACAAGTGCTCCAAAACCCCATGGTGTAGAGTCTGGAAGAAATCTGTGAGTTAGAGGCCAGCCTGGTCTGCATAGTGAGACCTCGTCTCAAAAAATAATAATAAAATAACAATAACAATAATAATAAAGTCAGCCCCCAGCAGCTCGATGACACCTATTTTCTGGGACCTTTCCCTCCTGTCGGCTGTGAAGAACTCAGAATGCATTTGCAACCCTCCTTCTCCCCCCCCCCTCCCATGCTCCCACATATGAATCTTTACCAAGCTTCTCTCTAGAACTCAACTCTCAGTAGTCTGTAAATTTCATTTTCTTTAAGCCTTTTAAGAAGCCAGAAGCCACCCGTGTGGCTTTGGTAGCTGCTGGGGTTTTCACAACCCTAGCTCTCTTTAAAAAAATGTTCTGTCCTCAAACATATCTTAATATTCCTGAATCCATACCCTCAAGATACTAATTAATATTTGGCTACCAAGTGTACATGCATGAGTGTGTGTGTATGTGTGAGTGTTTGTATGTCAGTGTGTGAGAGTGTGTGTGCGTGTGTGCATGCATGTGTGTGCGCGAGTGTGTGTGAGAGAGTGTGTGCGTGCCTGTGTGCACCTGCGTGCACGTGCATGCACGCGCACGTACTGTTTTCTCTCATATGAAGAGAGCACAGAACATAGCAGTAAGGTGAGATAGGACTCACAAGAGATCTCATAGAAAAATCATTCCCTACGACTGTCTGTGTTTAAAAACATCTTCACAAGTAAGTGAGGAAATCAGGGAAATCGCCACATCAGCAACTGAGATGCTTGCAAGGAGGTGGGAAGGACAGTTTTGGAAATAAGTGTCAAACTTTTCTTGAACCATAACACCAAGCCCACCACAATAAACATCTAGCAATGAGCAGCCTCCCATAGCCTCTGACTGTAGACCATTTCTAAACTGAGCTCCAGAAGTGCCCCAGTGTCCAGAAAGAACTGCAACTTCTTTCAGAGCACATTTAATCTTTAGTCTGCCTAAGTACGGAAACCGTGAGCTCTCGACAGGCCCCAGTGGAAGCAAGTCCCCAGGATGTTCAGCACTGTGCCAGCTTCTGTGGCCATAGAATTCCAGGCTGGTGCCATGGTAATCTCAGGCTTAGGGATGACACCAGATGGCCTGCCCAGAAACCTTTGACATGATTACTACTGACGGCCATTCCCAGATAGAGCCAATCTGTGAGAATTGGCACGGGTACGTCTTCCGGTGCACAGATACAGGCCCATAACCACAGAAACAAGTGTCCAGGGAAGCAAGTCACTCGGTGGACAAACTATACTGCCAGTGATTACCCTAAAGAAATGGACATGGGTGAATTGCCTGATAAAGAATTCAAAATTGGGGGACTCCAAGGAAATGCAGAGACACACTTGTACTGTGCATAAATCTATGATAAATATTGTGTTTAGTAATAAGGCAAACCCTTAATTAAGGTAGCAGTGTTTTAAAAAGCCTTTTAATTTTAAATTCCGCCATTCTGATACCTACAAGCATTGTTTTTAAAATTTAATTCCAGACTACCTAAAATTTGACTTAATTTTGAAAAAGTATCACCTGGATGATTTTCAAGTGAAGATCTAGGACCAGGCATGCAGGTCAGTAGTGCCTATTGTATAGAATGCGTAAGGCCCCTAGGTTCCACCTGCTGCCCTAAAAGATACCTTCAGAGTCTTTCTTGCATACTTGCAATTTGAAAAGTGAAATTAACCTTCCATCATTAATTTGTTTTCTTTCTCATGTGACCTGTCTTTCTGTATCTTAGCTTCCACACAGTTAGATATTAATGCAAGTCCTCGATCATTCAAGGTGAAACTTAATTATTGTCTTTGGGGTGTGAAGGAAAAAGTAAGCAAACAAGAGTTGGGGAGCTGAAATCAAAGCGACAGAAACTTCAGCTGGGTGAATGTAACAACAGAAACCGAGTCAGTGAGCATGAATGATGGCAACTCATGAATCTTCACTTGTAGAGACTGTGATATCTGCTTATCTAAAGGAATGAATAATGTTGTCCCGCTACAATTTGATTGAGATTTTAAATATTATAAAAGGATTTTATAACACACGCACCACTTTAGGCAGTCGGGTAAACAGTGTATTTTTTATTTCCCTGCGTTCTATTTATGTATGTGTCTTTTGGGTAGCTGTGTGTATGTACATAGCATGCTACAACTCCAGGGTGGAAGTTGGGAGACAGCCGGTGGCAGTCACTTCTTAACTTCCGCCCCTGTTAGTCCCGGGAATCAGCTCACCATCAGGCTTGGCTCTTATAAGCTATCTCATGGCCCCTGTGGTTGTGGTAACACAACATGATTCTGCTAATAACTGTAGAAGCTTGCAGAGACTGTAAATTTGCAGTCTCCTTAAATTGTTTGTTGATTAAAACAATGAAAATCTTTGAGTTCTTTTAACAGCACAGCGAAATCAGTTTGGTAACATTTCCTCTGCTACCTTAATAGAGGGACTGTTCCAACTTCCCCTTCCCAAGTTTTTAATCAGGCAAGTCTTTTTGTTGATGTTGTTGTTGTTCTGTTATGATTAAAACATAGTTAAATTAATTTTCTTCTCATTTCTTCCTCTAACCTCTCTCATACAGAACCTCTCCAACTCCCTCTCAGATTCATAGCTACACACACACACACACACACACACACACACACGCACGCACGCACGCACGCACGCACGCACGCACGCACACGAATAGATATAGAAGTACAGCTGCCTGAGTTTGTTTACCGTCTCATATGTGTTTATATTTTTAGAGCTGACCACTTGGTATTGGCTAACCACTTAGGTAGGGAGCTCATCCCTGGAGAAGGTTGATTCTCCCCCAGCGGTCAATAATTTCCTCCATTTAGACACGGGCAAGGCTTTAGCTTTGGCTTCCGAAGTTGTCTTTGGTTAAATGATTTCTTAGCAAGTAGTTGAAAGCGGGATTCATGGGATTTCTCATTTCAACCACTAGATCAACTTTCTTCTACTCATGAGGAATGCTGTTTCCAAATACTGCATCTTTTTTCTATTGTCTTAAAAAAATTGTTACAGCTAAACAAATGTGCTTATTTTAGGAAATGTACAGTCGGGGTCAGGGTGGTGGCAAAGACGGTCCCTGACTGCGGCTTTTCCAGAGGACCTGCATTCAGTTCCCAGCATCTATATGACAGCTTACAGCCCTCTGTAACTCCATTTCCAGGGGATCAGATGTCTTCCTGCAGCCTCCTGGGACACCAAGCATGCATGCGTGTGGTACATAGACATACACCCATACAAATAAAATAAGACATCAACTCTTTTAAAAGTAAAGGAAATGTACATGTGAAAATAGGTCTCGATCACAATGAAAAGCTTACTGTAATTCCCCCTCCTTGAGGCAGTGATGATAAAGCTTGGTCGAATATTACCATTGCGATAGTCTATAAAGCAATGTGTATGACCCTGCAGAGTGGAGAAGTGGTCGCCATGTATGTCCATGTACTGATATCTGTCTGCAACGTGAGTATCTTGCATGACTTCCTGTGTCGAGGTCAAACACCTTTCCAGCTGCAGATCTGCTCCTGTGTGGTTAGCTTTCTTTGCAGCATCTTCAGCCCTCTGGATAGGCTGGCATCTGTCGTAGAATCTGACCCGTAGTTGCTCCTTTAGAAACCTGTGGTCTTTGTTAGAGTTTCGTCTCTTTTGTTCTTTTCTGTGGCTCCCTCCCTCCTCCACTTTCTCCTTCCTTCTCTGTCTTCCTCTGATTCTGGGGAGTCCCTGGAATCAATGAAATAGTACATGAGATCATTTCTTCAGAGGCCGGCATCATGGTTTGATGGCCTGGGTGTGGTGAGGACTTTTATTTAGTATGTAGTTATCCTGCTCCAGACTAGGACTAAAACTGAGACGGGAAACTGAGACCATTCCTCTGAACATGAAGTGCTTATTGTGTAAGCATTAGGACCTGGTTTTGATCCCCAGCATATAAACTAAAAAGCAGAGCATGGTAACTTGTGCCCTTTACCCCCGGTCTGGGGAGGCGCACAGGGGGAACCTGGCATGTGTTGCCAGCCAGCCTTTCGAACTCAGTGAGCTCTTGGCCAACAGAGACTTTGTCTCCAAAGAGCAAAGTGGATGGCAGCTCCTGGGGAACAATGCCCTCTGACCACCACAGCAACACAATAACAAATCAATAACTTTCAGATAACTGAGGTTGGTTTCCTTGTCTGGCCAACTGAATCTGTAGATTATTCCAGTGCCAGCATAGTTCATTTTGCTGAAAGAAATGAAAACATCTAGCAATCGTGACAGCATTCGATTAGATCACTGCCTAACTTAATGCTTTTTTAGATTGAGGTGTTCATGGTTTTCCGTTTACAGCCTGTCTGTTGACGAATCAGTCTTGTTTTCCTTAAGACATGGTCTTGGCACTTTTAAAGTAAGTTGTTAAACGCAAGGTGATTGCTGTGCTTTCTCTGTGGGCACTGATTAACCACCAGCCTCCCCTTCTGGTTACTTTGAGCCTTGGTGAATTTGCCCCAAATGAAAGAACCTAAGTAGAGTGGTATTTTTTATCTTAAAGAAAGGCTTTCCTTTTTAACTCTGGGTCTTCTAAAAGAATGCAAACTACTTCTACCCAGTCCTGGTTCTCCCCATTTGAGGATGTAAATATTTATCTTCATCCTACCCCACCCAGACCCCCATTGCTCCCTCCCTACCCCTGCCCACTCCCCACTGTGAAGGAAGAGTCAGCCCCCTGCCCCTCCCCCTCACCTCAGCTCCAGGGTGGGCTGGGGATTGAGGAAGAGCCTTTCATTTGCTTTTGTTTGAAGCTCTGATGACTGAAACTCACGAAGTCTGTGAGAGGTTCTTCTCTGCCTGCATGGGTTCCACAGGCCTGAGAACCCAGGCATGGCAGATAAAGCTGATATTGAACCTCGTCTTTTAACACGTTATTTGCAGCGTTTGACTTAATGAAGTCTCGAGCCCTAGTAACACGATGATTATTGTCATTGGTCATTGTTCCAGTAACAAATCAGCCTGGTCCTTGCCAAGTTCTCTGTCATAGGCTAAAGACAAGGCAGTATATGCAGCCAACCCCATTGGGTTATAAGCCTTAATGCTGTGATAGAGGAGACCTCAGGGCAGAGTCTTCTGAAACAGGAATCTAGCAAGTGTGATAGGAAGCTTGAAAGAAAGCACAGGACACAGCCCAACCAAACACATTAATACTGGTGATGCTCTTTTAAAAAGCATGCGTCTACATTAAAACAAATAAACTAAATGATAGACGTCTGCCATTTCTATGGAGAGCTAATGACCATTACTTTTGGTTGATCAGTGAAGAAAAGCAATAGTGACAAATCTAAAGTTCATAACAACAGCGTCTTTTTAATTGATTTAAAAAGTTGAAAGCAACTTTTTGTTATGCTTAGACAGTTCAACAGTGATGACTAATATGGAGAAATACAAAAAAGAGCTTTTATTTAGGCTGCCAAATATTAGTAGGAATTCAGAGGTGTATGTGTATTGTGTGTATGTGGGTGTGCATGTTTATAATTCACAAGTATCTGTTTTTTATTTTACAAACTCAGATTTGTCCATACTAAAATATACATGTTGCTAAGCTATACTAATGACGTTCAGGCCATTTCCAGAACTTTGAGGTACCTTATAGAGAATTAATTTTTATTGTTTGTTTTGCGTTTAAAAGGAAACATTATCTCTCAATCAGCCACAAGAATGAAATGAAAAGGCAGACTATGTAATAGAAATGCAAAATTGTCTCCAATTAGCGATAGCAACTTACTAACTTCTCACCTGAAGGGAAAAGAAGACCACTTCATCAAAAGAATTCTCTGGAACAGTTGACAAAGATTTGGGGGAAATGTCAAAAACAAAGAGTTAGCCCAGGGACGGGGAACCAGCTGCAGAGTTCCTCTTACTCATGTGACTTGTCACATCCCGGATAGATGCTGCAGTGGCCGCACGGTTAGTCCCTGGCTTTGCTGAAGAAACAGCAAACATGACAGTTTGGAGAACAGCCCTAGTTACTGACCACAGGCTGTGTTCCCGAACCCTGAAAACCTTGCCTTGTGTGATGCCAGGAATACATCAGAGCCCAGAGCTTCGTGCTGTACTACATCAGCGTGCTGGAAGCTAGAATTTGAAGGCAGCCATGGGCCACATGCCCCATCTACCTATTTTGAGAGGACACATTTTCCTTTTCCCATCCTTCCTTTGCCCTCTTCCTGTTAAGAAGGTACTTGTCATGATCAGAGAGTTTGAAAACTTTGAGTTTTAGTATTTCTAGGATGGCTGTGCAGATATTTTGGAATGTAAAGGTATTTAAAGATTCATATCCAGGGGTATATGTAGAATGGTGCAGAAATAACTGTGGCCAATGTGAAAGTCAAGAGAGCGTACCATGGCACCAGGCGCCTAGATGGGAAGGAGCTGATTAGGACTCAGATGTGACCTAAACAGTCATAATCAGTAAAGTTTTCTTTATGTGTCTATGTACACACACAAAGACACTAGGAATGGAGCTTTGGGACGTTGCACATGGTATGTAGATAGCGCGCCCCCCCAACCCATTACCACAATGAAGCGTTCTTAAGAATGGTAGAATAATTCGTCAGTAAGTGAAAACACTTGTGGCTAAAAGGGATTCCGATTGCCAGTGTGAGCCCTGGAGGACTGCAGCATGCTCACAGGGTGAGTTACTTAACCCTCGCTGTTCCTGAGTTTCCTTGACCGCTCCTTGGTGGTAGCAACATAGCTAGCTAGCTTGTTGGTTTTTCTGTGGGAGTGTAATGATTTAGCACGCGTGACGTGCTTAGAATGTGCGCAACAGTGGTCAGGTTTGTTCTTGGTGCCACCTAAATGCCAAGGAGATGGCACGGATATCAGTTGTTACAGGCGAGTGTGTTACATCGGTATGCAGACGTGAAAGGTTAGTAAGACTTCCTTCTCTGCAGGGCCAGGAAGACCCTGGCAGAATGGATTAATGAGAGATTGATTTCACGTCTGCTACACGTGGTCTGCAGGTTTATTTTGTTTCTTCTGTGATAGTTAGGTGAGGAAGCCTGTGTGTGTCTTACTTCATTGACTAGCTCTTTTTTTTTTTTTTTTGGTTCTTGGTTTGAATGAAATGCTCTCATCAACTGTGTGTATACGGGCTTGCTTCCTGGTTGCTTTTAAAGCGAGGGGGCCCGATAAAGATGTTGCTAAGTTCCTGAAGGTTAGTTCCAAGCCTAAGATAACATATATGTTCCATCTGACATCCCCTCGCCTCTCTAGATGAAGAAATGTAAACATCACAGGTGAATTCTTCAGCAGCTTAAGTCTGTTTCCATAGTTCCAGCACTGTTTGGAGACAAACAATTCGATTTCTAAGGGAATTGTGGAAATTGTTTTGAAGACTTCCTGCATAATCATGGATCCTCTGTGTGTGTGTTCATTTCTTAATTCACTAAATAAAGTTTGGGAATTACCTAGCCAGTACATATAACCGGTCAGGTTAGGATGGAGCCGGGAGGAAAATTGTGTTACCTGCTTGGGATTCTGAGTCCCATTGATGAAAGAATTTAAGAATGGACTCAAACTGAAGCCTAAGGACAATTTATCAGAGTTAAAAGACTGGTAATCTGTAAATCTCACCAGCTGGCTGGAGGAGAATGGATACAGGGAAAGGGCCATGCTGTTTAAGTTAAGCTGGCATGGAAGTCAACCTTGTGGCCAACTGAGGAGCTGCGGTGGAGAAGGGAGAGAGGGAGCATGCAGTGTCAGGTGTCAGGAAAAGCACACTTGCAAAAGAGATAAAGGGAAGGGACAGTTACACTGTGCTGAGTAACTCAGAAAAGCCAGCAGGCTTACAGAGTTTCACAGCTTCACCTTTTTATGAGATTGAGCTTGCGGAGGCTGGAGATACGGAGAACAAAATACATCCTCAGCCAGGCAATAGTGGCGCACGCCTTAAATCCCGGCACTCGGGAGGCAGAGGCAGGCGGATCTCTGTGAGTTTGAGGCCAGTCTGGTCCACACAGTGAGTTTCATGACAGCCAAAGCTGCACAGAGAAACCCTGCCTGGAAAAACAGAGGGAGGAGGGATGGGGGGAGGAAAGAAGGGAAGGAAAAAAGAAAGGAAGGAAGGAAATATATCTTCTTTTGTATCTCTTTAGCATGGCTTAAGAAGAACCGTATAAATTTCCACCCAGGCCAGAGAAGGAAACAGTTTTTCTTTAATGGGCCTTAAAAAGTCTCTGCAGCAATTGGTTGTAGTATGTAGCTGTAGTAACCTCGCTTACGGATCTTGCTAGACTGTGAAGCAAAGACACACATCTTCTTTCATAGTGCTGTGTAACCACCCGTTCTTGTATTGTTACTGGCTCGCCCTCAGGTAAGACTTCAGAGTGCATTCCGCATTGCCTTCCGTTGTGTAGAAGTCACCCCACAGTTCAGTTACCTGTGCTCATTGATGCCCCCAGTATATTAAATGCAGAGCTCCAAAAGCAAGCGGTTCTCAAAACTCTAAGTTGCACCGCCCACCCACCTCTGTCAAGCTCTCAAATGTGAATCAACCTCTTGTCCATTGCATCTCTGCCCTGCCTCCTGCCCATCCCAGTCGTCAGATTGGTGTGGTTTTGCTTAATCCAGAGAGAAACTGTAAAGTTCTTCCTCTACAGGAAAAGCTTGGAAGTGCTCAGTTCAGTATTTAACCCGAAAGAATTAGATATTTGCTACACTCCATGGTAAGAGTGAATCTTACACCCATAAAATTGTGAAGAGAAAGGGGGGGATGTGAGGAAAGGAGAAATTAATGCCAGCTTTGCTGTTGTACCTCATGGTGCCTCAGCGAGAGCCCCACTGTCTGGGAAGTGCCTGGTTAAGATGGAAATGCGGGGGCATTATGGAGTTCCATGCTGGCTGCAGCTTCACGCATCTACTGATGGCCTTGGGTGCATCTTCCCAGGGTAAGGGGAGGATGTTGTTTCCAGTTTCCAAAACAAGCTAGTGCTTGAACTGCATTGTTAGGGGACCCTGAGAGCCCATCCGCCTTTCCGGATATGTCTTAAAACCCATGTTCTCTGCCAAAACCCCTGAGCTGCAAACTCAGAGTCTTTCCGCATCCGACCTCCAGACTGGTGTCTACCAGCAGAGCATTTTGCATTGAGTACTTAGCCCCTTTCTCTCATTTACATTGCTCAGAAGAAATGTCTTGAGTACCAAGGTCTGGTTTGGGACCTTTCTTTGGGCTTTCTTATAAATTAGTATCTGACATCAAGAGAAACTAAGGTACCTAAAATAACTAGTATTGAATGCGGTTAGAAATTCAGAAACATAGATTCCCGGGCAGAAGAGGAGACTTGCAGTGCAGGGCTTGTCAACGTTGTGGAGAAATTTGCAACTATATGCATCTGTTAGCGATCAGCATCCTGACTTAATAGGCAAGTTTAAAATTGCTGATTACCGATGTGCTTCTGATTCCTTCTTGCAAAACAGATGAGTAGTTCTTGTCCAAAATCCGTTCCAAATCCTATTTTTTGGCAGCATGCTAGGTTTAGTCAGTGTGAATAGAGTATGCTTTCCATGTCTTGATGACTCTGCCTAAAATATCTCAACACAGTGTCCATTTGGTCTTTCTTAGGTTATCACCACTAATGTTAAACATCAACAACTTCTTTTAAGCTATTGAAAACAATTGCAACTGAGACTCCTACAACCTTTCCGACATCTCCCCAAACCCCATCTCCTCTGGTCAGTTTCCTCCTAAAGGCCTAACAGTTATCCTTTGCAACTCAAGTCCTTAGCCACTGCTGTTTGGTTTCAGGGCCCTCTGTTAAGTTAGAGGACAACCAGATAAAAAAAGAGGTTTTATTATTAAATTGACTTTCACTTTATTCCCTGTGCCCTGGATCTTCCTTCTCTCCTAGTAGCCAAGGACACATTTCTGAGTTCTTTATCTTGTGCTTGTCAAAACGGGAAACTACTGAACCTGGAGTCTTATGAGACAATCAACTCATGTTTTTATAAAAATGATTTTCTTAAATTTGATGTTTTTTTTCTCTGTGTCTGCGTGTGTGCCAGTGTGCCATGTGTGCATGCGTGCATACATGCGCACGTTGTGTGTGTGTTTGCGTGTGCGTGTACTATAGCACCCACATGGAGCTCAGAGGACAGCTTCAGGAGTCAGCTCTCTCCTTCCACCGTGCTGTCTGTAATAGAACTCAGGTGATAGGCTTGCACAGCAGACACTGCCCACTGAGCCGTCCTGCTGGCCCATGAATGCCTTCGCTGTGTTCATTGTCTCACAACCACAAACATGAACCCGATAAAGAGCTGGTTTGCTCTGTGTGGCAGTATCTAGGGTGCAGTAGATCTGAATAGTAGGATATAAACTGTACCCTCAGGCAGAGCCTTCAATGAACCAACATGAGAATCTAGCAATAATATAAGGTAAAGCTGTCCTCAGAACCTAGGATGGAACAAGTTCGGTTACTAGGCTCTGGACCGCCAGAGGCTGCTAGCTGCTTTTGCTCCCACTGAGAGATAAGCATTCGCGGGTGTTGCCTTAGTCATTTGTTGACTCAAATGAAGCATGGCATGAAGCAGCATTCAACCCTTAGGAAAAGTGAGTTACCGTGTTTGGAATCCAAGATGCTGGAACGGTAAACTCTGAAAAAATGCTTTGATGCTCAGATGCAACAGAAAGTTAAAAGAAAATAGAGCCCTTACAAAACAAACCTAATACCCCTCCACTGTCATTGCTTCATAACACAAAGTGTTTCTTCTCACAAACAAATAGGGAAGAAGACGTTCTTTTTTGTAGCTTGCAATAGCTAGAGGAGTGTGGCAGTTTTTATAGTGTTCTGGGGAACAAGAGCAGCTGTCATCACAGTTACCTCACTGGAGTTAGCTTAGGTTTTTGCAGATGTCTGGCTTTACAGATGTAGGTGAAGGGCCTTCTGTGTGCCCTGCCTTCCCCTTGGGGCGCACATGAGACAGACATGAAAACTCTTGTCGAGGGTGAATTTATCACAAGGGGTAGCATGTTTAGTACACAAGCACACAAACCCATCTGTGAGAGGGGCCTAGCACAGAGTGGAAATATTCTCGTTCAAGAAGCCAGTTAAAAGTGCAGATGGTAATGTTTTCCCATCTTACTCTGCTCAGGCCCCAGACTTTACGTGCAGGACACAAAGTCCAAGGTGAAATCTCTAACAGTTTCAAGGCTGAGGTTGCTTAGAACTTAGAGGTAACATGTGCAAGGCCCTGGGTTCAAGCCTCAACATCACTACCAACGACAGAAAGCCCAGGGTAGTGACCACGGAGGACTTAGCACAGAACCCTTCTTAGCCTGCGTGGACATACAGGGGATTTGCACACTCCCTTGGACGCAGGTGCAACCCTTAGGACACCTAATGTGTCATCATGAAGCCCCTTCTCAAGGAAGAAAGAGATTGAGTAAGTTTGTACAAATCAAACATATTAAGTAGGTGTGTAATGGAGTTTGGATTGTAGTGGTGTTTTTTTTTTTTTTTTTTTTTTGTTCTTTTTTTTGTTTTTGTTTTGGGAAGAGAAGAACAAGGTATAAAAACTAGAGCAAGTACAGACTTGGTACATACTCCCAAGACAGGCTGGGGTGTTAAACTTCGGTTACAGGGCTTGCCATCCTGGGTCTCAGATGCCACTCACAAAGATGGGCATCCGCCTTGCAGAAGCTCCTGTTTTGTTTTCTAATGGATGTGTGTATTTTTAATTTGTTATGGAAAAGCATTATAGAAAAGGGCATTGCCAGTCATATCCCATCTTGGTCCAGTTTGTGAACGGAGGACCTCGACTCTCTGAGGAAGCAGCGTTACCCATAATCGGCCCAGATTCTTGCCTTGCATGCAACATAGAGTTAGACATGGAGGAAGCTAGCCTTAAGCCCCTGATCTCGTGTTTCTGGACACGAGCCACTCTATCAAATACCCAAGATGAGGACCATCACTTATGAAGAGGATTGGTTCATGCTAGCTCGCAGCCTGGCATGATTGGAGGGATATCTTAGCAAAGAGAGGGATTGGGGCTGAGGTCCCTGCCAGGGCACCCCCTCCCGCCGTGAACTAACATCCCCCATAAGCCCTGTCTCCTGGAGTTCCCATCCCTCCAAGTAACTGGAGCTCCCATCATCTCTTTTTCACAGGAGGCATTTGGGGGCCGTCCTACTGTGACAATGACCTCGCAGACATTTTTAGCCACTCAGAGACTCTTCAAATTCCAGAGAAACATGATAATTCCTGAGTTTGCTTCCTAAAATGAATGACTTTACCGTGTACACTTATGCATACTCCTATGTGCATGCTGGCACGTTTCCAGACTCTCAAGCCGGTATTGTTGGTTGAGTTTTGTTTATTGATGCTGGAGTTGTAGCTCTGTGGTAGAGCCTGTGCTTAGAATCTGACCTGAGTCCAGTCCGCAGAACCATATTAGAAGACATTAATTTAGAAAAACCTTCATCTTGAAGGAAATAAATAAAAGTCTGTCCAACTTGTAGCCTATGGAGCAGTCATTATATGCTGCCTGTACTTGAGAGCCAGATTTGAAGCACACATTTCAAACACATCTGCTTATTTTTCTGTTCAAGGTGTCTGAACATTTATGGCACATCTGTCTAGCTCAATGACCAATCAGCTTCTCATTCTCCTCAGATTGGATTCTCATGGAAGGTGATTATTTGACTCTTTTGGTCTTAGCAAAGAGAGGGAGTGTCTTCTACCGCTATAATAAAGCACCATGACCAAAAGCATAGGAAGAAAGACTATTTTATTTCATCTTACTTATCCCCTCCTGTCTGTCCCTCCCTCCCTCTCTCCCTCCCTCTCTACCTCCCTCCCTCCCTCCCTCCCTCCCTCCCTCCTTCCTTCCTTCCTTCCTTCCTTCCAGAAAGACTCTCACTATATAGTCACTTGGTTGGCCTGGAACTTGTGTAGACCAGGCGCCTCTGCTTCTGAAGTGCTCAGTGTAAAGGAGTGTACCACCGTACTGGACTTTTTCTTTCATCCAGAGAAGTCAAGGCAGGAACCAAAGCAGGATGCTGTCCTCAGAAGTACCTTACAAAGCCTTCATCTGGCCCAGTTTCAAAGCCAGGAGGGGCTTTAGTGGACCTCCAGTCTTCGTGCTTACCAACAGGGAAACTGAGGCAGGAGGCTTAGCTAGCTAATGGGAGAACCAACAATCCTGTTCCAGCATATTCATTAAGAAACCCATTTCCCCCTTTCCAGGGTGTCCAGGTCAGTGTTTTAGTGATGGGTTATAGTAATTAAGCTACTGCTCCAGGGAGGACTTGAACAGTCTTTACACAGATTCTCATTAGGACCGAGGGACTCAGCATCGTCAGAAATGGACCAGTGGTTTTCGGGGTTCGTTTTGTTTTGTGTATGTGAGAGGCTTCCGTGCCAGGCGCTCAGGAATTATTTTTTGAGACAGGGTCTCTTTGTTGGCCTGGAGATACCCAAGTAGACTAAGCTAGCTGTCCAGCAAGCCCCAGGGAGCCTCCTGTCTCTGCTTCCCTCATCCTGGGATGACAAACACCGTGCCACAGCCACACTAGACTTTATAAATACGAGCCCCTGTGACTGAACTCTCAACTACATGCTTGGGAGGCAAGGGAGTGCCTCACCAACTAAGCTAGTCCTCTGCCCCCCCCCCCCGCCCGTTTCTAAGGGGGTAAAACAGAGATGTGGGATTGCTGTGATTAAAGTGGAGATGAGGAGTGCCCGTGGCTCTCCTCCCCAGCGACCTCCTCTTCCCTGTCTTAGACCTGTGAATGAGATCATGCATCACCTGCGGAGGCTTCTCCTGGCTGTGCTGACAGTCGCCTGCTGAGGGGGACAGTGCTGCTGAGTGTCTACCCTCTTCACTCCTGCTTCATCTCTGCTCTGGTAGTTGGGTTTCTTCACCAGACGCCTCCTCTCTGGGTGGCGCATCAGTCAGTCCCAGAGTTCACTGCTCTACAATGCCTTCCCCCTGGCTGTGGACCCCAGCTAGGAGGCAGGGCGGAAGTCAAGCAGAAGTCTTCTCCTGCAGGCTTCTATTTGCGTAGACTCATGGTACAGAGTAATGGCTCTGATGAAGACAGGCTCACGTATATCACGTACTTCAGGTCCTCACACTCAGTTCTCCCTTTCCTCTTTCTAAGCCTCCCTTCTGTTTTCACGGATTTCTTAAATTCTGTATGTGGAATATGAGAAATAACATGTCTTATTTGTCTTTCTCTGCCTGGCTTAGTTCACGTAACATGATGGATTCCAGTTCCATCCATTTTCCTGGATAAGTGAAACTCTGCTTTATAAATAACAGCCCAGTTCCTTTACCCATGCATCCATTGCTGGGCACCTTGGTTCAGTCCAGGCTTTTGCCTACTGTACCATGGCACACACCTCTTAAACTGTGTATGAAGCTTAAACATGCCTCGCTATTATTGTGCTTTTATTTCTCTTTGGAGATACAGATTCCCTGAGTTACTGGTTTCCGTGTGGGGACGTTCTGCTCCTACCTAGGGGACTATTGACTAGGACAAGGCCGTCCCTGCTGTAGGAGGAACGATCGTGTCTCAACATCTGCCCATAGTACCCCCTTTGAGAAGCTCAACACTTGGATGAAAATGTCTTGCTCTTTGCTGTTTAAACTCTGCCGATAAACTATGTTTCCTTTTGCTGCACCGATGACTTGGGCATTAGCAGCATGACTTTTTCTCTGATGTCAGACCTTCGATGTGTCTTCAAAATGCTAAACAGAAGCAGTGCCCAGCCAGCGCCTCAGTCACACCCCGCTAACATCCACAGGTGTTTGTTAATGCAGCCAGCATTTTACACATGCTCCCCTGTACCTTACCTTTAAGGAATGGCTCGGTGCCCGTTACAAAACAAGGTGCTTTGCTTTGCATGTGTGTTCCCAGAGCCTCCGATCCAGCCTAGGGTCTCAGTGAGAGGGTCTGCGCAGGCGCCCGGCGGCGGCGGGAAAAGGGACTGCCAACAGGTGAGAATGGGAACTCTGTTCAGACTGACTCCATCGGCCTGGGTCAAACCTTCTAGAGAGTCTGGTGCCGGGCAGATTGTTCCCAACAAATTTAAACACACTTTAATTTGGGGAGGGGGGGGTTCCTTGGTGTGATTAAGGTCCCCAGTGCCAAAGGAAGCTTAATTACACCAAAACATAACTCAGGATATGTGCCATTTCTTCCGAGAGGATGGGTTCCAGGGTTAGGCTACCTGTACTAGCTTAAAGGTCTAAGGATGGGTCATACAGACAGTGTAGACCTCTGGTCCTGGTTGTGGGAGTTTGGGGAAGCCCCAGGCTATACAGATAATGTAACAGTCGTTCAGACTATTGGTATTTCAGATCCTGGTTGTGGGAGCTTGTCAGACCCTGACTGTGAGGGTCATTTTGGGTTACTAACCACCTCTGGTTCTGGTTGTATGACCTTGATATGGTCTGGCCCAACAGATCACCAGGCTGTCATTCTCAGAGTTCTGGATGGAAGAACTGGCTTTTCATCTTTCCCAGTGGAAAGACAATCCCATGTTCTTGGCGTTCCAGGTTTCTCTGGAGATCTGAGAGCCGAAGGACCTTCGTGCTGTGTTCTCAACGCCTTCATATATACTGAGCAAGTGTGTTATCACTGAGCCCCAGCTCTAGCCTAGAATAAAATACTTCTAGAGAAGGAAAATAAAAGTAAAATGTAGGATGAGGCAGCCAGAGTATGGTCTGCATTTAAATGTGCATTGGAGTTTTGAAACACACGCTCACTGTTGGTGGTCTCGGCAGAGTCACTGCAGGAGTTGGGGATGGGGGAGAAAGGACCTCTCTCTGTCTCCTGTCTAATGTACATTTCCAAGGCCCTAGTTTGAATGTGTCTGAGATAATTGGCGCCCCTAGGAGGTACTCGCTAAGCAGCTAATTCAGCCCCTCTTCCCCAGGGAGGATAATTGTTAAAAAACAAAAAAGTAAAATGTGTTGTTTTCTCATGTAATTATGTAACTGACATCTTTATATAATAATACATTTGGGTGGTCTGTCCCTGAAAATCTTGGTTTGTTAGGAAACATTACCGTTTCCACCAGTAATCACTTACTCCTAAATATTATGAAAGAATTTGGTATTGTTACATTGCTCCGTTGCCTCAGTCAGAAGCTAAGCTTTCTAAGCGAGTTTGCCGCTGGAAAAAGGCATCTAGGTTTTTGTTGTTGTTTGTTTTGAGGGCTTATTATTATTATTATTATTATTATTATTATTATTATTATTATGCTAAAATGTTTCTGAGATGGAATACAATATAACAGGTCGTTAAAAAAATAGCCAGAATACAAATCTGTTGAAGAGTGCGAGCCTCAAAGCTGCTGTCTTTTCAGTGATTACAGCACGGGGTGTCCTTATCAGAGAACTCCTATTGCAGTCTCTCTCCATTGGGTCATTGAGCCGCATTGTGCTGGGTTAGGACCCAGGATCTTCCCTACTGCAGAGAACCACAAATATCTTAGCAATGAGCACATGCCATTAGCACTGAGTTCATTTTAATCCATGTTGATAATACAGTTTCTGTGCCTGGCTGATTAAACAATGACCCACTTAACAAAACCCATAGGAACCTTCCCTGTAATTCTTCTGGGACTGCAGATCGCCTTGGTCCCAAGGAGATAACCATCACTAATCCCAGATTCAGCCAGGACTTGACTAACAATCATGATCATGGCTGATTATTCCACCGGAGGCATTCTGTTAAATTGCTGTTACCTAGAATTCGTGTGGGAGGCCTTTGCAAAGTAACAGAGGGGAAAGTACTCGGATGAATCTGGCAGGAAGAAGGGGAGGGGGAGGGGTCCAGGGAATGGGGAGTGAACATGTAGAAAACAGGGGAACAGTTGACCAGAGTTGGTTTTAAAGGGTGAAAAGAGTCTGGGCATGATAACACACACCTGCCATTCCAGTCCTCTAGAGACAAGAAGACTGCCTTAAGTTCAAGGCCATCCAGTCTACTTTGTGAGCCATGCTAACCATGGCTGTATTGTGAGATCCTGTGTCAACTTCCTCCCCACCCACCACCCACTCCAAATAAAGACCTTACATGGTAAAAAGGGAGTGTCTGAGATGGTAGAAAATCCGCCATTAAGGGCCCATTCATCAGTTCTTGAGCCAGTGGCCACTCGCAGAGGAGGCAGAGGGTCTGTTGTATGGGTTTAGAGAGGCTGGGGGTGGGATCATTCCTCTTTGTGCCTACGGGAGGGCACCTCCTGTAACTGAAGTCAGTGTTCTACTTAACACCCAGAATTAATGTTTCCAGTGTTTCTTCGCAGAGCAACTGTTTAGTATTTAGCTTTTTACGCAATGTATCGATGCCTTCCGGCCATTGTGCCCTGATAACTAGTCTTTTTCACTAGATGGGTAGGCACCTATAATGTTTAGTTCCATAGCATTGTTGGTGCTGAATATTAAGTCACGTTACAATCCAAAGCACAGCTCACATAAGAAAGGTTCTAATTGGTCCAAACTAAGCAAACAAGTCACCTAACCTGAAGGGGGAACTAGAATTTAACATGTTTTTAAATGCCCTTGCATAGAGATCACCCTGCAGGCATTGTCAAAGGGTGAGCTATCTGGGGTGGCAGTGTTCTCTTCTGAAGATAAGGTATATATCAATACAGGTGTAGGTTCAGTGCTGTGCGTGTGTGTGTGCGCGCGTGTGCGTGTGTGCGTGCGCGCGCGTGTGCGTGTGTGTGTGTGTGCGCGCGCGCGCGTGCATGCGCGTGTTCGTTCTGACACCCAGGGAAATGAAACATCACTTCTCACCCTGCAACTTTGTAGTTCCCCGATTGTGTACATCCCAAGGTTCCACAGTCACTTCAGAGAGTGGAACATGGAATAATTAATGGTTTCAGACCCCCCCCCCCCCAGCACACCTCCACCTTGAAGTAGTTCACAGTTTCGTCATTAGGTGGCGCTACATTCCTTTTGATGATGTCATAGCTTTCTAAAGTTGAGCTTGGGGACAGAAAAGGCAAATGCTGTACGGTAATAGGGCATAAGTAATAAATTGGCAGTATCCAGTCTGATCCTAAGACTTGAGACGTTGCACTGGCCCTAAAAAATATGCACAACCTTTCACACATGTTTGTGATGCTTCCAACTTTTAGCATCTCTTCTTCAAACCCCTACTAGCTTGTTAGGGCAGCTACTTAGGAATTGTTTGAACGCAAGTACTTATCAAACGAGCTATTAGGTATTTTGTTTGGCCAGGAGACACTATGAAAAAATCTCCAGGAGTAACGGACTCATGGATCAAGAAAGTGTGAGAGCCTTGGCTCTTGGTTGTGAGTTTTGCGAAGCGGCGTGGGGTTGTAGCAGGTGTCCCCCCTGCTTTTGTCCACTGGGCCACGTGCTGCTTATTCTGCCCTCTCTCTGCCCGGGGTGAGCTGCAACACCAGTTCTCCACACTCTTCCTTCAGCGTGGGACCTCTTCCCCTTAATGCGGAATCCAACAGGGTGGACATCCCCTACCAAGCGGAACACACAAATTCCTAAAACTTGTCAATAAAATAAATTCTTATGATAAATTCAAATCAGTTATCCCATTGGCTTCCACTTCAAAACTAGAGTTATAGTCTTGTGGTGGGGTTAGTGGATGAGGTAACTTAATCCCAGAATAAATTGAAAGTTACTCTATTCTGAAATTAAGTATTCAAAGAGGGGGAAAGGTTTTGTTTAATTTTTAAAGTTATTCAAAGCAAGCCCCAAATGACAGAGCATACCAAGGAAGTCGATGCTGCCGATAACTTAAGAGGTTCATTTTCAACTCATAAAGCATTTCTTCACTTCCAAGGACGTCCATGACAGGGAGGGCTCTCTGAGATGTGAACCTCTTGGGGGCGTTTGAAGTATGATTCAAGTTTTAATTTTTTTTTCTTAAAAATTCAATTTGCTCCCAATTTTTTTCAGAAGCAAAACTCTTGTGTTTAAACAGAGTGCATCTGTTTCCAGGAAGTGGCCCCTCCTTGTGGGGCCGTGTGTGGAAGGGTATGCTGTACCCAGCTCACACAACTCTAAGCTTCCCATTGCATACACCATGCTTAGGCACTAAACTGCCTTGCCTGCTGCTTGCATGTGATCATGCTGGCACTGAGGCTAATTGCTTAAGAATTCCCATCTTAGTAAGGCTGTTAGCACTTGAAATTAATTGGATTTTTTTAATAAAATATTTAAAGCTTACTTGTATGGAGGACCTTGGCTTTCCCAGAGTTGGGAACATTCATCTTTACAGATTTCCTGGCCTATCACATACAAAGAAACCCACCCTAGGAGTAAGTTTTATTTAGTCATCATTTGATTGCAATGGTTTTTATGCTTTCTCTTGTTCAGCAGGGGACACCTGCATGCATGCCTTCTTTAAAACCCTGTCTGGCCTCCCAACAAGCTAATTACTGCCCTGCTCTCAACCCAGTCTAACAAAACAAGTGCCCCGAGAATGTTTACATTCAAAGTGCCTTTTGCAAAAGCATATCAAAGTTTTTTGTAAACACTAATTACTTTGCATTGTTCTATAAGTCTCATTTTTCTGTCTCAACATAAGGCTTTTGATCCCTTGGCCTTGTATACCTGTCTGCCTATGGAGACGGTTAACGTTGGTTTCTGAGGAACAGAGAATGAGTCCTGGCAACGTTGTGACTCCTTGTTGCCAACATCGAGCTTTGCAAACTGGGAGGGATGCACACATGCACACGCGCGCTCGCACACACACACACACACACACACACACACACACACGTGCACACAGCCTCCTCAGTAAGGATGTGTGGGGCATGGTGGTATCACACTTCATATCAGCAACGGATTGAACAGTCCAGGTTCCCTTGGCATCCTCCAAATGCTCTGACATCACGTGACTCACATTCTGAGAGGGGACCACAGCGAGTCTTTCTCCCCCCCCCCCCTTTTTGTGAATGGGAACGCTTTGAAATCTTAAGAATTGCCTTTTAATGAGTTACAGGGTCCTACACATACATCTGACTGACAGTGTGTCCATGTGATTCATACTCCTAGCCGCCACTGTTCTATCTGCCGAATAACTTTGAAACAGTACCTTTTATCCTTCATTAACTGAACAACGTATGTTTTATTTGCTCCGTTTTACACGGGCAGAAAGCAAGATCCAAGGGCGTGAGCTCCTTGACCTAATGGGTGGTAGAGCTAGAACCCTTGCCAGGTCACATTGCGTGGTCCACCATGCAACCGCCATTCTCTTCCCATGACCCTGTTATATCTTCAAGGGCCCGGTATGGGTTATTTAGGGCTGATGATGTGACTCAGTGGGGAACCACTTGCCGTACAGACCTTAGACCCTGGGCTCCATCTCAGTTGACTAACGCCAAGACCACAGCCATCCCCTTAATGTTGTTTCTGAAAGGCGTAGCCCCTGGAGAACTGCATTCTGCTGCTTTCCCATCCTCCTTGTCCTTAAAGACTTTTCTTTTTCAGCTCACACGTGCGCATCATCAAAACAGACCATATGCAGCAGCGGGCTTCCCACAGCCCCTGGGGTGTCCACCAGTGGTCTCCCTTTGTGTTTGACTCTGATGGCTGCTTGTAGACCTCACTCTCAATCCCTTTGGTGCTGAGCCTTGGCCGGTTCATTTCTGCCTTTGTCTCTAGGCTTCCTCCCCGGTCCCTTCTGATCTCTTCTGTATCTAATGGTGTCTCCGCTCCCCACCTTCTCCCTCCTGTACTGAGCATTCCTGTGACTTTGAGAGGCGTCCAGGCCATAGTCCCCACCCAGTTTCTTATTCACGGTCTGTTATGGACAGAGGTGGTTTTTGTGTCCTTTTTAAAAGTTTACTTAATTTATTCCACGTATGTGGATGTTTTGCCTTCGTGTATGTCTCTGCATCGTGGGCATGCTGTGCCTGAGGAGGTCCTCTGGGGTTGGAGGTACACGTGGTGTGAGCTGTCACCTGAGTGCCAGTGTTCTCGACCACCGAGCCGTCTCTGCAGCCCACCTCTCTCTTCTCGGCGAGTGTATTATTATCAGCCTCAACCTCCCGATTGCACCCCAGGCCATTTCAGTTCATAGTTCTAGGACGTGCACGGTACTTAACAACCTTGCTGCATGAAACAGCCCATGATTCTCACACAGGACCTCTAAATAAGGTTAAAGTTCTATGCCTCTAACACAGGGGCCCTCTCGTGATGCTAATCCAGGGACCATACCTTGCCCTACAAGGTGGCATGTGTGTATGTGAACACACAGAGCTGGCTCCTCCCTCTGCTTCCTGTTAACACCCCGTTACTCCAACCTCTACCTTTCTTGAACCTTTCTAAGTTATATTAACCTGAGCATCAAGTTCATACACATTCATTTTTAGTATATAGCTCACTGTGAAGATTTAAAACACCTGATTCACTGTTTATTATTGGTTCTCACACCTTAATCTTGTCTTTCTATTAATATGTCAGTTTCAGCACCAATACAGTTCTGTGGAAGCACATTGGTCTGTAATTCCTGAAGTCATCCTTTGGATATTTATTTAAGCGTTCTCCATATTGCCCATGCTAAACTAGGTATTCCTTCATTTCATCGCTATGTGTTAATATCTTAATCCAGATGTAGACTGTGCTTCACTAAAACATGGGTGATAGACTTGTACACCCTGTCACACGCAGTAGGTCCTCGGTAACTTCTCTCCGGAGCCTGGACAATGGAATACAAATTAAAAGTTCAGGTTTCTTCTCTGAACTCTTTCCCTTTATCACCGCAATGAAAAGCATCTGCTCCCGCTTTAGAAGCCTTGGGCTGTGTTCCTCATCTGATCTTTCAGAAAACACTTGTGTCAAGCACACATTTCTCCAGGATTAACTGTGAAAGTCACTGAACATAGCCACGCAATAGTGGTGCGCGCCTTTAATCCCAGCACTTGGGAGACAGAGGCAGGACGTTCTCCCCGAGCTTGAGGCCAGCCTGGTCTACAGATCGAGTTCCAGGACAGCCAGGTCTAGACGAAAAACCAAAAAAAAAAAAAAAAAAAAAAAGTGGGGGGGGGGAGTAAAGTGACAAAAAGTAGAAGAAAAAAAACTATATTCCCCCCCCCCAAATAATTTCCCTTTCTGGTCTGTTTTTGTTTTCTGGCTCTCACTCTCTCCAGCAGCACCTTGTTTGTTTGTTGGGGTACAGCCATGTGAGGAAAGCTGTACATTTTGGGGTCAGAACTGAAGGCTGCCGCTCTGCTCTTTCCCACAAGGGGCTGACAGTGTAGCTCAGTTGGCAGCGTATTAAACTGGGCGTGGTCCTAGCAGAGGATCAGTTCAGAGTCATCTTGTGTAGGTAGCAAGCTTGAGCTTTGAGGCCAGGCTAGGATACAGGCGACCCTGCCTTGGGGGGAAAAATCTGCAATCAGAATTGTAAATTGGAAGAGGACATGCTTCCTGCCTTCTGTGGTTACAAGAGATTAGTGTGATGAGATCCAAAGACTAGTCACAATTGGGGGTCATTTCCAAGTCACACGGAGATTCCTGCCAGTGAACACCAGGGACCGACCGGGCTGCTGAAATCCGCAGGCCTAGGACTGTCTTGAGTAACACAGGGCCAGTTTCATCGCGTGTTCTATTTTGTGTGTGAGACAACGCCATTGTCAAGAACAGTGGGTGCTGTGTGCCTGTGTTCATAGTCCCCATCCGTCAAGTCACAACAGCTCAAATGTAGAAAAGTGATAGTGGTGTCCTCTGGAGAGCTATGTCCTCACACAGAGCTCCTAGGAAGCTGTGCAAAAGAAAGACGACAGGAAAACAAAACCAGGGCCAGAGCACCAAGCACTTCTGGCAGAACCAAGGTTTCGACAAAAATCAAGGTCCCTGTCCCTACAACAGCCCCTCCAGCTTCTGTCTCCTGTCCCCATCATTCCCCGTGACACTCAAGAGTGGAAACTCTTGTAGAAACAGAAAACACACTGGGGACTGCCAGAGGTTGAGAGCTAAGGAAACGGGCAAGCATTGTGTAATAATAAGGACGTTGTTTTGTAAAGTGAAAAAGTCATGGAGCTGGGAAGTGATGGTGGTTGTGCATCACGGCAAGTAGACACATGGTCGCTAAATATACAATGCAGTGGGTTAAACACGATCAGTCACTAAACCATACAGTACAGCAGGGTTAAACACGATCAATCGCTAAACCATACAGCGCCTCGGGGTTAAACACGATCAGTCACTAAACCATACAGTGCAGCAGGGTTAAACACGATCAGTCACTAAACCATACAGTGCAGCCGGGTTAGCAGAGTCAGTTGCTGGAGGTGGAGTTGTTTTCTGCTGTGTTGGAAGCTCATCTCCTATTTAACGGTAATGTTGCAGTTACCCTCCCCAACGTAAGGAGGGGGCTGAGACCTGGTGACATGGTTTGTTCCAACGTTGACAATCTCACGCTCCGTAGAAAGTCTCTTTGTAAAGAGACCTCCTAAAGTAGGTAGGCCCTGCTGTAAGTGCAGCTGGAGTCTACGTGGACAGAAGGCTGGCAGGCAAGCACCAGAATTAAAGGAGGCATCCCAGCTACAAGCCAGTCTTTTTCCAATTCTGAGTCTTGGAGAGATCATGAGACTCCAAAGTCAGAATTCAAGTTGAGATGAGAGTTTTATCCTGAGCAAATTGACAGTAGAATAATTCAGCCTTAGAAAAGAAAAAGTTTACACATCAACCGTGATTTAAAAACAAATCATAGCCAAAAAAAAAAAAAAAAAAAAAAAAAAAAATTGGTTAAAGAATATATTTGGCATGAAATTGGAAAAGGCTAACTAACCAGTGGTAACTATGTTTAGTAATTATACACACATGAATTAATAAAAAGGGAAGTAAATGGAAGTAAGTCTGCAATATTTTTGAAGTAGGTTTATTACTCTGTGTGTGTGTGTGTGTGTGTGTGTGTGTGTGTGTGTGTGTGAACCAGGAGAGGCCATTGGATCCCTAGAGCTGGAGTTACAGACAGATGTGAGCTGCCTGACTTGGGTGTTGGGAATGGAGCCCACCAGTCTTCTGGAAGAGCAGCATGCGACACTAACTGCTGAGCGACCTCTCTAGCCCCTACATCATTCTGGACACTGGTGTGGATGGTGCTGTTGTTGTAGCACTAGAAAGGCAAAGGGTGGAAATCTGTCTCAGTGTTCGCCACACAAGTACCTCAAGAAGGGTTTTCCCGCCCTATATCAAATGAGATCACACCAAGAATAGTTATTCACACAGTGAGAAACCCAACTCCAGATGTGAACAGCTGGAGAGAAGCCGTAGGAAAGCAGGGGAAAGAGAACTGAAGAAAGAACTAGAAAACAGAGAAGGAAGCCCACGCTGTGAGTCCTTTTCTAATTTCTGTGGCAAAGACTGAGAGGCTGGAAATGCATAGTTCCGTTTTGTTCTGTTGTGTTGTGATTCTCTTTTTCCTTGCTATCGTTTCCCTAAATTCAGCAGTGCTTGCAGACAGCAAGGATCAAATATTTGTGTGCAGGGGGCACAGCTGGGTGGGTAAGGATGGGGTCGGGGTGATGCACAGTCTATGGGAAAGCTCGTAGTCTCATCCTTGTAGAAAGTGTAGGGAATTGGTCCTAGAAGTTGTGCTGTGAGAGTCATCCTGAGCCTGGCAGAGTTTGCCTGAGGTTACCTAATGGCTTTCTTCCGTCTCTTCTTTGTGAGTCATCCACCCTACCCTTGGGCAGTACACGTTTGAGTCACTGCTGAATGCAGATATCTCATTAGACTGGGAATTAAGGGCTATTAAAAATGATTTGCTGCTGGTCCCAGATTAAAGGCAGCAGACCAATTTACCATTACAGTTGCACTGGTCCAAAAGAAAATGTGAATTGTTCAGATGGAGCAGTTAGAGGGGGGCATACCTCCTCTGGCATTCTGCAAGGAGAAAGGGAGATTGCTGAGGCGGTACAGGGTAAGCAGCAGCCTCCCTTAACCTGCTGTGGAGGTAGAGCCCCCAAATGAAAACCCAGGGATTGTCATCACCTGTCCGGAGCGTCCATTTGGAGAGCAACTCTGTGCTCTCCTGATTCCCTTAAGGTGCAACAGCTTCACGTCAGTTAATGTTCTTCTAGAAGATAATCTATTTTTAAAATTATATATTTATGTTCCATATAAACACACATAATAAATAATCTCCCCCACACACATAAATAAATAAATAATCTCTTAAAAAAAAAAAAAAAAAAAAACAAGAATCTAGCAATTCCGTGAACAACAGTGAGTTGCCCACGTGCTTTTAGAACAGTCCGTCCCAGGAAGTGTTCTATTGTCTGCTATTTATAATGAACATGATATCATCCACTGCACTAACAGTAAGACCCACTGATCTTATAACTGAAGTGGGCTGCATTTTGTATCTGGAGTGATTGCATGTTATTAGGTCCTTCATTTGCCAAAACTTAGCCATGCTTCTCAGAAATACTCAGCTATGAGGTCATCTTCTCAGAAAACCCGGTCTTGGGTTTGTATGCCCCTTAGTGTCCATTAACTGTACAAAATGATGGGCCGTTGTGACTCCACACTTGCAGCCGATGCACTTTGATCTTGAATAACTTCTTAATATCTTTTTATCCAACTCCTCTCATTTAACTGTAAACCCCTTCTAGTGAGAAGAAAACCCACCCGTATTTATATTCCAGGTGCTCTTAGTATAGTGCTCAAGATTGTGATGTCAAATTAGGCCTTCAGCTTCAAAGCTCTCTGCCTGAAGCCTGTGTTAGCCACTACTTAAGTTGTGTGAGCCCTTTCCTCGTGTATGGAGCAGGGAGCTGAGGCCATGACCATGTCATCAGTAACGGTGAACTGAGCGTTTGGCATGCCTGGCAGTGCTGAGCTACTCTAGAAGAGTGACTGAATAAAGACGATCTAGCTCGCGTGTGAGGAGCTTCGGTACAGTTACAAACAAGGAAGAACCGTCAGTGAGATCATAGTGTTGTGATGCACACCTGCAATCCTAGCACTTGGTAGATAGATGGGGGCAAGAAGATCAGGAGTTGAAGGTCATCCTCGGCTGCGCGGGGTGCCTGAGTTCAGCCTAGGGTCTGAAGATCTCTGGGAGAGAGGGGGAATAAAGTGAGAGACTTTGGAAGATGGCTCAGCGAGTACAATGACTGCTGTACAGGCCTAAGGACCTGAGTTCGGTGCTAGAGCATGGGGGAGCAGAAACCTAGGTCCCCGGAGCTCAGTGGCCAGCTCGTCTCGCCTGACCGGTGAGCGTCATGAGTAAGAATGATCCTGTGTCAAGAAAACCAGAGTCAGAAAGCTATGTTAGAGGAAGAGCCCTCAAATCAACCTCTCGTGTGCACATTTACCCATGCTCCCTCCCTCCCCCGCAACTCGACCATTTAGGGATTGTGTCTTTTTTTACCCTCCTTTTGGTCAGTGAAAATCGACAGTATCCCAAGGAATAAAGTGTAAGACAAAACAGCACTTGAAAGAAACAAGGGTCAGAGCCTTACATTGTGACAAGGAGGCAGAGTCGTCAGGTAGGTTCTGAAGGGTTTGTCCCACTATCTCTTTCTGAGGAGAACTCTCTGGGTTTTGCCTGTTACTTATAACAAGAAGCACGGTTAGCACTGTGATGAAGGGAAGCTGCAGAGTCCAGCCACCCAAGGCCACCCACTGCAACCAGGGCTGGGTCCCTGTCAAAGGTGCAGGCTGGGAGCGCATGATGGAGGCGGGGCCTGAGGTGGAGGAGGTGGTCCGCAAAAGGCAGAGTGTGTGTCTGGGGATGTTTCCCTCCCTTGTTCACACCAGAGTCGCCCACCTCCCGTGTGCTATTCTGAAAACTTGACTTAGAACAAACAGTGCTTGAGAAATGGCCCCACAATAAAATTCGGTTTCCTGAGTCACTCGCTAGACAGGCCTTAATGCGACCGTGCCTGGGTGGTTCTGGAAGTTAGCATTCCACCCCTACAGATCCAAACCACTTGCTGCTTGGACAGCCCTTTGTGTTTTACAAAACACTTTACCCACAAGGGCGACTTTAGGTATATTTTTTTTTAGGTAAGCACGCTTTCTCATCCCGTTTATGGGGTGAGGCTCTGGGCCTCGGTTGGCTGTGTCTTTCTCCACGGCTTTATTTGGGCTTTCTATATGAGGTGCGTGTGGGGGTTGTTTGTTCCTTTCTGTCTATAGAAGATCTGCATGAAAACTTCAAAGAGCCCTGGGCTTTGTAACGTTCTTCTTGCCTCGGGAGCTTTCTTTCCGTTGCTATAACAAGTGAACGAGTTAGGGGGTAGGAAGAGTTTCCGTGAAGGCCAGAAGGCCATTTACTGACCAGCCAGCCTTCCAGCCACCGTCAGGAGCCTATTACCCTCTTTGCAAACCCAATACTGCCTGTGGCTGAGGTGTTGTCTCACACATACAGATCCCAGAACTTTAAATATATGTGACTGGCGCATGATTATTAAAACATGCAAATTTACCTGCAAGCATTCCTTAATTGGCAGTAAACTCTGAGCATTAGACCTTTTCCCTGGAGAGAAATCCCTTACAGCATTTGGTCCTGTGCCCCCCACCACCACACCAAGTTCTTTCCCCCCCCCTTTTTCACAATGAAGTGTGGGTAGCCCAGGTGACACAAGCAGTCCTTTGTGGACTTAGTGTTTGGGAAACGACCCCTCCCCTCCAAGAGAAAGGTAGTTGGTTCTGGGACAGCGGCGCCTCTGCCCTCCTATCCTGAGTGAAGTGACTCAGACATTCCTCTTAAGTAGCATACTTTGTGTCTTTCATCTGAAGAGCATAAATGCTTTACAAAAGTGCACATGGAGACAGAGCAAGAAAATGAGGAAAGAGCGTGGGGTGGGACCTGCCCAAGGTCACCCAAGGTCACCCAGGCCACTCACCGATGGAGGCATTGCCCTGGAACCCGATTTTCCCGTTCAGTCAGGTTCATTGTTCTGAGACATTTCTTCCAGTGATTTCATAAGGCATTTCCGTCTCTGATTCCATCATCAAAGAGCCTGGGTCTGAAATACTTACATTTTTATGATAGCATCTTCCAAACTATGATCGTCTCTGCCCTTGGGGTCAATCAGTTGGGTTAGTTTTTTTGGCAAAGTTGTATGGACTTAAGTTCGGAGATTAGGTTAAACTATACCCCATAAAAACTAAGCAGGTACTCGTGACACAGACTTGATGGGAATGGTCTCTGGTTAAGCAGTAATTAACGTCACGGATGAAGTTATTGGTACTTCTATGTAAAAGACAGATATACTGAAATAAAATGCAAATGAAGCTCTAACTGGGTTTTTTCTTGGGGGGGTTTCTGTTTGTTTGTTTTTCTTGTGTAATGGATTTGTCAGTATTCTCATTTTTAATTTGGGGATGAAAGTTTTATCTTTGCTAGTCTACCAATAATACATTTATATTTGTTGTATATAATTTTAAAATGTATTTACTACCATTGCTACCATGAGCAGGCTCAACTCCATGTTCTCTTCTCTTGTCTTTCTTTCCATTTCCGTGTGGACATTTATAAAGTTATTTATACTCTTAAGTTCCAGTCACCCTGGGGTGAGAAGACCCCAGTTACCGTCAGAGGCAGTCACCCTGTGAGTCTGTCATCCATTGAAGGTAACTGCTGGCTCTTCAGTCCTGAGGAGCATGGACATCCGCCACTTTGCCCTACAGCATCCTTCCTCCACAAATGCCCTTTCCTACTGAGTCCCAGCCCTGCAGAACCAACATCTTCACCTTTGGCTCGATGTGCCAACAGCCTTGAGTGGATTTGTTGCTGTTGTTGATGGTGACGATATAACGTTTTGTCCAGTTTCGCTACATGGCTCTTCCATGTGTCAAGAAATTCTTTGTCCAGTCAGTCACCTTGTTGGATGTCCTGGTTTGCTGAGCGAACGTTGTCCCCACCAAATGTTCCCAAGTCTTTTTTCTCCATACTGGAAGTCTGTTCTTATCAGTTGCTGGCTTAAAATTGTGCAGTGGCTCCTCGTATCCCGAAGTGTAAAAGTTCACATTCTTTGGCACAGCACAGACGGCCCTCGCTCGGGGACCTACCCCCGCCCTCAGTGTTGTATTCCCAGCCACTCTGGCTCATGACTTGTGACAGCTAGTGAGGTGCTGCAGCTTTCCAAATGGGTCATGTCATCTCCTTGTCCTTGCGTTTGAATACCCTTCCTGCCCTACTCAGTGCAGATGTGTCTGACATATCACATCCAACCCCTGCTTTGGCCCCCACTTGCTTGTCTGGGATCCCTGCCACCCCATCGCCTAGACCCTCTGTAAGGGTTATGTTTGATTTCTGTTTCTGTTGCCTTAGCCCTGTACCTGGGACAAGAAGGGTCCCCAGCTAATGACTGTTAATAGAGAAATGGCAGAATCAAGCAGTTTATTTCCTGCCCTGTGTGTTTGATCACACGCAGTCTAAGTCCGGGGCACTTAAATCTTCAATGTGGTAGTGGGTAGGCTTTCCTAACCAAAAGGTATAGCTTCTTAGTATGTTTTTACCATTTTTATTGTTAGAGCTCCACAGGCGGACAACCTATGCAGAGCCAGGGATTGTGGCCAAACAGCTGTACTGAGATGTTCCTAGACCTATCAGCAGCCCCGGGCAGGGCAGGTCACCATGTTCCAGTCCCCACCCACCTACAGGCCCCACGGCTGCTTGTGCCTCAGCTGGCCTCAGTCCTTTCCCAGAGGGATCGTGTAGACACTTTTCCTTCAGAGCCTCTCATTTCCAAACTCTTTCTCAATAGGACAGTCAGGGTTGCCACACCCCATGAGCATAGCTGCTCCTGGCCTCTCTTTTGGACAATAAAGTTGTTCCGTATTGACATGAGAAGGAGCAGAGTTAGACACTGGGCATTTCACAGCCCTCGGAATGTTTCTTGGATGTGGCCTGTGTGATGGCTGAAGGCAACAGCAGCCAAGGATGCGGGTGTCCCCGAAGGCTGGGGTCATCTCGCACTTACCAGAAGTGGAGTGTAACAAGGAGAAGCTCTTAGCAGGGGCTTTGCAGCCAGCTCTCTGGGAATGGATGGTCACACTGTGAAACTGGTCCTTCCGGCCATGGGCACTGCACCACACCAGTTCCAGGTGGCTGAGGCAGGGGTGCTTTGGGTGACTGGCTGCAGTCTGCTGGCCGATCTTTCAGGCCCCCTTCTGTCTGACACACTCCTTGCTTATCACTTGTGAGCTGATGTGGAAGAAACAGTAGACAGTACTGGGATTGTCGATATAAGAAAGGGGTTAGCCATTATCGCCGCCGTTGTTTGTTGTGGTTTCTCCTTGTGACCCGGACTGTCCTGGAGCTCGCTCTCTAGACCAGGCTGACCTTGAACTCAGGGAGATCCTCCGCCTGCCTCTGCATCCCCAGTGCTGGGATTAAAGGCGTGCGCCTCCAACGCTGCCGCCACCAGCTGCCCACAGAAAAGAAGGTTACGTCTGTAGGCTGGGTCAGAGCTTTTTGGTTCCCTGGTAGTGAAGTGTCCCCCCCCCCCCCCCCCCGCCCACTGTTACCATCCCTGTCACCTACTTTCAGCAGCTCCCTCCTTGATGACTTCCCACGGTGCTGATGCTCACACTCCCAGGTGGAAGGAAAATGGAGGAAGATTCTGCTCCATTTCGGTAAAAAAGCTAGAAGGTTTTGGTAGTGGGTGGAGGGTTTTTTTTTTTTTTTTTTTTTTATGTTGTAAATTGTGAGTAAATACCCAGTGTTCATCATGGACTCTCTCAGAACTCAGAGTTGCATCTGTCTGAAATAATTCTGTGCACAACAAAGCCCGGGCCACGTCACCAAATCCATTAATGAACTAGACATGTAAATTCCATCAGGATGCAGCTTTTGTTCATCTTGTTACCTGTTAAAACAATGCCTGTCATTTATTCACTTACTTGTTGAGCGACTGAACTCACAAGTAAATAAGTGAAAGCAAGTAAGCAAGTGATGTTATATTGCTAATTTATTCTGTTAGAACAGGCGTACACCAGAGTCTCCCAAACCTATTTCTGGTGTTTTCTCACAGACGCAATGTCCCCAAGCATTGGAATGCACTAAGGTACATTTGTTTGAATTAAAAATACCTTGTCTTTGAAAATCTGGGAGACATTCCTCAAGGGGCAGGGCAGTTGATAGAGGGACATATTCACTTGTAACCTTGTAAAATTTCACTTTTGATCTCTCAGATTAACACTCATTTGGCACTCCTCAGCACTTACAGACTCTTAGCTTCCAAGCTACTACCCCTGCTCATTTTCTTCTTGTCTAGACCAATCTGGACAGCATGACAGGGTATTAAGGCAACCTCCCAAGAGGTGGGTTTGCTAAAGGGGAGGCTGTATCCACTGTAAGTTGGAAAGTCAATGTGTGATTGGATTCTAGAGAACATCAGGGTTCAAAGGGCAAGGTTGGTTCCATCATGGCTGAGAGTGAATACTCTCAATTCCAGTCTTCTCCAAGATGTATCGGCTGTGGTCTTCTTTATCTGAGGAGGTTTCTGCTGGGTCCGTAGCCTGGGGTCAGGGAAGGTGACTTAATACAGTAGGAACCCCTTAGCATTATTTTTCCAGGGGTCCTGCCTGTTTAGATTATTCTCATTTCTGCTCCACACAGTGTCATTTGTTTGTTTATTTATCCACCAAATAGCCATAATGTAACCTACCTGTGTAATAAGCATGTGTGGATCCTGCACATAACCCCCTGCCCTCATGTACTTTAGTTGAGAGCAATAGTTTATAAACAGAGGAGTAGCTCAGAGGCCAGAGGGCGAGAAGTTAGTAAGAGAAATCACATGGAGACGATTAAAGCTAGGGAGAGCAGGATCTCAGTGGTTGAGAGAGATGGTTTGATATAAGGCAGTCCTCAGAATAGACCTGACTTAGGAGTGGTATAAAGCCTTGAGATGTGGAGCGCTTGCCAGGCTGAAGTTTTCAGGCATGTGTGCGGCTTTTAAAGACCAAGACTGATCAAGCCTGGGAAGTAGAGGAAGGAGAAGCCACTCGGGATGTGGAGGGACGTTGGCTTTGACTGACTTGGAGTACCATGAGCTGACCCTTGTACTAGAGGGACATTTGGCTCTCCTGTGGTGCTGGAGACTATGGGAAGACTAGAGGCCAGGAAACCAACCAAGAGGTTAAGCCAAAACAGACTGGAGATGGGCAGTCATAATCAAGGCACTTTAAAGATGGACGAGCCCACATATTTCCTCATATGCAGATTGAGAGGAAGAAGAATCAAGACACCTTTGAGATTTGGGCATGGCCGAAGCAAGTAGAAAATCAAGTTGCTAGGAATTTTAAGAGAATCATCTAGTTCTTTTAATTGGCTGCACCTCTTAGACACCAATGGGAGGTACAGAATGGGCAGCCAGAGCCAGGGAAGAGGGAGGAGGCAGGAGAGTGGGCTCAGGACAAAACCTTGAATGCCACCCCAGAAGAGGTCAGAGGTAGGAAGGTGTCACCAGGGGAAGTTGCATATCGGAAGAAGGGTGGAGCTAAGCACACCTTCCTTAGTCTGCTTCCTCAGACTGCTCTCCATGGCCTTGATTGGTACCCGGAGGGAGGGAGAATGCAAAGTAAAAACAGATGCTTGATTACCTCAAGTATGTTCTGCATATTTGGATATCTATTGTCTATTTAGACAAAGCTAGGCCACGGTATGTAAATACTTTGAACTTAGTTTTCATCAAATTAAATGACTTTCCCAGCTGATCTAGAAGAATACACTGTAACAATGTCTCCTTAATGGAAGAAGTTAAATCAGGTAAAACTTTTCCTTAGTGTTAAGGTATCAGGGAAGCATTAGGAGAACTTGCTGTAGTAGATTACAGACTGTTAGTTTCATCAATTTAACCAGGTCAGTTTTTAAATCACCTAATTTATTTGATTTTCAAACTTGTTTTGTTTCATTTGTGAGCTTTCAGAAGTTAAGATCTGCTTTATTCTTTTGTTGCTGTTGTTGTTGTTTGGGGGGAGTAAATTTGAGACAGGGTCTCTCTGTGTAGCCTTGGCTGTCCTGCAACTCCCTCTGTAGACCAGGCTGGCCTTGAACTCATAGAGACCCACTGCCTCTGCCTCCCAAGTGCAAGGATTAAAGGCGTGCACCACGACTGCCCTGCCAGATCTGCTTTATTATTTATGTAGAAAGACTTTGAATTTATCTATTTTAAAAATATAGCTTTAGAATTTTAGCTATAGCTCACAGCATAGGAAAAAAAAAAAAAACCCTGGTTTTGATTTAAAGGTTGAAGACATACTTTAAAAGCATATCTTTTTGCATAGTTTTGTTAATGTCAAAGCTATAACTAACTGTTTTATGAATTGTGTGCTTTGTCTCAGTAGCTTTGGAATTATCAGGATATGTCCTTTGCTATTAAAATTTGGACAGTGAGTTACAGTTTGAACTTTTATTACTAGTCCTGTCTTTTTCAAGTCTGTTTCTCTTCCATTAACAACCCCCTAAAGGGGTACATTTGGGAGGGATGGGAATGCTCATTGCTTAACCTTAGGGTTGTGGAGCTCGTTTCAAAGTGGCCCGGTTCAGTTGTGGCCCTGGAAGATTTTTCTTTACTTATTCACAAAACTTAAAGCTTGGTTTCACAAAATTCTTTAATCCAGCTAAAAATGTTATGACTTTTTCACAAGCAGAAAAGAGAAAATTCATTGGAATTTTCTTAGTACTGTTTATATATACTAAAAATGACTGTCATTTCAGCTTCTAATGCCTCAGAGAAAGACTAGACCACTAGCATTAGTTAAGTTTGTATGTGTTTTATGATATTGGAACTTCTAAAGCAAACTTCTATCCACTTCTGCGTTGTTCTTGGCCATGTTTTCTCCAGCCAATTACAGTCCTCTAGCCATTGTGGTCATTTGCAACTATTAGTGACTTTTTTCAGTGTATGCCTGCCTTTTAGTCAGCGTTCTGTTGCTGTGGAGAGACGCCATGACTACGACAACCCTTAGTTGAAAAGCATTTAGTTGGAGCTTGCTTGCAATTGCAAAGGATTAGTTTATTGTTGTCATGGTGGAGAGCTTGGTAGCATGCAGGCAGACGTGGTGTTGGAAGATTAGCTCAGAGTTCCACATCTGGATCCACAGGCAGCAGGAAGAAGGAGGCTCTGGGCTTGGATTGGGCTTTTTGAAACCGCAAAGTCCACCCCTAGTGACACACTTGCTCCAACAAGGCCATGCCTCCTAATCTCCTAAAATGGTGCCCCTCCCTGATGAGCAAGTATACAGATCTACGAGCCTGTGGGGCCACTCCCCTTCAAAGCACCGTGGCCTGCTTTGTGGGCAGCCACGTTTCCAGGTGGCGTCGCAATTATTCAGTCACACAAAACGGCCTGTGTGTGATGGAGGGAAACAATCTGCCTCCTGCACCTCTTCCTGCAGGTGTTCGCAGACGCCGGAACATGAATAGTATAGGAGCACGCTGTCAGCCTTAGCAGCTAGCAGCTCTTGAGGGTATACGCGCACCCCAGGTAATGCATGCTGCTGGGCAGTGATGCACCGCACCGCAGTAAAGAATGGGGTGCTCTCTCACGCTCTCTCACTTGCCTGTGTCACCCGCCGGAAGTTTCCTCTCTCATGGGCCGTAGAAAATGCCTCGTCCGAAGGCATCACTAAAGCTGTTAAACAGTGAGTTAGAGAACGAGTCTTTCTGGGTCTGTGGTCTCTAATAATAAGGTAGCACAATTACACTGTCTCATACTCCGCTGTCCGGCTCAACTGTTCCCCTCCCCCCCACCACCACCACCATTCTTTCTCACACGTGAGCTCACGATAGCCTGCGGCTCAAGCAAGCATCTACATAATGCTGTGTGAACTAAAGATAGGAGGTGTCTCTCCTCTGCCCAGAAAAGATTAAATGACTTGTTCCACATAGTATGGTTGAAGAAATAACTCAACTGAGATCTTAGAACCCAGCTCACTTTGACTCAGTTTCAGTAATGTGCTCGTAGGAAGCAAAATTTTATCTCGTTAATTGTGATATTAAAATATGGCCCCAAATATGGAAACAGTTTTCTAGAGGGGAAAATATGGCTATCACTTTGGTGAAAAAACACTGGAAATTTTCAAGATGAGGAAAGCTTGCTTTTTCCAAATATTAACACTTCTGTGCCAAGCAGTAATTTTCCCTTTACATTCTTACTTTTTCATCTAGCTTTTAAAAAAATGTATTGTAGAAAATTCCAAGCATTTATAAGAGTTGAGGGAATCGTGTAATAAACCCTGCATATCCATCACCCGGTCAACACTCACAGTTTTCTCTAGTCCATACTCCGATGTTTTCCCCATCCCCCACTAGGTTGGCTTTAAGCTCGTCCCTAAAATCATACCATTTTGTGCATGAGTAATTTAGTGTGGATAGAAGGTGATTCTCAATCCATCTTTGAGGCTGTTTTGATGCAATGACGATTGCAGTCATAGATAAGCAAATAATTAAAAACCTTTTAAACATGAACAAAGCCTATTCAAGGGTTGTTTAGCCCTGAAGATTGCATCACATCAGCAGGAATTCAATGACCAAATCTTCCCTTCCTGGCCTCTCAGCGTCAGATAGTTGCTGTAGGTATGCCAAGGCTTGTATAAGGAGGCCTCTTTGTGAACATGTGTGTGCTGAACGTGAGATGTCACAAGCATACCATCCAGCTCGAGTCATGAACGGTGCCTCTTTTATCTCTTCCTTTAAGTCATTCCGTGTTGTATTTGTGCGTAAGTGCATTTGGAGGCATCGTCCTATAGAAGGGAACATGTGTGGTCTGGATGTACAGCCTGAGGTGTTGCTGCAGTACAGGAAGCACCCATTGAGTCTGAGGATTTTTGTTACTATTGTTAAGTTCTTTTGTTGTCTAATTGGAAAGCTGGTAAAATACTATCATTTTCCAGATAAAGTTCTTGGCAAGATTTCTCTTTCAAACCCCCTAGGACAGGCCACAGCTCCATGAAAACATGAGTCAAATACATTACAAATTTCCCAGGGAGAATCAACATCTTTTCCAGCTGTTTGGATAGTTTGTCTAACATCTGACCAAAGCCCTCATCTCCCAATATTGTTCTGGGCTTTTACACTTTGACTTTGATTTGTTCGATGTTATAATTTAAAAGCTGAGCCAATAGTTCCAGTCCTCACTAAAAGACTTTTAACTCTTGTCACTTACGACAATAGTAATCTTTTTAAAAGCAAAAGAAAATAAAAAAAAAAATCACATCATCACCTTAGGCAATAAACAAAAAAAATCCTTCTAATTCTGTCAAACCTCCCACCCCTCACCCCTAGGAAATATTTTTATGATATATAAAGTGAAATATCTCCCAACTATAACAACATAAAGCACCAAACTTGTTTTGATTGATTAGCTTCAGGGTTCCTATTTTAAATGTTACCTAGCGCTGGCCAGTCTGTTTAATTTACTCAGAAGGAATGTATTTGTGATCATTCCAATTAATTTCTTGTCTGTTGTGTCTGGCATCTGTGAGAAACGAGTTATAATAGCTTTAAAGTCTGGCAAGCCGTATAGTAAACTGCCCAAGGTGGGATGGAAAAAAGTCAGGGCCCAATTAACAAGCCAGCCTGTTCTCCAGCCTATCTACACGAGATCATCTGCTGCCTCCAGTTGTCTCTGTAACCGTTAAAAATGTTGGGTGAGTGAGTTCAGGGGGAAATGGAGGGATGGGTTTCGATAATGTGGTGTCTCTCTCTTTCCCTTCCTCCCCTCCCCATCTCTCCCATCCCCCATCTCAGCAGCATCCCTGGGAGTGGGGAGTAGGAAGGAGTAGCCATTAGGAAGCCTGGAAGTAGAGGTGAACATAAAACTAGTGGAAGGGCATTTGTTTACCCAGCATGCTTGAGGCCCCGGATTCGGTCCTCGGGAATGGAGAGGAGGTAGAGCCAAAATTGTATCGAGGCCTTACTCAAAGCTTCTATGTCTGCACCCTCAGGGGATGGGGCAGTACAGCCTTGGAGTAAGCACCCACTTCAAGCTCGTTTACTCTTAAGAGTTATTTTGCCATAACTGATGACCTTTTACCTTTTTCACTGGGAAATAGAAACTTGAGGTCTTCCGTGGCCACACTTGCTATCATTTGGATGGGGTCCTCTCAAGCTTCATCTATTGCCATAAAATTTGAACTAGGTGCATCCTTGGACATGCACTTCAACAGTAGGACATGTTTTCTTTCAGACATACTACTGTAACAGACGTAAATTGCATCTCAACGTAAGTATTTTAAAGACCCAGCCCATGTTATCAGTCAAAAGGGTCAGCCATGTTATTTTTCTTATTGAGATAACAACAAAAAAAGTTTTTAGAATTTCCTTATTCCGGGATATTCTAGGCACTTGAGGAAAATGATCAATGGACAAAATTCACACTTACAGTTGATTTTGTTAAGATAGTTACCCTTAAGGCAGAAACATATGTGTATCTGTATATAGTTTCATATATAGTATATATACTACATTTATACAATATTTATATGGTTTATATATAACACATATAGACTATATATCTAGATATAGTTTTTTTCTGATAAAAGAGACCAACTTGTTCTTATCTGCTTAGATAATTCTTTCTGATTCACTGGAGCATGTATTAACCTTACTCATTGTTACAAAGTACTCATTAATTAACCTTACTCTTTGTTCACATTGAATTTTTCTCTTGGCAAATGTGTTGAACTGATTGGGGTCAAGTTTTTGATTTTTGTTTCTAAGATAGACATGGAAATAAAACCCAACGGTTCAGGAGTCCACAGGAAGAGGACAGGAGTTGAAGTTCTGCCATGAACAGTTACCAGAAAAGCATGGCACAATTTGGCCTCCTCTCCTCAACTAGGAATTCAGACCGTTGAGTATCTAATAAGGCTTTTGTACATATTTCAGTATTTAAAAAAATATATGCTGTGGTGGAAAAAGCATGCCCGATTTGTAAACACATAGTTACTGAAGGCTAAGACATACATGAAGATTTTTAAAGGCATAAAATGTACTCGAGCAGTAAGAAAGGGAATTTTTAAGTGTGTCCTTGGGAGTCTGGCGGTGAGTAGGACTCAGCCACATTCGTGAACCATTGGCTTCCTGCAGCTTCCAAGCTAAAGTTAAAATTAGGTCTAACTTGTATAGATAATGTGTGCATTTGATTTGGCTATGCATTACTTTAAGGTATCTTAGTGAACTTGGTCTCAAAGAAAGTGTTTTTATAGTTCAAGGCTGGTTTGATTTTTAGCCTTCAGCCTTCACCAAAAAGTTCAAAATTACTGGATGTTTTAGATTCCTGTGTTTTCACGTGTTGAGTCTTAGATTTTTATTTTTATTATTTTTTTTTTTTTACAAAGTACAAGAAAAATTAAGAGGAAAGACCAGGCATGACATTTTGCTGCTGCCTTGTTGAATACGATACTGATGACTTGAAACGTAAGCTTTTTCGGGCAAATGCATCATTGTGTGTTTATGAGGTCAGCGTGGGTAACTGTCTCCTACACAAAAGGAGCAGCAACAAGACCCAGGCCCTCGACTCGCTGTTCCAGTAGCTACCCGTGTCCTCTGTCAGCACAGCCGGTCTTTGTCGTCTTCTGTTCTGACTGAAGCAGGGGCCTCTCCATATTAGCCAAACACACCACCACTGAGCTATGTCCACCGCTACAAGCTCCTTAGAAACTGTCACCTGGCCATCAGCCGTCACTCACCTCTCCTCTGACCCTGCTCCCAAAGCTGCTCTTCTATCTCCCCAGTGACTGCCCTGTGCACGGGTTGTGTCTGTAGTTGGAATCTGTAGGACAATTACTGTCCCTTGACATCTCATTTTTTGGCCTTTTATATCTTTCTTGTCATCGTTCAATCCCTAACCCTATTTCCCCCTTTCACAGCCTTTGACACCCTGCTCACCAGCTTGAGGTGAGCAGGGTGGGTCTCCATGGTGGATTGTCCTCCCCTGCCGGTTCGTTCGTGCGGACATTCCCCAGGATTCGGTCCTCTGGTGTCTAGCCACTGGGCTAGTCCTTTAATGAGACCACGTGGCCTTGCCTGGCTTGTGCTCCTGCTCCTGTGTGGATGGCCCCTTGGTCTGCCCAGTGCCCTACTAGACATTCCACAGGCACTCCACGTCAGAGGCACAGGCTTGAGTCTACTTACACCCACTCTTGTCTTCTAGTTCCGTTCGCACTGCATGCCAACAACCAATTGTGTATTTGATTTTCACAGTGTATTCAGTAACTGGATTTTACCAGGTCAATCATAGCGGTAAATCATCATGCCAGCCAATGTCCTTCCTGCCCTTGTGGTTAACACTGTTACACACCTTCAGAGTCTCATTTGGCTTAACCGTATCATTTAATGATTATACATGGCCTTATTATCATTAAGGGAAATAGTTGGAGAAAAAAAAAAAACAGTAATATGCCTTGAAAGGTTAGAAAAAGCCAGTAAAAGACGAATAACTTGATATTATAATAAACATTGACTGCTAACTATTTTTTTTATATTATTGAAGACTTTTACACATACAACTTTTAAATAGAGTTGTCACATATAAATTGATATCTGTTTTCCCAAGATAGCATTAACATATCTCTTCATTAGTATTTTTAGATTTCGTTATCATTATTTCATGGCAATATTATATGGCAAAAGCAAAACTGAATAAACCAGTGTGTTTTTTATATTTTTTTTGTTCTTGGCTGTCTGTTTTCTGAGAGGAAATTACTGCATTAAATGTGTCCCTTTGAGGGGAGGCATTGTTTTAGAACTTTTAAAATAGTTTGCCCAGTAATTATCATACGGTTAATATCAGTTTATGACCCTGTTCTGGCACAATATGAATTTGTCTTTGTTCCCCGCGATGATAATCGCTATTGTGCTTTTGGCTTTTTAAACAGCTAGACAGATGAATAATGTCAGTCCAGTTGCTCTAATTTTAGACAAATTTCTAAAATGTTGGGTTATCTGGTTGCCAAACCCACAATAGATGGGAAGCAGGAAACTGGAAGAAGGGTGAGTTGCTATAATCAGGGCTATTGGTGAAGTATTAGCAACAGGGAAGACATACACAAGCCCAGAAACTAGAATCCCAGAGTGCACCATGCGTGATGCATTTAATTCAAGGCCCAGCAGCCCGCCTCGCCTTCCTCGTGTTCTCCAAGGGTTTCTCTGTATTTCAGTGCTGACACACACACACACACACACACACACACACACACACACACACACACACCCATCCATCTCAGCATTGTAAGTATTGTCTTTGTAATCGCTGTATTCTTTTCTTAAGTACTAGGAAAAAAAAGTGTTTATGTGATGTCCACAATACATTCCAAGGAATCTTCAAGATCTGGGGGGGGGGGGGGGAATGGCTGCTAGAACACACGGTGTCTATCTGGCTTTCAACGTTAAGGAACTGTCGTGTGTGAAAGAGGTCTATTTGTCCCCTCCAGCCTCACGAACAGGCACCACAGCAGCAGGAAAAGGGAACACATTTCTAAGAAATCAGGCTTCTTTGTTCTGGCAAGAGTTTCCTCGCGGAATGTCCTGCAAACTCTTAGGCCTCAGAGGAGTATTGGCCATCAGTAAATAACGGCTCCCATACAGAAAAGATAGCTGGTGCTTTCTCACTATAACAGGGTGACTTTATTACAAGTTCTACAGTGTGAGCATGCTAGAGCAGAGTCAGTGTCTGATTGTCAAAGTGTACAAAGACCATGTGCATTATAAAGAAGTAGGATTAAATGTCAGCTAGACCAAAGATCCTATCGGTTTCCCTTTACAGAGGAGTTTAAGTGTGTACCTGAGCGCTGGAGCATTGACTAACATCCATAAGGCCTGGGTTCAACTCCCACCGAAGAAGAGGGACATGGCTAAAGACTTTCCAAAAGGAAAGCACAAGTCTAGAGTGAGTTTACTATGCAGTACTAGTTGGAGTGAGTCAAGACTCTCTCTCCTACAAGAGACTCTTCCGTAGAGGGATGGCAATAGAATTTCAGCTCCTGTCCTAAGAGACGGGAGCAGGTCACACATACTTACTGAAGAGGGCCTTTGGTGTCAGCCAGGCTGGTTGGGGAAGAGGTGTAGTCTTCTGCAGCCTTCCCAGCTGTGGTGGGAAGCAGCCCACATTGCTCTTCTCTCATCCACAGACTTCAGAGGAGAAAAGCAGTTACTGGGCTCACATCTAGGGAATCTTGGAGCATTAAAAAAAAAAAAGACAAATTTTGCTGGAGAACAGTTTGCCATCTATTTCCATGATTCTCATGGTAATCCATTATCAGGGATATGAAATATTTGGGCTACATCTTAAAGTCAATTTTCATTCTGTATGAGTTTATTTTCCATGAAATTCATAAATTGGATGAGAAAGCAAAGCCTCGTCGCTCTTGTTAGAAGACTGTATGATTTTCTGTTCTGGCTCCTATGGGGAAATGCTATTTTTCACCCAAAGCAAAATAACTTCAATTTTTCAGTTCTTGAATAAGGGTTTCAAGATGTGTTTTTACCATGCCAAAGTCTGAGGGGGGAAAAAAAAAAGCCTTGGAGAACCAAACCTTAATCTGGAAATCTGACAAGCATGTCTGGTCTTCTTCCTTGGAGATAAGGAGTTCAGGGTTCATTTGAGAAAGGGATAGATGTGTTAATTAGTTGTCACTTTCTAGCATAGGGTTCTCCCCTTACTGCGTAACCTTTCTTTTTCTTTCTTTTTTGGTCAGTGTCCTAGGAAACACTCATTGTATTCAGACCCGCTCTCGATACCGGAGTCACAGGGGCCACAGCGTAGTGGCAGTCCAGATGCCTGTGGCACTTGTTGGGTGCCATGATTTAGCTTCACCACGTCATTTTAAGATAAGGAGTTAGGTAGCCAGATTGTTGTGTGCTCTAAAAGACCTGAACTCACACCACTGTGTAGAAGAAAGGGTTATAGGTCCCACTTGGTTTGGGTTTGGCTTATTTTGGTAACTTTTGTTTTTCAAGACAGGGTTTCTCTGTGTTATAACAGACCTGCTGTCCTGGAACTCACTCTCTAGCCCAGGCTGGCCTTGAACTCACAGAGATTCCCCTACCTCTGCCTCCAGAGTGCTGGGACTAAAGGCGGGCAGCACCACCACCATATAACGCCTTTTCCAGCCACTGCCTGTTATTCTTTCTCCCAACAGATATCCACAGAGTGGTATCTCCATCAGTTAAAGTGGGCCTTAAGGCTTGATATATCCTCTAGGCCCTGGTCCGGTTTAAGTGAACCTGTGATAAATAATGAAGCCAACCGATCGCCTCATTTAACACGAACAACTCTGTGAATTGTCTGTCACTACCTACAATGAGGGAAAGCATGTATACATTCAATACACACTTCTCCCCGACCCTTGCGTTGGGGCAGTGAACAAATGTGTATGTTTTAAGATTTTTACAAGCCGATTCGATAGGCTTCCAGATGAAACTCACTGTTCAAACCCTGACAATACACTCTTATGTGATTCCAATCCTAGACACTGGGCTCACCTCCAGCTCTCGGGATCATTCTTATAGAAGAGTTTACAGCAATGAGTATAACTTTCTCAGTGAGTTAATGTTGTTTGGTAACACAGCATTTCAGCTATATCTTGTTGTCGTTAATGGTAACTGTATAAATTATAGTAGTCTGGAAGCAGAGTACAGCCAGCAGTATTCATGATATCATAGCTGTTTGTTTGTTTGTTTGTTTGCTCTGAGGCAAGGTCTTGCTGTAGAACCTAATCAGCTCTCAAACACTCCGCCCTCCTATATTCATAACCCAGTTTCTGAGATTTCAGGCAAATACCGCCATGCCTTTTAAATTATGGGTGTGTGGTTTCCAGCCATTTGCTAGAACAAATTATATAAGCATGTTAGAGAACAGTTTGCTAATGTCTGACCAAAAAAAAAAAAAAAAAAAAAAAAAAAAAAACAATACTTTCCGTTTTCTCTAGAGATACCCTCGAAGAAATACACTAAACCTTATGCAGATAAGTGTCCATTGAAATGTTGCTGACATAGTAACAACTCATGAAAAACCTAAGTATCTCTCAGTAGGGAACTGGTTACATTAGCTGTATTACTTCTGTACAGCTCCATGCAACTCCTAAAGGAAAATTACAGTTAGTCCCTATATATTGCTGTTAAAACATGTAGAAGATAAAATAATGAAAAACAGTGAGCAGGTTGCAGAACTCTGAATGGTAGTTGTTGTTCTGTGTCTTTTTTCTGAAGATATATGCAATAAATTAATATATACAGTTGCTCCCTCTTCAAACAAAGGTTTGGATTTTTGGAGACAGGTGGATACAGACAAATATAATATACACATTAAGAAGTACTTTTCAGAGTGGCTCTCGGTGGTAGATAATCGTGTAGCGCTTATCTTCTGCCTCATGGCTTTCTCTACTGCTTCATTTTCTAAACTAGTGCCTGTGCTGATCTCCTGCTTAAAAAGCTATTTGTTCTTCAACCATGTGGTTAACAGAGCTGGACATTTTTTCCCCTCATTTTCATTTTTATCCATCACAGCCAACAATAGATTTAAATCTCCACAGCCAGAAATTCTAAGCACCATCCTGATGCCACGGGAGAAAATGCCACACCCTGGCCTCTTCTGGTAGGCTGAGATGCAAGTGCTCCAGCACTGTTATACAGAATCACCTTCAGGCTGTGTGTGAAGTATGTGTAAAATGGATATGGAAATGGATTTGAGTTTAGATTTGGGCCCTTCCCCAGGTAACTCATTGTGCAAATATTTCAAAATTCTAAACTGTCTGAAATACTTTAGGCACAGGCATTTTGGGGTAAAAGATATTATTTTAAAATAAAATAACAGTCAGTAAAACAGATTTATTTTTTTATGATCATACTCCTTACCCTTATGATGACTTCCAAACTTAACTAATGTATGTACTTGTCCAAGCAGAAACTGAAGGAAAAAAAATTCTTAAGCCTGACCATGACATTATTTTAAATAAAAGTATCCATCCTATTTTTTGTTCTTGGTATTTTCCAGCCCTTGACTTAGATACACATAGAAAATAAGCAAATGGCAGATACATAGTCCCAAAATTTGATCCTGTGCTAAATGCATATGTTACAAGGAGGGAGAAAGTGATTTCTTAGAGTTAGGCTATTGAACTTAGGGATATTATTAGAACATAGTTAGCCTATTCATCCCCAGGTAATGAGAAATCTCCACACAAATTTTACACCTTGACATAGGTGTTGGTTCCCAAGAGCCAGGAATGTATTTCTGGATGATGGATGGAAAGAACAGTGTCCACTTTGCTTAAGTACCTGGGCCACCTTTGCCTTCATCCCTGACATCACCCCTCAAATGTGTTATCCAGACTCTAGGAGAGTAAGACGCCTGCCACCATGCCTGGCGACCCGAGTTCAAGCCTCAGGACCCACATGGTGTAAGGAGAGAACACTCTCCTGCAAGTTGGCCCTTGACTTCTACAGGCAGGCTTTTACACTCACATGTGCGTGTGCGCACACACTAAGTAGACAGACAAGTAAATGGAATTTTAAAACAAGGAAGGAAAACTGGAAGATATCTTCCGTTGTGTAGGACAGAGCTCTTGAAGCGGTATATGTTCAGCAAGATCTGAAAATAATCCTAGACTTTGAAAGTGGAGTTCTGTCTAAATATTAATTCACAGGTACATAAGGCTAACAGAGTCCGGTACCATTTGGCATTTTAGTCTTACCTTTGAAGCAGAAACCCTGAATGCATTAAAGGTTCACACTCCTACTTGCTCACGTTGCCTGTAGCTGTGGAAACCGAGGCTGGAGTATGGCGGTGGGTCAGAGAATTTATGATATATCCGTATTAGTCGTGACGCTGCCATTTGGTGTTTTCCTGAAATGACATAAGTGTAACCATTTGTAGAGTGGGCCTCACCCTCTCATGGCTACTGCCTCATCCTTCCAGGGATAGACAGACCGGAGAAAACATTATTCTGCTTCCCATCCCCTCCCTCGCCATACCTTCACTCCATTCCACACCCGTAACACCTTAACTGTCAGTAACACTGATCGCAGCTAAGTTACTTTAAATTTTGTGCAACAAATTCCCTAGTGAGAGTCCTTATGGACTCTGCTTCAAGAAGTAGTCATATTAGGGGCTGGAGAAATTGCTGGGCAGTTAAGAGCACTTGTTGCTCCTGTAGAGGGCTTGGGGTCAGTTCCCAGCACCCACATGGTTGCTCACAGTCATCTGTCTGTTACTCCAGCTCCAGGAGGTACAAGGCTCTTTCTGACCTCCACGGGCACCAATATACATGAGGTACATCCGTATACATGCAGGCGAAATTCTCAGACACATACAACAAATTATACAAACAACGCCATCAATGTTGCTATGTAATAGGCTCGCTTTACTTACTGAAATGTTATACGCAATGTATAGTAGGGTCCCTAGTCAGCATCACTAACACCTTACATTTATAGCTTCCTAGAGTTTCGAAGACACTTGTATCGGCTTCCTTAATTTCTATGAGCTAGGTAGGATGTTTTCGGTTTTACAGAGAATCGGGATCAGAGCAGTTGAGTAGGTAACTCCCACAGGATGTTACTGGTACAGGGAAGGCTCCAGCCAAGTTCCGTTTTTCTCTTCTACGCCACAGCTGTATCTCCTGGCGATGATTTCAGCATGCACGTAAATATTTATAAACACCGTGTCATCGTTCTGAGTGAACAGGTCTTATAGTTTGACCCCGTTACGCCAGTGGAGCTGTGCATCGAGGCAGAGGTTTGCAGGGGTTCACTCCACGCAAGTTTCATGTTCCCTCAGCTTCGAAACCTCCCTCTTATGCTAGCAACAAATAAAGAACATTTTCCTATGTGTCACCTAATAAAACAGGCTCCACAGTCATCTGCTCTTGTCACATACTTAAATACGCCTTGCAACCCTTGCCATAATTCTCGTTCTTCTGAGGTTGGGAAAGCCCTGATGCTGGTCTTTTTTTTTTTTTTTTTTTTTTTTTTTTTTTGAGTGATTTTCATTTAACACCTATATAATATAATAGAAAGCAATAAGAAAGCCATTGGCAATGTAATGGGGTTTCATCTTTCTTCATGTTTAAAAACATGTAGGGATTATTTCATGTGTTAACACAAGAATTTCAGTAGAATTAAAAAGCCATTTCCCCACAGTTAAGGATTGAAATTTAAAAATAAATCACTACTAACTTTGAGCCAATAAAAAAATCATGGAGATAGTCTTCTTCCTTTTTCTTTTTTTCTTTTTTTTTTTTTTTTTAAATGCAACACTAAACCCAGAGACGCTCATATAAAACAGGCCCAAAGCACGTTTTGTACCTAAGCTAAAAATTACTTTTGCAGCCTTTGACATGCCAAGGGACTTTGCTAGTATAAAGCGAGCATAAGGAGAAGTCTTTTCAACCTTTTAGAAATTTAAACATAAACTGTTTTTGTCTATGTAAGGACTCCGGGCCTTTCAGTCTCCTTCACATACAATTTCCAGAGTTACAGCACAGATTGTCCAAAAGACATTTGTACTAATTGTGCCGTTTATGAAATTTCAGTTACCATTGCCCAAAGTACAAAATATAAAAGAGTTTTTTTTTTTTCTTCTTTTATCCAAAGCCTAAGAGACTAGCAAGCCGTTATATAATACGGCAGTGGGTAAGGGAGAAATGGTTTAATTTTAAAGCATCCATTCAAAGAGCAAAAGCTCCATGCGAAGACTAATTTTGTCCAGGTCTCTCTGTATTTATTTACTGGTATTTTCAGTGGTCATCGCATGAAGAGTATGTGGAAAGAAAAAGAAGTTTTCCACAAAGTGTGTGAAGGTATTCTTGTATTATCTGGATCAGTGCTTTTAAAAATAAAGACTGATGCCAGTCCACAAAATGTTTACACCAGCATGCAAGATGATAAATATAGTTGTCTGAAGAAAGCGTGTAAGCAACATGGCAACCGGGCGTATCCAAGTGTACGAGTTTGTGTTCCATGATGGATGGCAAGCACGGACGCAGTTAGCATTCTCTCATTGTACTCAGGCTTCAGCTTTCTTCTGGAACAGTTGGTTAGACTGTAAGTTTTCCAGGCTGTACAGACCATACCCAAAGTCCCAATGACTCAATCCTGTAAAACCAAAATGCCAAAGAATATTTGTGAACAAATGGATGTGGGTATGTTCCTATGAATATTTATGATGTCAACACTGAATTTCGTCTAACTTTTGTATGTCACAAAATACTATTGTTATTTCGATTCTCCCTCCTCTCCCATCATTAAATTTGTGAAGTGTTTGTAGTTCCCAGGGGCCATACAAAACGAGGCCGTAGGCTGGATTTGGCCCTTGGGCAGAGTCAGTGGCCCAACTATGTCTGTGGCCCAGAGAAATAGGCACAGATGCTGTTGTTTCCTGGTCTCTGTTCTTCTGTCTTTTGGAATTTAATTGCTGTTTGCTTTCACGCTGGGGTTTTGGTTGTTCTTGGAGAATACTGTAGCACACTCAATGCTTTACCATGTTATGTTAATAAAATCCAGAAGGAAAATATTCCAGCTATCACTGTGGGGATGTGTTTGAGGATTCTCTGTGACCTATTGATTTGCATGAACTTTGCTTATATTTGATTATTAAACTGTCAAAGAAGACCCATAGTGGAAGATCTGTTAAGTGCATAAGCAGTAGATACAGTGGTTTAATTGACCCGGGATGGGTAATAGAGATGCCGTGAGTTGAAACCCTACTTCATGCTGCTCTGCCAAGTGTCCCTTTAGCTTAGAAGGGGCTCCTTACTGTCCTGGGCACTGTGCCACCCTCTATTACTTGGCTCTTCACTTACCCATCAAACCATAGCATGCATGTGGGCTGCTTTTGTCTTCCTCACTAATATAGGACCTTTCGCTGGGCCCATAAATGTCAGCGTGAAGTAATCAAGCCATTCTGGTAGCAAAGGCACCAACCTGCGCTCCTGATCGCGTGTTTGTTTTTGCCTGTGTTCCTCTCTTCCTGCACACGCGCATCACACTTTCAGACTTGGGGAGGCTTTCGTTGAGTTGAAAAGGTTATGTTGGAGCTGATGTGATGAGGTTTCCTGACAGAACTACATTCCTTCTGTACTGTTTGAAAACGCAGAGGTTAACTTTTGTACCCATGCCATGGCTTTTTTGGACTAAGTCAACGCCCTTCAAAAGTGAGAACTATGAAACAGACCCGTGTTCAAGGACACATACCCTAGGAATACAAGCAAGCCTGTTAAGCTCTGTTTGAGTGAAGCATGTTCGATCATGTACATGCTGTTTTCCATGTCAACGTTTCCAGTGACAAAGAAGCTTCCCCCTCCTGAACCCGGAGAAGAGATTGTGAATGTTGGTTCCTCATTTGTAATGTAGACCCATTTTCAAACACGGCAACTTTTTAAGTTGGCAGCCATTCTCTTTTTCACGTGGAAATACAAGTTAAGCTGCTATAAATGCTTCCTTTACCATGCATATTTAGTTAGATGGTGGGTTAGCCCCCATTAGTCCCATACACTGATAAGCAAAATGCCTTTCCCTGTTGCTTTCTGGATATTGAGTAGCGTCTGGTCACATGCTTAGTCTGTCAGCAACATGAAGTACTGGCTGCCCCTGGGGATTTGCGATGCAGTGTCCAACGGAAGCCCTACCTTAAGCCATTGCCTTGCAGTTAGTGTTGTTCATGTAACTCATGTTTATCAGGCACTCTTCAAGTGAAAGGACTCCTGCAGCTTTTAGTTTATTAAGGATTTTCTTAAAGATCATGAAATGTTTTTCATCAAGTATTATTTATAACCAGGAGCACATGAAACAAAGAAAATTTGTATAACTTAAGAACCAATCTTCTTTAGAATGTTAGCCAATGTCAATGGTGTGTGTGTGTGTGTGTGTGTGTGTGTGTGTGTTTGTCTGTGTGTCATGTCTGTGTATCTGTGTGTGTTTAGAAAGCGTTTTGAGTTCCAGAGCACATGCATTATCTTAGTTAGGATTTCTGTTGCTGCTATGAAACACTATGACCAAAAAGCAAGTTGGGGAGGAAAGGGTTTATTCTGCTTACCCTTCCACATCAGTGTTCATCATTGAAGGAGTCAGGACAGGAACTCAAGCAGGGCAGGAACCTGGAGGCAGGAGCTGCTGCAGGGACCATAGAGGAGCGGTACTTACTGGCTTGCTCAGCATGGCTTGCCCAGCCTGCTTTGCTATAGAACCCAGGACCAACAGCCTGTGGCTGGCACCATCAGCAGTTAGGTTGGGTCTTCCCCTATCAATCACTAATAAGAAAGCACCCTATAGGCTTGTCCATGGCCCAATCTTATGGAGGTATTTACTTGAGGTTCCCTCCTCTCCGATGGCTTTGTCTTGTGTCTGGTTGGTAAAACACTCTCCAGCCTGTGCATGTGTATTCTGTGTAGCATGTCTCATTGAAGCCCAGCACTGCTCAGTGAATTGAGCTCTCATCCAGTGAACACCACTCACTTATCTATAGATGATCTGCTCTGTGCTTCTAGACAAGTGTTTCAGGAAGTGTATGATGATCATTGGTAACAAAAGGAAGTCAGAATATAAGTGACTATCTTAGTAGTTCTTTTAATAAAAGTATGTCTACTTAGAATCAACAGATTCACTATTATAACTGCAGCTATCTTGGAAATCTACGAGATAACACTCTTAACTACACAAACTGGGAGTTTCATATTACCGGGTTGCTTGCAGACTCTTCACGGGTTTATAATGCTCCAGTCCAGGACGGTTCCGACACCAGATCTATAAAGCTACAAAACTCGGGGTAGATTTTTGCCCACTGGCCTATTTTGTACTGTTACCTTCTGAAGGAGCCTTACTTCACACATTCATGACTGTAAGTGGGTAGAGCATGTCACTAGTGCTGGTTAAGGAGCCTCCTAGTGGGTTGCAGCTCTTTCTGTCAGACATTTGTTCTCCTTTCCTTACTCGGTCCACTTCCCTGCTGCTGGCTCAAGCTTCCATAGCTTTCCTCCGCCCCTGACTCTCTCAGCTCCGTCTGGCCTGTTTCTTTTCCTCCTAATCCGTTTATTCTACGATAGCATTATTGTGCTCATCGCCGTTTCCTTCTTTAATCTTCCATTTGATCTTACTCTTTACCCAGCCTCGTTGTTGATGTATGCATCTACGTGTTCTTTAGGACGTAGGGAGAGGTAGAAAGGGCAATGTTTTCTTGCTTCCTTCACACCCTCCCCAACCCTTGCTCCTGTTCCCGTTGAGTTACTGTTCTTTCCTCTCTGTTACTCCTAGCTTTAATCTGAAGGCTACCGTGGGGACCCGTGGTGCCTCTCTCTGTCACTGGATTTCAGCTGACTTAGACCGTGTGCTGTGGGCTTTACTCAGTGGGAACCCTTGCCCTGCAGGGCCATGTGCTGGGGAGGAGATACAGGTAGAGATAGGGCTTCCTACAGTTGGTTGCATGATCTGGGCTTTGCTGCTCTTCTCCGTAACGTGTTAGAGTCCTGGCTGAGCCATGTGTGTCTCTCTGGAGGAGGAAGCCTATGCAGGTTGGCCTCTCTGCCTCAGGGTTAGTTTTCCAGTTCACGGAGGTGATGGCAAGACTTGAATTTGTGTGTCTTTCCTTCATTTAGGTGTGGAGTGGGGCATGCACAGGTGTTGAGGTTAGAATACAACTTCAGGTGTTGGTTCTCTCCTTCCATAGGGACCATGGGGATTGAATGTGTGGACGCAAACACTTTTACTCGTTGTTGAGCCGTCTCGCCAGCCCTTGTTTTTTTGCTTTTGAATGAAAAGGTCAGGCACACACCCTGGATGGAATCTCACTCAGTCCCCCTCTTGGGTGAACGCTTTGGCTTGTGGTCGGTACCCAGGGGCACTGATACGGACCCGGTTAGCACAAACCCAGATTTAACACAATTGGCCATCGGCTCCCCCTCCCCTTCATCCCTTCATCCCAGCCGGTGCCCTTATTCCATTAGCTCCACGGTAATGAGATCTCACATACATGATTGCATTTGTTAGTGCCCTTCACATTCTGTGATAATGGAGTTTGCCCATAATTAATAATTAGCCCTGCCTGGTTATGACTCGCCTCCCTTCCCTTCCCTCGCAGGGCGGGCGTATGTCCTGAAGAGTCTCTACTCTGGGTAGGATCTTCAGCCCCTCCCCCCACCCCACCCCAGGCCGCCGGGATGCCACCCCGGGTCCATTTGCCCTCGGTTGGCAGCACTCATCACAGTTTTCATGATTTATCCACCTAACTTATCTATCCGTCACCAGTGAATTTTATTTTCTTGTAGTTTCCCACAACTAAATGCCACTTTTTAAAGATTCCAGTGTGGTGTTCTTCTTAACTTGGTGAGCTTCCGTTAACTTTTTCTAAAAACTTTTTAATGGTCGTTTTACATTTATCCCACTGAGGGTTTAAGCAAGGATTATTAACCGGTGGTTTAGATTCTCTCGTTTTAGCCTGGTTCTGTGCTAGGCACTTCACGTATGTCGTTTTGAATGTTCCCAGCTCCTCTTAGGCATCAGGACATTCTCGCCACTGACATACGAGGAAACTTAGCTTTGAACGAGTCAAGTTTCCTGGTCAGGGCCAGCCTGGTAGCACAAGGGAGGCCCCGGGCAAATGCAGTCTCAGCAGAGGATCTAAGTCTGCTCCTCTGGCTTCGGAGTCCCTCGCCTTTGTTTCTGGAGGATGTTGTACACCTCAGCCCCCCTGCTAAATTTCATTTATTTCGTCTCCAAAATGAGAGTCTGGCCTGCGAGATCCTTCCCAGCTCTGAACGTCTGTGTTTATGGTTAGTAGAATGCGAAGACTACATTTTACTTTAACATAAATTTATTTGACTTTACATTTAATAGGAATGACCATATATTTCAAGTTTAAATATATATTTACATATTTCTGCGGTAAGGAATTTTAGATTATATAAACCTTTTTGTTTTCTGAACCCATTTTTCAGGTGCTTTGGAATGTCCCTGCACTTCTTGTTAACCACGCAATGTTCGTGGTAGCAGAGTTGGAAGTTTTTAATCCAATGTAGATTTTTGGCCTCTGTGTTGTCCAGTTTTAACATTATCAGTGCACCGGTAACGCATGAGGTAGTGGTGGTAGCTTGAGACAGCAACTAAGAAAACTTAAGTAATTCATGTGGACTCTAAACCGTCACCCATAACCCAGAGAAACTGAGTTAACTGACCAAAGGTTACATTAGGGAAACAGCAGACCCTGCCTCTAAGGGTTTAAAATCTAAAAGTATCCAGTGCCATGATGTTTTAACTCATGTGCACATCCTCAGTAAGCAGCAAACATGCCTGTGTTCATCTACACAACATTAGCAGTCCACAGGGCAGGAAACCGTGGAGACGGCATTGATTGGTTAGAAGAGGAAGGTAAAGAACATGGAAGACAAGCCTGGAGGGAATTCGAGGACTCGAGGATAGGGCAGTAAGACGTAGGACAGAGAGAGTGGAGGAGTAGAAACTGACGATCCACGTCCCCTGTGGAAGATGCACGCTTCTTTCCCAGTCAAGGGCTGCCCAGTCCTGTGCCCACAAGGCCTCCTCAGCTTCCCTGACCTTTTGCCTTGGAATCAGCACTGAGCTTTTGGCTTTCGCCTCTTTCTCTCTAAGCATCAGCTCCATCCCAGGGGGAAATCCATGGAAGCGGTGAACTTAGGTTGGCCTCTCTCTGGATAGCACAGTGTTACTGGGTTCTTGCTCAGCCATATTTTTCTCATCTCTATTCTGAACACCATGTACTTGCCAAACACTTTACTGGACTTTAGGTGTACAGTGATGAGCAAGAAATGTATTGAGGTGATGAGCCACACTGAGGTGATGGATTTCTGCATCTGAAAATTAGCAGTTATAGAAGAAAGAGGATAAAGTATTAGGCAGGATAGGGCATACCTGACATTTCAGTGAGGTGACACCAGACAATCTGGTCATTTCTCTGCTTTTCAACTTTCCCTCCTGGATTCTGAGTCTCTTGAGCCTCCTGTCTAGGCTTTTTGTCTGTAGTGTTGATAACACTTACAAAACTCTTTTTAGCTAAAGCCCAAATAGTTATCCAAACTCTGGCATGTATTAGGTTTTTTACCAACACATGGTAGTATTTACCATGTAGGTCTAGGGCTGTGTAAGATCCCCTCCTGAATATATTTTCTACAGCTTCTTCTTGACTCTGGCCATCACCCATTGAAGACTTTTGTGTATGTGATTTCATTCTTCTTATGACTCAGTCCTGCCTTCTGGGACATTCTAGCACCCAGGTGTAAAAGTCACCCACAAAAGTACATACATATCACATCCCTGCCCACAAGGCTCAGGGGTCCTGCCAGAAGAGGAAGTAAAAGGGGAAAAAAAATATCGTAAGAGGTGGTGGGTAACTTCAGAGAAAGAGTGTTGCTGTCTTTCTTGTCCAGACACACTAGGGCAGGCACACATACGAACCTAGGGTGGCTGTGACCGGCAGTCCCAGCATGCAGGGGATGAGTGGACCTCCCTACCGCTGTCAGAGGAGCTAGTGACATAAGCCAGTGATGAGCTGAGTGCTGATGATGAGGGTGGGCGTTAGGGGAACCAGAGGAGGACGGTGAATATGAGAGCAAGTAGCCAGCACCGAAGGACAGACAGTCTGTAAGTAAAATGGGATGAAGTTAGTGAAGGACGGGAGGAGAAAGGGGAGACACCAAGAAAATAACCCGTGCCCCATCAGCAATGCGTGTGATACTTATGTTTATATAATAATTCAAATAAGGTTCATTGGAAAGTGTTCTAGGAGTCCCTGTCCTGGAGAGTAGATCCAGGCCAAATCCATCCCCCCCCCCCCCCAGGGCTGCTGGGCTGTGGAGTTGCTGAAGATTGCGATCCATGGCAAAACCAAGCATGGGCATCACTTATCGCTGTGGACTTGGATAAAGCCCTTGAAAAACATTTTGTCTCTAAAGAAAACAATTTAAACCCAATAATCCTTGCTTCATTTACTTTTAATGACAGGCCCATTCAGTGGGGTTTTTCTGCATGAACTTATCTGACCTCCTATAAAAAGAAAATCTACCTCAGATGTGGGAATTCATTTATTAACTGTTCCATTCTGTTCTTTCCTGAGGACAGTGGGTTTTCTGTGTGTCTTCTGTATACATAGTCATGTTTTTAAGGGTTGCGGGCACCTTTTTGTGAGTTTGGCCATAGCTTAATGATGTGTAATACTGGACTTCTTCATGTTTTAAATATTTTTTAAGAAACTCATGCAAAAGTAGAGGGAAAGAAGTAGAAGAATGACTAATGTTTTGGTTTGAAAAATAAGTAAGATTGTGAAATAAACCACTGACGTTTTTAAGATAAAAATTGTTTCAAGGGTCTGGAGAAATGTGTCAATGGTTAGGAACACTGGCTGCTCTTCCAGAGGACCGGAGTCCTGGTCTTAGCACTTACGGTGGGTGGCTCCTAACCACAAGTAACTCTCACTCCAGAGAACTTAATGCCTTTTTTAAACCTCTCTGCTCACACTTGCATGCCCATTGCGTGCCCATTCACAAAACACACACAGACACATTCGCGCACATGCACACACACACACACACACACACACACACACACGCACAAGTTCTTTTAAAAAATATTTCATTATTATAAAATAAGAAAACACTCTCACAGATATTTCTTGGGAACCCTTAATTACATTTGATAACTGAGGAGCATCAAAGAGAAATATAACAAATCTTTTTATAGAACTTTAAAGAAATTGTATGAAATAATTTGCTTTTACACAACATTGAAACTACAAAGACATTATGAGAGCCTTGAGGTAGCTCAGCAATTCAGAGCACTTATTCCTCTTTCGAAGGACCTAGGTTCAATTCCCAGCACCCAATCAGTGGCTCACTATTGTTTGTAACTCTTAGTTTCAGGAGATCCAACTCTCCCTTCTGACCTCCACAGACACTGCACATGCATGGCTGCAAACATGCAGCCAAAACATCCATCCACTTAAAATAAAAACAATAAATATTTTAAGACATTATGAGAAGAAGCCATTTGTATGATATGATCATTAGACTATTATTAAACATATGTCCAAAATATTAGAAATTAGAAAAAAGGTGGCATCAAATCAGAAATGAAGAAATATACCAAGATTCTACTTGGGTATGTGTCTCAGAGGAAATCCTAGAATATCTGTCTTCACCCTAACTATTGAGGAGGAAATCCGCAACTGGGAACAACTTAACACTGTGCTACTATGCTAAGAAATCTGCCTGGGAAAATTAGATCCACCTAACCATAGAGAAGTAACTCTAAATAACTCACCCTGGTTGACTATGAATGCAGGTATGGTAAACTGGTTAAAAAAAAAAAAAATGATGGATGCAACACACCCCAGTACTGATTGAAAAGTCAGTCCTGGCTTCTGCAAGTTGGAACACCTTGGCCAGAGATTGCTGGGTAGAAATAATGGAAAGGTTGTCAGTAGGAAAATATGTACCCTGTTTTTAGAATGTGGTTTCTTCGTATTGTGTGCACCCAACTACTATTAGAGTACTCACCCATACGTGTGGCAGAGAAGACCCTGAGTTAGTATACAGGATTCCTGTTCATTGTGCAGCATCTGTCATGGTGCCATGAGCCAGTTCAAGGTTTTTGCTTTTTAGCACAGTAACCAAGGAGAAACGTAGATGAACAACTTTTATGACATTAAAAAAAAAATGAAAGGGAAGTCATTCCACATGTTTGTGGGGTTTTGTGAATTCTCAATGCTTTTTCCTAAAATATAAACACCATCTTATTTAAGGGTTTTACTACATAAGCCTCTAGATCAAGAAAAACATCGTGTCAGTATTTTAGTATCAGTGGTACCTCTGATGATGACTACTGGTCCCTGAGAATGTGTTTTGAGTGTTGTTCTGTTCCTGGTGTGATCTCTGTGAACACCATTTACTCCAGATGGTGACGAGAAGGATGCTGTGCTTAGTTCAGTGGTTTACTGTTGGGGCTGGGAATTCTGTTCAGAGTACAGCTCTTCCCTTAGGCTTCTCTCCCCATTCTCTCCCCTGCCCTGATGGCATAGTTTTGGTCTATTATGCTCAGTTCTTGTTCATTTGTTTGGCCGGTTGGTTGGTTGGTTGGTTGGTTTTAATTTGTGTGCTCTCATAGGAGTTCTGGTCTTAAATATTTCAAATATTGTTTAAACATTGACCTAAGATTCATCATAGAAAGAAAGCCAGGGAGCCAGGGAGTGATAAAAGGGGGGGGGGGATCGCATGAGCCTTTTAAACTTATATCTTGTGCGCCTCCACTTTTCTCTCTCTGTCTTCCTCTCTCTCTCCCCGTGTGTGTGTGTGTGTGTGTGTGTGTGTGTGTGTGTGTGTGTGTTGTACTTAGTCCCCAATAACCTTTTGTCTCTCAGATACTTAATTTATCATCTAGGATCTATGGGAGGCTAATTCTGTAGCTGGTCACCATGCCAGAGGTGCAAGCCGTTGACACGGAGCCCCAGGACAAGAGAGCTCTGGCCAGGGTTCTCTACCAACAGGGCATTTCCTTCAGGTCTGTGTTCCCATGGGGGAATTTGTACCCAAAGAGCATTGCATTTTCTCTGTTGACTTTTCTCCAAACGTGTGTGTTTTCTTCATTCCTATTTTATGGTTCCTTGCAAAGGAGGAACAGTTTCTTTCCTTATTTGGTTTGGATTTGATTGGCTATGTTTGGAATTAGCTTGGTCTTTTAAAGTAAATCAAATGAGAGGTAGCGTAGGGTGATACCCTGGTGCAACAGCCTCCGGTTGCTGGTCAGAGCAGAACTGCCCCTGCTTGACCAGCCCTCATCCTCAGGTCATTAAATTCAGAGCTGCGGATTGCCAGCCTCAGGGCAATTTCAGAATTCTGCACTCCTTGTAGTGATGGTAATATAACAATGCAAACAATAACAGCTATCAGATACTGCTAAAACATTTTTTTCTAGTACCCACAACAACCCTGAAAGGTGGATGTCATCGTCATCATCTCATCATTATTTATTTCTAGATAAGAGCACAGAGGTTTGCTTCAGATCATTCCGGCTCAGCTGTGACTGAAGCTGTGTGGCTTTGATTCTCTGCAGTTACCCCAAAGCTCAGAAGTTCTAAGCTGAACATCAGTGTCGTCATGACACACACAGGTGTTAGAATTAGACAGGTGTGAGTTTGAAAGTCTCTCCTGCTTCCCAGCAGTGTGAGCTATGAGCAGTTTGCTAAACCTCTCTCTAGCCATCACTCATCTGTGACATGTGATGCAGATAGGATATCTATACGATGTAGTCTAAAACAGTTGTGGACACACACTCACACACACGCACACAGACACACACACATGCGCGTGCACACACACACGCACACACACCACATACAGGCACACATACACACACACACAAGACACTGAAAGGTACAAGGAAATGAATGCTGGTTTGGCCTTCCCTCCTTAGCTGTGAACATTGTTTCTAAGAAAAAGGGGCCTAACATGAATGTTTATAAAATAAAATTCTATTATGGTCTCTACCTATCCATCTCTCACAGAAGGCTAATTCTTGCATAATTGATTTCTTAAGTTTTTCCTTTTTAGTCGTTTTCCACTTTAAGGCTGTGAAGAAACCTCTGCGATTGTGTGGGATTTGCAGTTTTTGTTGTTGTTACTCTGGGGAGATAGGAATAACAACATGCAAGTCATTTGTGAGTAAGTTCCTTGGTCTTTACCAGAGTGCTTTGTGTCTCCAAATTAATATAGGAATACTGAAAGCATTCAGCTGCATTTCAGAGATCTCTCAACACGTCACTGAGAACTGCCTGCCAGCCAGGCACTGAATGCTACGGGGCATCCAGAACCCCCCTAAAGAGACATGTAAAACTGTGCTTTCAAAAAATGTCATACGTCAGAGAAGAAGGAAGAGCTTGCTTTTGTACCGTCTAGTCAGCTAGGGGCTGAGCAGTATCCTCCCGCTAATAATTCAAAACTATTTAAATCACTACTTATCACTACTTCAACCCTGAACAAGCATGTGCCTGCTTCTTAGCAATCGCTGCTCCTGAACTGGGGTGGGTGTCAAGAAAACAGCGCCTTGGGGAGGTGGGAAAGTGCCCGAGTGTGCGTGTGTGTAGCGTGAACCAAGGAACACCCAGGGGCCTTGGATGGGTTAGTAGATGTTTTCACATCCGTTTATTGACGGTTTACGTCTTCATTTTCCTGCATCCACCAAGTAGCAAAGTCTCTTGTCTTCTCTTTCCATGCCCAGTCACTCTGCAGTTTCCTGTCCCGTACTAAAGATGCTACTGGAGAAGGACACCTCTCGGGAAAGGCTGTGAATTCAGCCATGTGAGGGTCCTCTGCATAAGTGCCTAAGTTTTAAAAGTCCAGTCACAGCAGCCATTGTCCCCTTGCGCTTCAGCCCTGTGGTGTTACCAGTTTTCATGCGGCATCGAAGGCAGGAAAGCCCCCTAAGAAGGGCGTGTGGTGGGCTTGGAGCATCACTGCTGCAAAGAATTTTGCTTTGAAGCCCAGTGTGAACACTTAATTTTTATTTGCTATTATAAAAGAGTCCCTTTGAGCTGACAGATATGAAAATATGACTGTGATTTGGGCAGGCATCCAGAAACTTGAGAGAGAATGATGCCTTTATCTCATGAACGTCCTGTGACTACTGCATTATTCTGCTAATAGATGGGGAATGGGTAATAATACCCTTCGGGCCTCCCTCTATTAGAACCGGTCTTCCTACAAACTGTAGGAAGAGACGCGTGTGTCAAGAGGTGAGAGCTGAATGTACATGTATTTAAATCTCCTGTCTCTGGGCAGCTGTTAAGTTTATTGAAGAGCTCTGGGTGGCCAGGTTCCTATTTTTTCTCAATTTATATGCTGTCCTCCCTGGAATTTCAGTTAAGCACTGAGAGACCATGCTTGTCAGTAGACAGGCGTTTGTACATGCTTAGGATTTCTCAAGAAATGACAGGAACAAGTCTCATATTTCATGGCAGACCTAAGAGTCGTGTGTTTGTCTCTCATCTTCTGCAGACGAATCCAGGACAGCAGGAATCCAAAGGCAGTCCTTCACACTATGTTTTGTTGCAACAAATTAAGACTTTTTATAAAGGGTTAAATAACACTCCAGGGGGAAGAGTTTTCCTAGATCAGCTAAATAGCACATACTGATCATTCATCAAAAGTCTGTTGTTAAATGGCTCTCATGATTTTAGCATTTATGCAAAGCCCCTGGTGAAATCTTGATGACCTCCTTTTCATAAAAATTGTCAGAGTAAAAGAAAACAAAATTATTTTTTACTAATCTGGACTGATTTAGGGTCAGAGCTTAAGGGATTCTGCCTACACAGCACTCATTTATAAAACCTTGGGAATATTCAGAATTTAAATTTAGCCTTTGGGCATATTGTTTAAGCCAGATTTTGGAAATACCTTACAGATGTTACTGTAAAAACATGTGATATCAGCCATCGTCCTCTCTAACTGAACTAAGCAACTTAAAAGAAAGCACAGACCCTCATTCTGAGAGATCTTTTAGTTTGATTGACACTGAAGTAAGCATTCTAGTATTCTGGAATGTTTTTACTTCATCTTTACTGGTGGAAGAAAAGCATTCTTCTAAGGGTCTAATGAGATGGCTCAGTCAGTAAGCCGATTACTGCTGTCTCATGAGTTCAATACTCCTGTGGACATCAGGGAGACTGCACACCTCTAACTCCCGTGCTGAGAACTTAGAAGCCGTTGGTTCCCTGGATCTGGCTGGCTAGCCTAGCCGGGTCAGCAAGCACTGGGGTCAATGAGAGCTGTCCCTTCAAAGTGAGAGTTAAGAACAATAGAGAAAAACTCCTCAGCATTGACTTGTGACTTCCACAAAGGCAAGCACATCCAGAATGCATGTGTCCACATGCACACACACACATACACACACATATACACACATGCACACATGTAAATACACACACATACACGCACGCACACGCGCACACACACGTGCACGCACACACGTGTACGCACGCACACATGCACATACACACATGTGTGTGCACACGTAACATGCACACACACATGCACATATGCACACAGGCACATACACACATGCACACATGAACACGGACATGTATACCACACCAAAAAATAAGTACATGGTCTCTACATATAGGTACATATAGATATAGTTGTCCCAGGAGATCTGATGACCCTCTTGCAGCATTCATATACATACATGTGAGCAATACACCCACACACATAAAACATTTTAAATAATTCGAAGTTTTAAAGTCCTCATGATATGAACTACAGCACACATCTTCCATGATATGGTTCAGGTTTGTATTCTTCTAGTTAAAACCCTTTTAGAGCGGCGAGGGTCATGGTCCTGCACTTATGGCAGTGAAAAGACGACTTCCCCACAAATTACCCACTGATCTCTACGTGCATATGTGGAAACTGTGAAATGGTTAGAATAAATCCTTCAAGTGAGCCCGCCCGTGTCCAGTAACGATTAAGATAGACATGGCAAACCAAGGTAACTGCTACACGCAGATTAGAAGCTGGCCTCTAGACTGTTCCTGCGGTTGTCCAAACAACTGTGAAGATCTCAGTTTTGGAATCAGAGTGTTCCTGGGGCATCGGTGTTGGGGTGGTTTGCTCTGCACTGGGGGGCTCCCTGGTCTTAATGCCCGGCATTACCTGTAACTAGCACACGGTGAATGGTGAAGACCACAAATCTTGGCATATTCCCCCTTTCAGTTTCCAAATTTGGCCAGTACTTTTTGATCAAGGCACAGAGTCTTCCAGAACGTTTATAATTTTGTAACATCGTTTCACTGGCGTAAATCTGTGCCTCCAGCCAGATGGTGATCTGCTTACCAAGGCTTTTTTTTCCCTCCCTCCTTGCTTGCTTGTCATTGAAAAAGCCTGGACATACTAGGTCCATCTTGCTTCTGGTCTCTGCGCCAGAGGCAAAAGCCATTGGCAGAGTTCTTCTAAGCAGAGGGGAGCCTGCTGGCAGGCAAGGCCTTGTGGGCGTTGCTTAGTTCCGCTCAGTTTATGCTCCCATGGGGGAGTTCGTATCCAAAGCATTTTAAGTTTAGTTTTCTACTGCGTCCTCTCACCCTCAGCAAAAACACATGTTTTGCTCATTCTTTATCCTGGTTCTCCGTCACAAAGCAGAAGTCTCCTAACGTGTACAGTTTTGACTCATTGGAAAAGACTCATGCTAATACTGATATTTGTTTACTTATCGTAATTATACCTTCAGCCATAAAAACCACCCCCTCTTATTTTCCAAATAAACACAAAAGCCAAAATTCAAAATCCACCAAAGTGTGGAGCAACTTCCAGAAACCCTGTACTATACAAGGTAATAAATGTATGTGATAGCCTAACGCCAAACATGGTTTAAGATAGGCCTGTCCTATCGAAAAACAGTCTACTTAGGAAGTAATAGGACACCAACAGAACAGGAACCCACTTCCCAAGCCTAAAAGCTCGTTTGAAAGACATACACTGAAAAAATAACAAATAAACGTAAGTACAGCTTTGCCTCTTGGGGATGAGACAGAATGTCTTGCAGTTAGAGCAAAGATTACATTTGGAAAAATTTCCCCCTAAACTTTTAAAATACTGAAACATGTTGTTAATGGTGCATATTAATGACATACATGTTTTGTATTAGTAGGTATCTTCCTATAAGTCAAACTAAAGACTTATGGCGGTACACTGGTATGTAGACATTCTCGTTTCCTAGGCTAGTTGACAGCTTGTGTATGGTAAAACCACTTGAACCTCTAGAGCACAGATTACGGTGGATAACGGAAAGGAAACAGGGGCCCCCTTGAGTTGCCTGGCCCATGGCAATGCCTTCTGCACTGAGCACATGTATTAGCTGAGTACTGAAGTGTCCTCCTGGAGTACCAAACAACCTAATACATGTCCTTTATTGACCAAGCTTCAGATCACCCCGATACTAACACCGGGACCTTCTGTCTCCTTTGGGCGTAGGACAAGTGATGTCTTTAGTGTGAGCGATGCTGCTTTTTATCTTTGCTTCTGCTGATGTCTCGGGTAATCTAATCTCATTGAGCCGTAACATTTAAAACCCCATGTAAATCATTTGGCTCCCCATTAGTATATAATATCAAATGGACCTTGAGTAAACGGACCAGCCTATTCTGGAACAGACTTTAAGAGAGCACTACAGGCTAACAACATGTATGCCTGTGCATGACCGAGCATGTTTTTGGTTTTTCCCTTTTCCACACTAGAGTACAAGCCCTGCTAGACCTTCACATTCCACCCTCTGGTCTTGTGCATGTATTTGCTGGGACTAAGAGGCCAGGTTAGCATCTGATTGCTTCCCCGTGGTGTGGTCTACCTATCATTGTGGTCCCCGCCCCCTTGCATTACCCTTGGTCAAGTTTCTGAACACTGCCATCACGTAACAGAAACTAAAAGCAAATTACTGTTACACGATAGTAGGAGTGTTTTGGTGAGTGGTAACCCATTTCTGACTGGTAAGAATATTTGCAATTACTGCTTCCTAGTCTATATGTAGAGTAGGCAAACATCATTTTGGCTGTCAGTATGCTGTTTATTAACAGCAGTCTCCGAGTGGTTTAAAGCGGACTCAGCTACCCCGACTTCTCTTTGACCCATAAAAGAAATCTATATTCAGGTCACGCTTTCCTTAGGTGTCTACAACCACCAGTGTGTTATGTAATTCTTGACTTCCCAGGGCAAAATGCTCTCTCTCATTGAAGGGAAAGTGGACTTTGAGAAACGAAACCACAGTCATTTTGCTCAGGTCTAAATCCGTGGGCCACAGAAACCGGCACAGTCACTAGACTTTAAGCGGCCATCTGAACTCTCATGGGCATTCGGATGACACCATTTTACAGGAGAAATATTTCATTCTGAGTGTGGAGCAGGCGTCGGGTTTTATGTGGTATAAACACGGTAGAGACCCGTAGAGACTCGTGGAGACGGTAGAAGACTGTCCGTGGCCCCGCTTGTGAACTCTGTGAGATTATAAGAGTCCCTTGAACCAATCAACAAGCAGCCACTCCCTGGAAAGAGGCTGGTGATCTCTTTTTGAAGTTTACCCCATAAATCTATGAAGAGAGAAGGAAGGAAACAGGGAGGGAGAGAGGATGAGGAACAGAAGATTTTGTGAGTAGGCATCAATGATAATTTATATAACTTAGGTAACGGCTCCGTTTGTTTGTAAAAGCCTTCAGCATTCGGTCTCAATTTATGCCTCACACTTACAAAGGGTATTTGGCAAAGCCTCTCCCTCTCTTTCACCTGAAGTGATCCGCTGGGTCTAATCCTTTATTTATTCACACTTTGTTCAAGGGTTGAAAACTACGAGCTGAGGGCCCCTGTAGAAAGATCACGGCCGGAAGAGTCACACAGACTTCCCACCAGCAGGGTTACATTAACTTTGTGATTAACGAAATTGAGTGCAAGTTTTTGACCTACAACAGTGTCTGGACCAGCTTAAAAAAAAAAAAAAAAGAAACCATAGGTCATCCCATCTTCCAAGCTTTTTGTGGCATTCAAAGTTCTCTTCAGATCTTAAGTTAACCAAGGGCTGATTTTCTGTGTCCTCACAAAGTCCCCAGGAACCTTAGCCACCACCAGCCTGTCCCTGTGCTCAGAATGGGATTGGGGGCAAATCACAATGTTTGCAGTTGTGGTGTTATGTCTTCTGCTCAAGTACCTAGCCAAGTGCTCCGTGTGCAGCCTGTCTACGTAGTCCACACGGATCGTCATTATCGTCAGATGAGGCAGCTGAAGGTCATGTGGCGAACAAGAGGCAAAGCCAGAATTCAGATACAGACTTAACACGTGGGGATCTCTGCCCTAGAGAGATAGTTTTGAGTTGCCATAGCTCTCACTCAAGTTGTAGTTTATCTATCTATTTATTTATTACTCTTGATGGTGCTGTTTCTGTATCCTCTGTGCTGTGTAAACACATCCAGGACGCACTATTGCTCAGCGAGCACAGCATAGCCCCAGACGTGAGTCTGGGAGCGGCGTCTGCAGGGCCCTGGCGGACTGAGACAGGAAGTGCTGAAGGTGAACCAAGGAGATTCAGTAAGGTAGAGAGGTGCCTGGTGAAGGTGGCGGCGTCGGAGAAAAACCAGGAGCCAAGGGCGCGGGCTCGACAGCAGTGACAGCGGTGACTGCAGATCTGTGGAAGAGTCTGCAGCTGAGAGGGAAGAGAGGAGGGGAGAGCGGGTGCGCGGGTGTGCGCGTGCGCGCCTGCCTAAATATTAATCTGTAATTGTGCAAGGCCAAGTTCGGAGTAGGAAGAGGTGACCAGAAGTAGGTTAGGCAGGCAGTAGAGGAAGGTCAAGGCTCCACTCTTGACGTACTTAGAGGTAATGAAGATAGCAAGAGAAAGAGGTCTAGAAAACATTGGATTCCACCTGTGGCCCTGGCTTCACTAGTGTACCCATTGCTAACCGGGGGGGGGGGGGGGGTATACCCACGAGGGGGGGGGTAGTTGTAAGACTGTGTGAACGAACTTAGTGTAATTGATCATTCAAGGATTAACTTATGCCATGTGGGCTTACCACAGTGACGGTAAACTAAATGGAAAAAGGTACTGAGGTTAGAAAGACTTTTTTTTCTTTTAAGATCATAGTTAACTCAAGGTGGGAACAATTAGTTTATTCCATTAGGTCAGTACCTTAAGGCGTGTTCTGGTTCTACTTAATATTGTACGGATTTTTCCATGACTTGTGGAAATATTTTTTTCTGGAAACTTTCTCCCCCCCCCCAGGCTCTCTGTTTCTCTCTCTCTCTCTCTCTCTCTCTCTCTCTCTCTCTCTCTCTCTCTCTCTCTCTCTATCCATCCATCCATCCATCCATCCATCCATCCATCTATCTATCTCTCTTCCTGAGTCAGGGTTTCAACATCCCTGGCTGTTCTGGAACTCACTCTGCAGGCCAGGCTGGCCTCAAACACGAAAGATCCACCTGCCTCTGCCTCCCGAGTGCTGGGATTTAAGATGTGCGCCACCAAGCGGCTGGCTGGAAGCGTTTTACTTCATATCTTACGGCAACCTCAAGCAGAGGCTGGAAGAGCACTGCTCCAGGGACAGAGAAGCAGGCGTGCAAAGGGAGGTGTGCTCCGTTCTGGAGGCTCGCTGCGTGGTCAGTTTTAGCTGAATTGTTACTTCAGTAGGGCAGTTGGAGGCAGCAGAGGGAACTGACCTCAGGCTCCGTGTCGTGTTCCCGTGGGCTGAAGGCAGCCTGGCTGCTGTAGAGAGCTGGAGAAGGGTCAGGTGTAGGTGGAGAGAGCTACCCTGAATAGGGACAGCAAGCGCCATTGTGGGAAGGTCTACGAGGGGAAAAGCAGGGAGACTACATGTTAGGAACCAGATCCATGCCCATGCCCTGAGCTTCCCTCGCTAGTCCTGCGTTTACTCACCTACCCGTCGGGGTCTGGTGTCCCCGGAGCTGCTGGGTGGCAGGGCTAAGAAAGAATTTGTAAATTAAGGCCCCTCTGGCTTGAAAATTCTAAGAACATCTTTTCCATATCAGTTCTTTGGAATGAATCTTATTTTCAACTCATGTAAACAGTTTTAAAATGCTGTTTGGAATAATTAAGGTAACACTAAGAAAGACTCAAAGAGTAATCAGCCCAATTGTGAGTATCTCCCATAATGTCATTTGTGGGAAAATCTACTTTAAAAAAAAAAAGCTAATAAAAGTAAGAGAGAAAAACCAAGTGAGAAATCTAAGGAGCATCATGGCAACTTTCCAGACACCGAAGCCCAGACAGCACCCAGCTGCTCAAGGTGCATCTGGACCTTGAGAAATCTGACACAGCGTCGGACGAATACCTTTCTCCTGACAGGTTTATTACCCCCTTTTCCTGAAAGTCATAACCTAACACCAGGAAGAGAACTCATAGTCACGTCTCATTGGTCTCCTGCTGGAAGTTTCTCATTTGGTCCTTTTCTGAAACAGTGGGTGCGGATGTGTAGGTATCTTTTAGCCTCTTAATGTTTGCAGTGCTCACCCGGCCTGAGAAACAGTTAGACTTGAAAAAATGCAAACGTATTAGTTAATTAAAACCTAAGTTTGTGTTGCTGTTGTTGTTTTATACCTTAGACCAGATTTTTGTTTTGACGTGCCTAAGAATATGCCAGAAATGAAAGACGGTCTCGTTGGAGGTTCCTATAAAATGAATTGCCTCGTTCCCCAGAAAGCTGCATGCATTTGACAGCTTCCAGCATGCCTAAGACATCTCCAGCACTGGGAGATCATTTTACCAAGTAGCCTCTCGCAAGGGTCGGTGCAGGGGGCAGCAGCCGGGCCCCTCCAACGAAGCTGCATCCGATTTTATGCAGATGTAAAGTTTTATGACCTTCGAATTCAAATCTCAAGCACAAACTGTTCCAAGTTGAGATTGGTGGATCTCTCTCTTCAGGCATGGGAGGTGGAGAGTGTTTTGTTTGTTTGAGCTTATTCTGTCTGACCCGAGTTGTAGGAGTGAGGGAAACCAGACCTTGACTGATGAGGAGGGGACTGGCTATCCAAAAACATGTTCGGCCTTAAGTTACTGTCTCTTTGTGAGACTTGATTAGGATGTAGTGACTAGTTATGACAGCTGCTTATTGCTACAAGGCTGTCTTTTCTATCAGTCATCAAAGTCACCGCGTTTCTTTTAGGTCGGGTTGGTAACTTTGCAGAGATTTTACAGTCTCGGTATATTCTGGGCATTCATTCCATTACGACCAGTCAGTCCATCTCCAGCATGTACTAAGTGCTGTCCACTTGACGTGCTCATTAGGGAAGGTGAAAACTACCCCTAAGAGAAAGCACGCCCTTCTGTTTGTTTCGTCCTGTGTCCCTGCCTTGGGACCCGCATGTGCAGGTGTCAGCAGAGTTAGGGAAGTGACTGTCCTCTGCCTGTGGTGTTGAGGAGCCTGCCACGGGCCATGGTGCATCACTACATATGTAGCAATTAGTCAAGTATTGAAGGATTAGTCCATCCCCTTGAGGCCCACCCTACAGTGACTGGACATGACTTCCCCAAGGCCTGCTGGAATTCCTCAACCCAGGGGAGAACTCCAGACTTGTAGAAAAGTTCTAGAATTACAGGGCAGCTCTTCCATTAGCCTCCATTGTAGGGCCAATGCCACAGCCCTGCATAAACATCTCACCATTTGCCTCAAGTCAGGCACTATCTGTACATAGGACTTCTACAAGAGTGTTCACTTAACGTTATTAGCATTGCCGGCCTTCTAAAAGACATCCAAGGACTTGGTGACCTAAGACAGAAAGTGGATCCTTTTTGGTGAGATACTGGATTCCTCAGTCCTAGGACATGGATCCAGGCTGCCCTCACCCCCCCTTCATGCTGTTGAGCCCATGCAAAGGGACAGTGAGTGATGTTTGGCCTTGCAGCGCCATAAATAGGTGCCAGGTATAGGAAGCAAAGAACTGGAATCTGGTGGAAGGCATTGGCAGACCCGACTGGGCTTCCTCTTCTCAGAGTGGCTGGCTGGCACAACCAGTAGAACCCAACAAACCGGCTGTAGGAAGTACTTAACTGAGCAGGGATTGGTGGGTCCGCCACGCCTTGAATATATATAGTGCATTTCCATAGCTCCGTGTTCATAAGGATGGATTGCAGAACTATGTTAGAGATTTGAGTAGCAAAACAATGAGTAGGATGATATGATGCAGTGGTTGTGAGGAATCCTACCCTATCTCACTAATGCATGAAGGGTCCCGTTTTAGTATTTTATAGACAGTGTGTCATTCTCTGAATGGAATTGTCTAGAAAACTTAATCTGAGATAGCTTTGAGTATAAAATTTTCTTGCTCCCGGAACTCAAGCTCAAGAGGAAAAGTGGAAATACCCACATTTGTCTCTGTGCTCACAGAGTATAATTGCCGTTAGCAAGGTAGCAGGCTGCCCTGAGTAAGCATACGGTAGGACTTTCTTCCAATAGAACCGCCTAGAGCCGGGCATCGCGTTCACACCGTCAGCTGTTTGGCTCTGGATGACTGACTGACATACCTCTCCGTGAGCCTTCAGTGCAGGTGATAATGTATTGTCTGGCAGTTTTGGTAGGAAGGACTAAGTAATATGTCTGTCCTCAATCTCGGTGGCTTTCCATGATGCAAGGACCCCGATACTTCCCATCCTGGGCTGCTCTCCTCCAGGTCCTTAGGGCCTGCTACTTCAGCTTCTCCTGAAGAGAACAAAGACTGCATAGAAAAGGGGTTATTCATTCCATGAGAGAACCAGGACCAAAAATGGCCCTTATCGTTCGTGCCCAATTCCCAAGGTTGTGGACCTGGCCACACCCATCCAGGACAGAGGCTGTGAAATTCCGTTTTGCCTTTTGCCCTTAGGAGGAAGGCCCGGCTGAGGGTGTGCATGTGTAGATTATGCCACAGTTATCAAAGACATTTGCCCAGTGCCCGGCACAAAGGAAATAGGTATATAACTTCCAGAATCACTCTTGAACAACTACAGTAATGCTTGCCATTAAGGCAGCAACTCAGACTTGGGGGGGGGGACCTCAATTCATTTTCACAGGAGAGTCATTTTTCTAAGAGATGTATTTATTTTTGCAAGTGTGCATGGCTTTTGTGTGTGCAGTGCCCATGGAGGCCATAAGAGGGCAGTGGATCACCAGGAACTAGGCTAACAGAATGTTGTCAGCCTCCTACTAGGTGTAGGGAACTGGATCCTGGTCCTTAAGAGCAGCCTGTGCGCTTAACCACAGAGCTGTGTGAACCCCAGAAGAGCTATTTTTGTCCAAAACAGTAAGAATGTAAATTATGAAAGAAAACTAAGCAACATACAACACAAAGTTGGAGCCAAAACAAACTAAAATATCATATGAGGCCCTTCTTTCCCACTACTATAGTCATACCTTTTGCACGTGGGGAGATGTTCTAAGTTAGGGTTGTTTTACCAAAAATCAAATCTGAGTAGGATGGCCCACCCACTCCACACTCAAAAAAAAAAAAAAAATTACAAAAAATTGGTTGCAGGAAGGAAAGAAAGATTGTTCAGTGTTCAGTGCCTTCTCGTGAGGTTTTATATTTAACAATGACAACAAAATCTGTTTAAGGGAAAAAGAAAACATGTCAAGAAAACTCAAAACAGAAAGAAGTCTTCTGTGTGGTTAAGTCCCGGGTTCAAATCCCAGCTCTCTAACAAGAAGCTACATAGACTATTCACGGCAGTAGCAATGGTTGAGCAACAACTCGGGAAATTCACTGGGCTTAAAACCCTACTATGTGTACTTCGACCCTCATCAAGGACAGCTATCATTTTCCTATTCTAAACGAATGTTGGGTCAACATGTTTATAACCCCATGGGTAGAGGATAAGAAGACAGTGATCTTTCCTCGCCAAGCTGAGATGAGGAACAAAGGTCTTTAACCCCATCGCCGCTGTGTGAGTGAGTGACACCAACAGAACCCAGTGTTCCATGGACAAACATGAGCTCCCTTCACTCCCCCCCTGCCTCCCACCCCCCCCCCCATCGCTGGACAGAAGCATACCACGCTCGTGGCTGCCTTGAGGCTCTGCTCTCAGGATCCTAGCTGCTTGCTCAGAGTGCACACACAAGCTCCCATCCTCCCTTCTCTCCTCTCCTTCACAGCTGTGATTCGCCTCTGCCTCCCACTCCCAACCCCACATTAGGGTAGAAAGTGCTAATTTTACTTTGTTTCCTGTTCCTCATGAGAAAGTAAGCACATTCGGGCTGCTCAGATTCAGCACCCAGTTGGAGCTCTAGATGTCTCGGCAGAAACGGGTAATTTCGCGCCGACTAGCTACACTCTCACATTTGTGCATAGGACTGCACATACCCTGAGGTTCTGCAGACTCCTCCACACTCGTTATACTGGCTTTCCTAACGTCTCCCAAGCCTGGCAGATAGGACCGGGAGGACTTCTGCTGTTCACCACACAGTCTGCTGGATAACACCTTTGGCACACACCTCTGAAACCTACAATGTGGTGCTTGAAGTTGTTAGAAAACTGCGTGACTACTGATCTTCGCAATATGGTTCCTGTTTGCACAGAGACTGATAGTGATCTGTAACAAAAGCCCCGATCAGGAGGTGTGATGAGGGCTGTATCGGGTCCCGTACGTACAGTTGCGAAGGAAGTACTCCGCCACACCTGGTGCTTCTGAGATGCATCAGTGATGTTCTCCTTCCCAAGGGACGACAGGAGTAACAGGGAAAAAAAAAAAAAAAAAAAAGCCCAATGGAAGTTCAGATCACAGAAAGCCAATTAATTGTACATCTACTTGTGCTAACGTAGCTGTAATCGGAGCATCAATTTGTCTCGATGCTTTTAAAGTTTAATGGTCCTTCTAAAGGCATCTTGTTTGTGTACTGTCAGTCTCACCAGATTACAGCTCCCGTACTTGAATGCATATGCTCTGACTGCCTCCTCAGATTAAAATATATTTCATAAATCTCATCTGGTTCGTAACCCTAATAGTCTCCCCGGTAACTCATCTCCTGCATTTCACTTGCCAGATGCCAACGTCTTGTACCGCTGTTTCTCCAAAGCCAGACCCCTGGGGTTTAGCATTTATGAGTGTGCCGGCCTGCTCCTGCTTCCAAAGCCTCGGCATCATCCTCAGTGTTATTGCAGAAAATTCTGCTTCATTTTAGAAACATCACTTTCCCATGCCCCACCAAACTGGCACCACACTCACTTGCACACTTGTGTAAGTCCTGCCAGGTACCTTCCCAGAGGTCTCTCTGGTCCCCTTTCCTCAGAGGCATGTCTGCATCAGCCCCTGAGTCACTAGTAGCTAGGCGCTTGGTGTCTAGCTTTCTTGGCAGTGGTACAAGCTGGGGCCTCAGCTGTGCCTTGGCCATATGTTCTCATGGCATATGCCATGTGATTTCTAAGAATGGGCAACCCAGAGCATCAAGATTGATAGCTCGGGATCTGCGCTGTGTGTCAGCATGACGCTACCTCATGCCTGTTTACCCAGAGTGTTTTGAGGAATGTGGCTTCCGGTTTTGACGGCACACTCGTAAAATATGGATCAAGAGGGCCCCCTTTCTTCCTCCGTCAGAGGAGTTTGACAGGTGAGGGACCCGGGCATTGCCAAATCCTTCCGGAGACAAGACTGGGACACCGCGAAGCTTCGCTTCCTCAAGCCAGACCCTGACACAGTGCTGGCCTCCTGCAGCAAGCAGAACAGATCGAAGGAAATAAACTAGCAGTGTTTCTTCAAAGAGTTCCGATCCAGTCGGGCCCTGGAGTGGCAGTAACGTGGAGTTTTTAATTACTGTGCTCTGTGAAGGCGGACGCCTTGGACTTTATGTTTGGGCAGCAGTCAGTGCAGGCTCCCGGTACACACTGGCGGCAGAGTCGCGGCTTCCGTCTCTGAAGAATGACGCCCTTGTCTACGAGGCATGTGCATCTACCTCTCCCCACACAGGCCTGAGCCGATGGAGTCACTCTCCATCAAATCTTCTGTGTTGAAATTCCTAAGAGAACGTTTTGATGATTCAGTCTATCGGCGTGTTCCACTAATCTTCACATCTGACGGGGTATCAGAGACACACTTAATGAGTTGCAGCTCTCAAGTAAGTTGCTACAGTCAGGCATAAAAGGGTTTCTCAGGCAATTCCAAAGGACCACTTTCCCTTATCTGCTTGGCTTCAGAGCCTTCTAGAGAACAAATGACTGGGCCTTTTCCAAAGGGGCCAAATTTCCTATCTGGTGCTTTTGTCCCCCCAGAAAGAAAGGGAGGGAGGGGGGAGGGAGAGGGGAGGGAGGAGGGAGAAAATGAAAACAGGTGTCTTCCTCTAAGAGACTGGATCCAGAGCAAACAATCTCGAGTTCCCCCACCCCGTGTCCCCCCCCCCCCAGACTGCCTCATATGGAGCAGTGTGACTCCCGGGCCTCAGCGGTTGGTGATAGATACGCAGACCAGCCTGCCGTGGTGAAGGGTCAATGCTTCCTGAGTGGCCTGTCGCTTGTCTCCTCATGCCTCCTTGGGACATTAAGACCCTTTGAGTGCAATTACATGTACAGGGTCTCTGTCTGCCATTTAGTCCAAACAAGACTCTACCTTTGGTTTTCATATGCTGGGTTAGGCCCGTGTTTGCAGGCCAGGCTTAATACTAATCACAACGCCTTAAAAGGTATCACTCCCCGCTGTCCTAGTTAATAATTTATTTTTAAAAAGTCTAACGCTCCGTGTTCTGAGACCTCATTTTCCATTTCTCTTCTATATTTTTGTTCTTCCTGTAGATACAGCCGGGTTGAATTTTAAAATGTTCTCTTAATTAAATCTGTTCTGAGTGTCTTAGGAGTTTTAGAACTTGTACTTTAGAATAGAAGCCAAATTGGGAAGCAATGGGTGAACACACAAAGCCAACCAGCAAGTCAAAAGCCAGCCTGAGAACAAAATGGTTCATCTTTCTTCCTAGGTATACTGAAATTCAAAGGGTATGTTGCATGTTGTCCTGGATGAGATTACTTTTCACGGGCCAGATTCTTAAAAGAATAGAGAATTAAGAATGATAGTGATTCATACTTTACATCTCTTCCAATTATTAGAGTTTTACAACTAAAGTCAGCAAACGGGAGCAGCTGCGATGGAAAGCTCTTATTGGTTGGGTCATAAAAGCAAAAACTCTTAGAAGCAACAGATTTTCCCAGAACAATGTAGATATTGTTAAATGCCATTTAATAATACATGTTAGATTGACCGTTTTCCTATACACCCAACACACCTGAGAGTTTTCATCTTGTTCCCTGGCAGCCTTGTTAAGTCTTCCAAAGCCTGCTTGTCTCTGCCCACAGCACCCTGTCTGGCACATAGTAAAGTCCTTGCACCATCCTGCCTGTCTCTGAGGACATCTCATCTTGCTGTCCAAGCACTGTTGTCCAAAGACTAAGGGAAAGAAAGGGAAGAGAAGGCTGTAGTCTCTGCCCTGTCTTGTTAGCAGTAGGTTCAGCGAGCCCTCACGGAGCATCTGGTCCACATGGTTCCTGCTCCAGATGTGGGGTTAGCCAAGAGAATGAGAGGGCATGCTTGTGAAAAGCTCCAAGAGACCCAAAATCTGCCTTCATTCTGGAAAATTCCTATTCCAGTGGAGGCGGGCGTGGAGAAGTAGTCAAAGGGTGTGCAGACTTGGGATGAGTAAGCAATCCGTGGTTTAGAGAAGGGACTTCAAAGAAAGGAAGCAGAGGAGAGTGAGCAAGAAGAGCTTCCTAACTGGGTCTGTTGGGTGAGTAGCGAGCGATTTAGCCATGCACATTAGCACACGGCATCCTGAGGAAGATAGCACCCTGGGATTCTGACTCACAGTGGTAGGATTGTGGTTGTTTGGTTAGAGATGCTTTCCTTAGTGCTTGCTTCCCAAGGTAGATGTGAGTCCTAGGAGGGTTTTTGATTTGGTTTTGTTTTTGCATCTATTGCAAGTTTTCCTCAGAGAAAACAGTCAGGAATGCTGACAGATTTTGTGATTGCTGTACACACTGAAGAGAGTGTGTCTTTGTTTCCCTGTCCTGGCCACTCGCTGGTGTGTAGATACACAATGAAATAGCAGAAACACCAAGAAGAAAGAACCAGAGGAAAGGGGTAAAGAGGAAAAGTACTTGGTGTATAAGCCCTCAGGTCCTGTGACGTTGTGAGGAAGGATCATCCATGTATCCGTGTATACCTGTGTACACACACACATGAGATTGTACCTTAGCATAGTGTGAATGGCTCCCATGGAGATCTGGAGGAGGGGACATCCCGGCTGCAATGGTTAGAGCATGAGATATGGCACTGGAGTTTCTAGTGGTGTTGATGGAGGAGGAGGAAGGTACCAAGTACTTTTCTAAGCACTTGATACATCTGCAAATGAACTCTGTAAGGTAGGTATTATTCTTTTATTTTTAGGTATTATAATAATTATTATTATGCCCTAATTTAGAACCAAAGACTTGGAGAAGTTAAGGAACTTAACCCAAAAACCAAGTATCTAGTAAGTGGTACAGTGGGAACTTGAATGTGGATGGCTCTGCCTCTGGTCCAGTTAGCAACACTGGACTACCACCCACAGGAAGGGGGGGGGGCTAAGAGGGGTAGCGTGTGCGGCAGAAACGGGGTTGATGAAAGCAGAGAGGTTTGAGGAGTCCACTGTGCTCCGCTTGGCTGGAACTCTGGAAGTTGGACTGCCCTGTTGTCTATTGTAGACCCATGATTCATCTGTCAAGTGATTTCCATCCTGGTCCAGCGTACCAGACGCTCTTTTACTGGCTTTTTACGTCTGTAGCCTGTCTTTCGTCACTAAAACGTAAGAGCCAGGAGTTTGGGGCTGTTCTGCTTTCTTTACTGCTGTGTCCTGACCTTTTGGGACCGTGTCTGGCATGCAGTAAATTCAGTTCAGTCCAGATCACCCAGGAGTCACAATTTCTAGCCTGCTGGGGGCTCATGCCTTGTATTGGCAGCCACCAATGTGAACCCGGATTGTGTCACAGGGTTCACATGCTAGAGTGTCCCGTGTTGTCACGTGTGTTCCGCTTGGAGTGCTCTTAAAAAATGGATTGCTTATTGGGATTTTTCTTCTTCTTCTTCTTGGTGGGACATGGGAAACTAGTTCTCATGGAATTTAGTCAAAGTCCTACGGCTAAATAGCCTTAAGCTTTATCGCCTTTAAATTTCCCTTCACCATTCTAGAAGATTATTTTGGAGTGTTGTTGGAATTGATCACATGACACGTGATATATAGAAGATGGAAATTGGGCAGTACAGTTAAAACCCCGTCTCCCTACAACCCCACGTGGGTACAAACTGTGACCCACAGAAGAGAATGGGAGTGTGGTCAAATGCCACTCTGAGCACCGTTTGCTTTAAATAACAAGGCAGTTGACCGGCCCTGTGGACTTTGCTGTAAGAGATTTGCTCTGCTTCAGAACTTTTTCTTTCTGTAGTATGTTCAGTTGAGTTTCATACACTGGAATGACTCTGTTAAAACTAGAATCTATACTCTGCAGCTGGAGTATTGTCAAACACTTTTAAGCCCCTAACATAATCGGGTTATCTAAAGACGAGGCTGCCAGGCAGGCTTGGCGTGTTCTGGTAAGTGATTATAGCGCCAGTGCTCAACTCCAGGCAGAGATGCTGTCTCAATTTACATTTGTTTGAGCCACTACTTCCTTAGACAAAGACTTGCAAAGTGACTTCATAAGAAAATAATGACTCAAAAATAGAAACAAAAGATCAAGACATACATATCCCCGTGTGTGTGTGTGTGTGTGTGTGTGTGTGTGTGTGTGCGTGCGTGCGTGCGTGTTGCTGGATGTTGAACCTAGGGCCCCTGCATGCTGGGCTGTGCTTTCCTGTGGACCTATGAATATGGGTCCACAGGAAAGACATCTATAACAACACCAACTCTGGGGGTCAAATCACTACTCTAGTTGAGTTTCATATTGAGTTTGGGGGAAAGAAAAAGAGCAAGAATTCATGATCTCTGGCGTTGTTCTCATTATGGGAAAAGAGGGTAGAGTAGACTTGTCTTCAAAGGGGAGTAAAAGCAGTACTAGAATAATACTAAATGTTTTTCTTCCCGTGGGGTTAATCAATGAGTAATCCATGACAAAATTTCACATTAAAAGCCCTGGATCTTTTTTTAGTAAGGTGCAAATTATCGTTAGACATGATATCAAGCATAAGCCATAACAGAGGGAAATTCAACAAAGTGAACATCATCAAAGTTAATAGACACAGCATTACGTCAGTCGTCCAGCAAGCAAATGAAAAGAAGTGCAACATCAGTAGTCACCGGAGAAATGCAAGCTCAAACCACTGCACGACGTTTAATTTAGATGTTAGCTATTGATAGGATGTGTGACAACGGAAACTTGTATGTATTTCTGGTGGGAATGCATAATAGTGTCACTCTGAACTAAACGGAATGAAAACCCTAGTATGAAGATGCCCATCCAGAGCCTATGTGTCTTAAGTGAGATGACCGGAAAGTGTCCACCGTTGTGTCTGTTGTATGAGTAGAAGGCATCACTGAGAGTTAGCTGCTATTGTTTTCTTTCCCGTCGGTACAGCAAGCGTTAATTGGCCTTCCTGATGTGCGGTGGTGGGTGGACATTGGACATATCTGCCAGTAGGGTGTTCTTATTTTCCTCAATCCCCTTCCTGCTCCTTGGTATATTCAAAGGTATGTTTTGACTTCAGTATGTTTTTAGATGACGTTCTAAAAACCAGAGAGACTGAGTCCAGTCTCAAGTCTGATAGATAGGTCCTCTGTACTTCTCTCAAAAGGCAACGGCCACATCCTTTCCCCTCGGGTACTCACAAGCAGGGAAGTAGTCTGCTCTATGTTGATACCGCCTGTGGGTCTGGTAAGGGTGACGGAGCCGTCTGCTGCAAAGGGTGCAAAAGGCAAGTTTCGAACTCTGAATGTGTGGGCGGACATCATGTGTGTATCTGGTGATACCTGAGCACTGATGAAGTCTGAAGCAAGATGGGCAACTTTTGTTTTTTTAAATCCCTGTTTCACATGGAAGGCAATGGTATTTGAGACTTTTCTAGATGCTCTAAGCTTTTTAGCTGTCTCCAGGACATTGCGTGTAGAAAACCTTTTCCATGTTTGAGAGGTGTCGTTAGCCGAAAGCGTGAGGCTTTAGTAAGGAAATACTAAGGCACCCCGCCTTAGTGTCCATTCTCCCAACCCCGAAAGACAGGGACAGGCACAGGAAGGGATGCACACCCATCCATACTCTTCAGCGACTTAGTTCTTAAAGTAAGAGCACAGTAATTAGATACAGTTTGGTATGTTGGTGTTTGCTGCAAGAGATGTCTAAAAGAGGCTTTTGTATTCCCATTTTACAGATGTAAAAATAGATGGATGTGGTATGTAGGAACACAAGGAAAAGAGTGCCAGGCATGGTAGTCAGTAGCAGTGGAGTGTAAGTCCCCCGCTGGGCAGCCACACCCCTGCTGGCCTCACCTGTGAGTATTGTCGCCTGGGAAACCGCTGCTTCCTCACATCCCCTTGGTTAATCCCTTCTCTGTCAGTCACTTCCATGCAAGCTGGAGAGACTACAAATTCACATTTCTGGAGACACATGGTCAAAACAGCACTTTATATTCAGTGTGAAATTCTTAAAATGAAACCCAGCTGTCAGATGGGAAGAATCGGAGAGGGGGATATTGGGTGTGCACGGGAATCATGGTTTTCCAGAGAGCTTTCTATACTTTGTGCAGACAGAGGAATATTTCCAAGCATCTATGATGCAGCACAAATGTGATTCTTTAACTTGGATTATGTGTCTAATCTGCAATGCTCCGTAAAAACCGAGAGAAGCATTAGGCCGTTCCATTGCCTTGCCTGCAAAGGAAATTTGCACATTCGGATGACCGGTTTTTCCTTTCAATTCTTTCCTAAGTGCTAGTTCATAAATGGTGTCTTTTGGTGCTCGAAATACTTCCTTGCCTTAATAACTTAATGTGTGAGAGTGCATGTGTGTCTCGGCTTGTCTGTCTCCACCTCTGGCAGAGCTCCTGCCCAGTCTCTTTGACTCCCCTGTCTTTCGCTTTCCTTGGGCTGGTGGGAAGTATCACATGTCCTGATGATTGAGGTCATCAGTCCCGTCATGACCAAGCAAACCCCCAGCTCAAGCACGATGCTTTCTGTTACTGGTCTAAGTCTGTGGCTCTTGGCTCCCACCAGGAGGGCGGCGAAGGGTGGTATGACCTGTGACCAGGTTGCTACACGGTCTGCTGTCTTCAGCACTGCATAAGACGTCAGACGCAAGTACTTCAGCAGCTGCAAGAGATTTCAGATTCCCAGATGTCTCATGAAAACTCTCGTGCTGCATTTAACTACTAAGAAATGTGTGGCTTATGGGTGTTGTCGGTCTGGATGAAATGCTGGGAGTCAAGTAAGGAAGACTGTTTCTCAAATATGAATTTCATCAGAGCTGCCCATTTTCTTCTTTTCACGTGAAACAATAGATTGATTATATGCGTTCGCCCAAAGTTTGCAAATTCATCTCAAGATCTCTGAGTCCAGGTCCTTCATACTAAACATGATAAAGATAAGGTATATCCAGTAACTCTTAGTCTGAAGATAACACTTGTGAGCACGTGACATTGTGTGTCGCTTCCATCATTAATACACGGTACTGTCACCCTGTTCTTTAACAAACTGGTAGTAGGCACAATTATTTTCACATACTGGCATCTAATAGGTTTTATTTTCAAGCCATATCATGGAATCACCACTTTGCAAATAGAAAAGTCAATATGAGAAGTTTTTGAAGAAATGTGGTTAATTTCAAAGTAACATACATAGTACAAGTCTCTAAAGTTCTAAAATCCCCCGTTACCTTGAGAACTATAAGTGTGGGAGATGGTGATGTGAACCACTGGTTAAGAAAAGCGTGCGGTGGTTTTCGTCATTGACACTTGTTCCTTATCGTTCTTTCTCTTTCTGAGTCCAGAAAACAGTCATAAGTTCCCGTTAGAAAGTACCTGTTCAAGGCTGGGGGGTGGTGGCACTCACCTTTAATCCCAGCATTTGGGAGGCAGAGGCAGACGGATGTCTGAGTTCAAGGCAAGTCCCAGGACAGCCAGGGCTACACAGAAATATCCTATCGGAGGAAGGAAGGGAGGGAGGGAGGGAGGGAGGGAGGGAGGGAGGGAGGGAGGGAGGGAGGGAGGGAGGAAGGAAGGAAGGAAAAATACCATTTTAAATTCATCCAGGATAATTAAACATTTACTGACACAGTATCCATTTGTAAGCTATGTGTATAGACGTGAACATTTCTAAGGGAACTGTCATGGTATGCGTATGTGTGAGTGTGGGTTTGAGCATTTTAATTTCACTTATCTAGACTGTGTTTCCCTTCACCAGAGGCTGGGAAGTGATAGACATGGGTATTGATTCTGACTAGCACCCTGAAGCTCGGAGTGCAGTGAGTGTTAATGACTTCCTCTCCGAGACAGCTTTTGATTCAGAGATGACAGAAAGTGCAGTTGGCCCCCTGGAGCTGTGGGTCCACGGCAGCCCACTGGTCTCGTCTTAATTGATAGTTGAACAGTTGAGAGCGTGATTGCCTGATGTCAATCAGTAAAGTCCTGGGTCCCTGTCCCAGCACTGGAAAGACAGAAAACAATTGGTTAACATAGGAAGTTATTTTAATGAGCTTTTTAAAAAAACTTACACATATAGATGACACTAATCTTTTCATGAGACAAGGGATTTTCTCAAATGTTTGGCCACTAGTGTGAGTTTTGTGCTCTGCTTCAAGGTATGGAGCGTGGCCACTCCCCTCTGGTGTTCATTAGCTGTCTGTTTCTTTAAGAGAGAACCGTGAGATAATGGTACTTGAAGCAATCTTCCCTCCCAATCCTTTATCAGTTTTGGAAAATGTATTACTGAAATCTAATTCAAGAGCAGTTTGTTTTTAATGACTTTGCTTTATTAAGTTCTTTGAATACCTTCCACTTAATTTTTCATAGAAACAGACATTATCTTTTCAAGTTCATATTTCATCTGTTGGCATCACATTAATTGAGCTACTTAATGATAAGAACAAATATGATTGCCGTGAGAATTGTGAAGCAACTTAGGAGCAGACATAGTAGAAAAACAATCCAGCGCCTGCCATGGTTTTGCGTGGCCTGTCAAAACCCATCGTGTGGGAGGCTTTCCTTGCCTCGGGCTGCCTGCAAGCCCCTTTCCAAACTCCTGCTTCGAAGCTGCCAAGACATGAGGCTCGTGGATGAGTCTCCGGCAGCAGGGAAAGACATTCTCTCCCCATGACTGAAAACACGGCAGTCAGTTGCCCGGCCGTGTGTTACCCGTTGCCCTTGGTCAGGTGTGATTCTGAGAGGTAGGCAGGCTCTTCTCCCTCAACCCCTACTCTGACTTACCACACTTCCTGTCTTCCATTTCCTCCCAGTGTTTCCAGTTTACTTCCGTGCTGCAGCCAGATGACCAATTGCCGGCCGGAACGTCCCGGGTGTACCGGGACAGAGCCATCGGCACCACCCACTGGCAACTCAACATCTCATTGCTTGCCATGTTTGTCTGTCTCCCACTTAAGGCCCCAACATCTGGACGTTGTCCTGTTAGGTCAGAGTGCTGCTGTAGTTCCACAGGCCAATATTGCCCATGTTTGTTTGACTTCTACATACTGCTCAGACTTGCTATTACCGCTACTTTCTTATACTTCAGCGGACACCTCATCGATTATGAAAATCAGATAAAGGGGTTTTGTTTGTTCGTTTGTTTGGGGGTTTGGTTTTTTTATTTTTAATTTTTATGTATGCAATGCTCTGTCACTGTTAATGAACTGTTTATTGCCTTATATTTTGTTGAGTCGGAGGGAGAATCCTTTGTGTTGGGAGCTAACAGTGGTTCAGTGATCGGCGTATTGGATAAGCAGAAAGAATAGATCTAAAGGAATCGAAGCCTATCCTCCAGGGTATCTGATTGGAGACTAACTGGTTAATGTCTGTTTGTAGCATAGAGCAATATAATCAAGCAAGCTGAATATGAGGCATAGCCAAAAATCTGTTATAATATGCAACAGACTTTTCAGAACGTTCAGAGTATGAAATAGGTTGAGGAATTGCCATTCGCAAGTCAGCTAACGTCAAGTTATGCAGACTGTTACGTAAAACGAGTCTTTGGGAGAACACGATGCTCTCTCTGACAGTGGTGGCTTTGGAACACGGTAAGCTTCCTTCTCGTTCCTCTCTTGACATAAGCAGAGTTGTGGTGGGAAACAAGTGCCTTCAGCAACACAAAGCATAGACTCACAATGGAATGTCTTGGGAACACAGCTAGCGATCCAAGCACGGCAAAAGGGACATAATCTAAGTTGACCCATCTCAGCTGTTGAGGCAGACGCCACTGTCGGTAACTGACGAGCTGTTTTTCTCTTTCAGGTGCTTACAGCCCCGCCCATTACTTCATAAAATGTAGAACTCATATCTTTAGCCTGCGTTTTATGATACCAGGATAGCCATCCAGCCAGCCATATCAATATGCACAGTTAATGGCTATTAGGGTAAAAAAAAAAAAAAAAAAAGCCAAACTTAAAAGAATCAATTTCATGGTGACTGCATCTAGTTAGGCGAGTCATTTAAGCAACATTTTACTCGTGTGTAGCAGACCGTTTTATAAGTTACTGATAGCTTTACAAGCCTCCGTTTCAGACAAGCTAATTGGTTGTCTCTGATATGTGTTTGGGGTTTTCACTCATTAATTCCCTTTCCTGTCTAGTACACATTTGACCAGCTCCCATACAGGCAGGTTATACCGTCAGGAGAAAGTTTGTGGGCAATGGGTTTCAGAGATCCTTACCATATCTGTTTCTATAGTAAGGATGAATTATAATCAGAAAGAATCCCAAACCCTGGCAGCGTTTGGTACCAAGAGTGAATGCCCTTGTGCAAGGGTGAAGGGTTAAGGGAAGGAGGGGGAGCTAAGAAGGGACCGGTGCAGGGCTGAAGCCTGGCGGCTTCTGTAATTAATGGTGTTATAGATCGTTATTGAAAAGGCTGCCCACACCTGCGTGCAAAGGCAAGCGCATTCTTGAGGCTTTCCCTTCTTCGCATGCGTGTGCCTTCCATTGTCTAAGGTAAGAAGCAGATGCTTTGTTTGGACACAGATTAAAGGAATAGCTCGAAACACAAGTGTCCTATTGGTCATGCATTTTTGGAGTGGTTATCTTTTCCGTGATGGGTTGTTTACTTTTCTGTTTGCAAAACAGCCCATTGCAGCTGCCTGTGGGCATGTGTGTAATAGAGTTTAAACCAATTAGACCTACAGTTTTGAAACTGTTTATGAGATCAGCCTTCTGTGCGAAACCTTGACCTGATTAATTAGAGCAGTAACTCCACTCCGATACCCCGTTCCCTTCTTAGTGTGGGGTGAAACACGGGACCTGGTTCACAGTCTTTGCCATGATAGTTCAGCCCTTGAAGTCCATTTTAAAAAGAAACAAACAAGTGTCTTCGGTGGCCTGCAATGTTTTAGGTACATTAGAGAGAACAAAACAGTTTTTTTCACTGTTTCTGTTCCCAAGGAACTAAGGTCCATTATTGCATATGAAAAAAATTAGAGAATAATTACCCAAATAGGGGTTATTCTTTGAAAATACAGTTTAACACAGATATGTAGGGATGTTTTCTTCTATCAAGACTGATACCTCTCTCATTAATTTATACAGGAATTGTCTATGATGCCTGGTAGAAGGAAAACAATGACTCAGAGAGCTAAAGAACTCACAGGGTACAGGCCTTTGCCCATGCAGTCCAGGCCTAGAAGCCAACCAGACTTACTTTTCTTCAGCTCTTCGGTTTGTTCTTTCTCCGTGTACCAGCCCTATGCTCAGACTTTGTATCTTAGCATCGTTCTGTTATAGTAGACAGCTGCCCACAGCTCCCAGAGCCCTTCCTGAGCATTCACAACAACCCTTGGCGGTCTTGGTTTCCTCTACCAAGGTATACTTCCATTTTGTGAACCACTGGGTGTTTTTATCTTTTTAAATTGGGCTTCTTGGTATTCAAGCCACAACTTCTTCAGGTATTCAAAAGGCGGTGCTAGAAGTAAGCAGTTAACAGTCCAAACTAGAGAACTGGTCAAAGAGATAGATGTAGGGGAGAAAGAAGTAAGCCAGGGCCCCTGCCTTCAGCTGTAAACTTAGGGCCCCCTGTGCTCTGTGTGAAACACATCGTTTAGCATTTTGATTTTTGTACCTTATTGCATGTTGTTAGCTCTAGTGAATGTAGAAATGACAAGCTGTGAGATATATGTGCCTAACTGGATTTTCTTTTTATACTGATAAGAGACACAGTCTTGAAAAGTAACATGAAAGGAATATAAAACTCCCTGTGCTCAAATCAGCCAATGAAAGAGATTAAAACAGAATCATATGGCATGTATGTGATCCAAGAGAGTAACCTTTAAAGTAAAAGTTGGGAGGGTCAGTTTTCTCCATGAGTGTAGCTCCTGATAAGTTCACCACACTCCAGTGGAAGGCTGCAGATCAAAGAATATTTGCATAGCACAAATCTGTCTTGATTGAGGGGGGCACAAACTTGGGTGAGAAGGGAGAAGAGGGTTGGATCTGGGAAGGTAAATATGATCAAAATAATTGGACAAAATTATCAGGGGACTAATTAACATATTAAAAAAGTAAAAGTTGGCTTAACCTTAGGAGTCTAAGAAAAAATACAATATAATGTCCAAGCAAGTGGGATGAAAATGAGACTGGAAATAAGTAAAAATAGAGAAAATAGGGAAAACAGTTGACAAAATAAAAAATTAAATGCGTTGAGAATATCAACAAAATTGACCAAAGTTTATCCAACTAAGTAAAAACAGAAGACTTAAATCAACAAAATGAGGTTTGAGAATGGAGTCATTGACAGCGGACGTGACAGAAATAAATACAATTGCTGGGGCATGACATGAAAACTGCTTGCCAGTGAGTTAGATAGCCCAGATTAGATGTATGCATTATACCCAGTGAGTTAGATAGCCCAGATTAGATGTATGCATTATACCCTGTGAATTAGATAGCCCACATTAGATATATGCATTATACCCTGTGAATTAGATAGCCCATATTAGATATATGCATTATACCCTGTTAATTAGATGGCCCAGACTTGATGTAGTGTGTATACACTCTGTGAGTTAGATGCCCCAGATTAGAGACACATCATAAAATGGAAAATCTGAATAGAACTTAACAAGTAAGTGCATTGTATTAGTAATCAAAACATTGACCCACACGAAATTATCAGGACCAAATTTCATAAAGTGTTTTTAAAATGAACAATCCTTCTCAAGGAATTCTTTCCAACTCATTGTGTGAGGCCGGTATTCCTATGATCTTAGAGCCAGACAAAAATATTATATAGAAAATAAACTACAAGCTGGTATCTCCTGTGACTATATAGGAACCTTCAACTAAGAACTGGAAAGATAGCTCATCTGGTAGAGGAATTTGCCACCAAGCCTGGCACTGAGCTGGATCCTTAGGTCCTGCACGGTGGAGAGAACCAGATCCCACAAGTTGTGATCTGACTTCTGCTTGCGTGTCATGCAATCGTGTACTCGCACGTATAAAAAAGAATCTTTGTATGACCAAGTTGGTTTTATGTCAGGAATGCAAAGGTGTTCCAGTATACAGAAATCAACACACAAAACACATATCTTCACAAAAGATGTAGGAGCATTTGGCTCACATAGAGTGAGCACAGAACCTCGGAAATTCTACTCATAGAAAAGATAAGGGAGAAATGAAAATGTATTTACCCAAAACATATTTCACATCACATCATTCACAGTAGCCAAAAACTAGAACTAACCCCAATGTCTGCAAGCCAATGAAAGGGTAAAATGAGAGCTCCATGCACCAGAGTATAACTCAACCATAACAAGGAGAGCAGAGTTGATGTGGGCAAAATTATCAAACTATTTATCAATAATATGAAAAGAAAATACCTGTAAAGCCAAATGTAAAGATGTTTGCTAAAGAACTGTAGATTCACCCAAGCAATGAAGGAAAGAGAATCCTCAGAGAAGAGGGCTGGAGAGATGGCTCAGTGGTTAAGAGCACTGACTGATCTTCCAGAGGACCTGGGTTCCATTCCCAGCACCCACACGGCAGCTCACAACTGCTTCTAACTCCAGTTCCAGGGGACCCCACACCCTCACACAGACCAGACAGACAAAATATCTATGCTCATGAAATAAAAATAAATTTTAAAAAGTCTTCAGAGAAGGTTCCAGAATTTTAGAGACTTTGAATTATTTGACGGGGGGGGGGGGACCCCAAAACCTTCTTTAAGACTTCTCAACTACTTAAGGATATCTTAGTTGCTATACATTCTGGATAGTTTAAAAGGATATCAAATGTATTAAATTGATAAATGGGGTTATAAAATGTTGCAATAGTTAAATCCTTTATAAGTAAGCCTAAAGAACCTTATAGGTACCCTGAATTTAAAAAGCTTATAGACATAATATTAAAATGACCACCAAATCTTCAGGGGAAAAAATAGACAGTGTACGTTCAGTAAATTATATATTCGTTTTAAAACTGCAAAGTAGCAGTAGCTACTTTCTGTGTACTGAGAGTCACCTTTAAATGACACCAAAATTTTCAAGGTGACAGAAAGGCTGTGTGCCTGTCAGCACACATATTATTAGGCATATTATTAGGGAACTTGATAGAACACTTCTCTGTGCCTTAGCCAACTCTTGTGGCCCTTAGCAACTCTACTCTCTACCTGAAGACCAGCCAGGCTGAACATAAAAAGGAATTAAGACATGGCTGTCTTAGAGACGTCGGACCTGCCGACTAGACTCCTCTTTCCATATTTGACATCATGGCTGGAGCCTTGGCCAGGCTGGGAAAAGCGAACTGCCCATCTCAGTGAAGTGTGGGTCCAAGTGAAGAAAACGCGGCCAGGCAGGGTGAGCTCGAGCTATCCCAGGAGCTGAGCACCCAGACCACGAACTCCTGTACTTGGAAAGAACACAAAGCAAAATGTTCTAAGCCTGAGCTTGGATAGTGAACATTCCAGGCTGTGTGACATGCTGTCTGCCTCTGTAGCAATTACCCAAATTTGCAGTTGTAGCATAAAAGCAGCCATAGATAATATTTAAGGGAGTGAGCATGCCCTCTTCCAATAAAACTTTATTTATAAGTAATTCATGGTGTCTGGGTGTGGTAGTGGTGATCCACAAAGGCTACTGTGACTGAGGTAGTCCCTAATCTTAAATGGTTTCTTTTTTCATACCTCCAAGGTCTCCTCTTGAAGTTATAGGAATTCAGCCATGCTCTAAAAGATGATTGGGGTGGGGGCAGATGTGCAGAAACACACCTTTAATCCCAGCATGGGGCAGGCAGAGGCAGGTGGATCTCTGCAAGTTTGAGACCAGCCTGGTCTATATAGTGAATTCTAGGACAATCAGCAACACAATGAGACCCTGTCTCAAAGCGGTGCTGAGTTGGCACTTATTTGCTGATCCTTTCCATTTGTGGGGAGAAGAACTTTGGTCTAGACACAGGGGTTTCGGCAAAGGCCTGCAGGCTGGACTCCCACTTGATCAGATACGGACGTAGAGTGGAGCAGTTGCAGACACGGGAGTACTGAGTCTCTTGCGTTTGTCCCTCAAGACCAGGAGCATCCTGCTCATCTTTGCCTCTTAATGGCGATCTCATCAGCAGGTTTCGTTTTGTTTTTTGGGCAGGAGAATGAAGTGAGCCCCTCAGACATCAGAAAGAGAAAATAGAGGTAGCTTGTGCCAGACTTGTAGATTAGCAGATCAAGCAAATCTAAGAATGCGTATCGGCTCCTAATTTCTACCACCAGAGCAAATGAGATCGTTGTGCGTGGTCATTGTGGGACATGCTAAGTTCCCCATGCAGTGGGAACTGGGCTTCTGTGTAATTACTGTTCTAACGTATAACATCCTGCACACAACCAAGGTTACTGGCTTGGGAAGGAGACTTGTAATAAAGGCAAGGCTTAGTCACAGGCAATAACCTGAAGTCATTTGTCTGGCTTGTGATCGTTCCGAGGTCAGGCAACTGCACTGAACATGAGCTTCCTGAAGAAGCTGTGTGATGAACACTCTCCATGCAGCCCTCTTGAAACCAAGCATCCACCTTCGTGCACGCACGCACTCGCACACAGTAACACGGATTTGGGGAAGCACGTGTAGTCATCCTCCACTCCTCATTGGTACTCAGACAAGTCTGTGCACTTTGGGAATGCTCCGTATTGATTTCGTTTGTATTATCTATTTCTGTCCTCAGTGGTTCACTTAGTACCTTTCTAAATCCTTGCAAGCAGGGCTGAGAAAGGGGGTCAGCTGTGCAGCGCTCTGGACCAACCTTACCTTTCTTTAAACAAGCTGCCAGCAGTGTACTCTGAATAATCTTAACGATGTACTTACTGCCGCTGCCTCCAGACCCTCCTGCAGCCGCTATGTGGGTACAGTTCTCTCTGACCTTCCTTGGTGAAGTTTACCAACTCAAGTCTGCCCCCAGGAGCTCTCAAAATCAAGGCAGCAGAGGTAGATGAGCCCCCTTTGCAAGCACACAGTGGTTACTCAGTGGGCAGCAGTTTAAGGGCTGACTCTAAGAAAACCAAACCAAACAAACAAAACAAAGCTGGTTAGTTGCGCTTGAAGATTTTAGAGATGTAAGAATATTGCAGAGTGTTGATGGTTTCATGCATGACTCGAAGTTTGCTAGCCTCATCCCCAGAGTTACATAGAGAGGACACGCATGAGCTGTTGCTAGTCCTGGTGCCAGCAGACCCCAGTGTGTGACTCAGGAGGAAATTGACAACTATCTAAAAAGGCTTTCCCTGTCGTTACAACAGGTTTATCTGCTGAAAGCAAGGGGCAGGCTAGAGATGAGCAAACCCTGTTCCTTCACAGTCATGGGAAAGGCCTGACAAAATTACAGTCAATGCAGGTCCCCTGGATGGCCTAGAACCTGGAACAGAGACGTTAAAGTCATACATGCCTACCTAGCACAGAAACCATTGTTGAGGGATGTGAGTTTAGCTCAGTTCTAGAGTACTTCCCTAGCATATGCAAGACCCAGAATCTGACTCTTATTACCACATTAGAACAAAAAAGGCAAACAGCAAAAGAAACTCCCATGGTGACCAGTTAATATATTTATTTAAAGTTATAGGAAACCAATAAGCGGTTTGATCAAGGTCGCTAACTCAGTTGCCTTCCAAGCTAGCTTGCCCTTCCGTATACAAAGTCCTACACGTACATTTTTTGGATTGTGGAGTGTTGTTGTTGTTGTTGAGACAGGGCCTCGCTATGGAGTCCATAAGTGAACCTGGAACTCTATATAGACCAGCCTGACCTCAAACTCACAGAGATCACCCGCATCAGCCTCCCAAGTGATAGGAGCACAGGTGTGCACCACCACACAGGCGCAGACAGGTGGTCACCACCACACAGGCGCAGAGTCAGGTGTGCACCCCACACAGGCACAGACAGGTGTGCACCACACACAGGCACAGACAGGTGTGCACCCCACACAGGCGCGGGCAGGTGTGCACCCCACACAGGCGCAGGCAGGTGTGCACCCCACACAGGCACAGACAGGTGTGCACCCCACACAGGCGCAGACAGGTGTGCATCCCACACAGGCGCAGAGTCAGGTGTGCACCCCACACAGGCACAGACAGGTGTGCACCCCACACAGGCGCGGGCAGGTGTGCACCCCACACAGGCGCAGTCAGGTGTGCACCCCACACAGGCGCAGGCAGGTGTTTACCCCACACAGGCACAGACAGGTGTGCATCCCACACAGGCGCAGGCAGGTGGTCACCACCACACAGGCGCAGTCAGGTGTGCACCCCACACAGGCGCGGGCAGGTGTGCACCCCACACAGGCGCGGGCAGGTGTGCACCCCACACAGGCGCGGGCAGGTGTGCACCCCACACAGGCACAGACAGGTGTGCACCCCACACAGGCACAGACAGGTGTGCACCCCACACAGGCGCAGGCAGGTGGTCACCACCACACAGGCGCAGTCAGGTGTGCACCCCACACAGGCGCGGGCAGGTGTGCACCCCACACAGGCACAGACAGGTGTGCACCCCACACAGGCGCGGGCAGGTGTGCACCCCACACAGGCGCGGGCAGGTGTGCACCCCACACAGGCGCGGGCAGGTGGGCACCCCACACAGGCGCGGGCAGGTGTGCACCCCACACAGGCGCGGGCAGGTGGGCACCCCACACAGGCGCGGGCAGGTGTGCACCCCACACAGGCGCAGGTTGAATTTCTTCGCAGCCCTCGCTCAGTTCTAAGCCCTCAAGCTATCAGCTGTATTGACAGATGACCTATGCCGACATTATCATCCTGAACTTCACAACAACCAGAGACAAACAGGAAGATGCCTTTATTTCTGGTCTCTTTAGCGGCCCCCTAACGGAGGACTTATCAAACCGGTCGCCGTAGTGTGAGAGCTAGTCTAAATAACCAACCCTATCACCTTTATTTGAATCCGTTGTTTCTCTTGCTCTTGACTAAAGTGTAGCCAGGGGGCGGGGTTCGGTGAGAGCCCTTGGGAAACTACATGTTACTAACCAGTCTTTTATGATGGTTGGAAGGGCCCGGACAGGATACTGGTCTGCAATAACTGTGATCCCAGAGGTGCCCAAGACAGTACTCTAGCCAGGCTGCTGCTGCTTCTGCTTGGCTTGGGATTCTGTCTTGCAGTTGTACAAACTGCTGCTCTTATCCCCCTCCCCATTCCGGTTCCCCCCCATCCCCGCCAGGCACAGGGTCCTGGAGCACTCCACTGCCTTCGCCGCTCAGTCACTGCAGTCTTGTGTGAGGGTGCATGGATGGTTACGTTACAAATTATCAGCTGGGCGTTGGCTGCGCATGCCTTTGATCCCAGCACTGGGGAGGCAGAGGCAGGTGGATCTCTGTGAGTTGAAGGCTACAGTAAGAGCGAGTTCCAGGACAGGCTCCAAAGCAATACAGAGAAACCCTGTCTCTAAATAAATAAATAAAAGTTACCAATCATCAGCTTCCATAGATGGCTTCAGACCCCACTCTTCCACGCTGTCGCTGCCATCCAGACTGAAGAAGAGCCCCTTAGGGTCTGCCGGTATTTCTCGAGGGAAGTGTGTGTGGGAAGCAGACACTCCGCTTCCTTCAGAGGCCCCAGGCAGGCGCGAAAGGCACCGCAGAGGCTGCGCAGGCCCAGGTCCACCCAGGAGATGTGTTAGACACCAGAGGCGGGCTATGACATCTTCAGCTTTAGCAATCACCATCTGGAACTTGTGGCGTTTAGCTCTGTAGAACGAGAGATGTCATAGCATGGCTCGGTCCCACGTGGTCCGCTATCACTCCCGACTCTGTCTTTAGTGTATTACCACACGTTCATGTGGGTCAGAGCCCTCTATAAATATCCAAGCTCGGAACCTAAGCCTATTTCACATAAAACACAAAGTCACCCCTGCTCTAGTAACCCATCCTTGTAGTACCAAAATATGTTAAAAAAAAAAACAAAACAAAACAAAGCTAAGTCACCCCTGGGCACACACTGCTTACTTATATGGCTTACTAACAAAAACGGGAGCAGTTTACTTATCACTATAAGTAAAAGGAGGTTCGCGGGTGTTAACAAAAGACCAGTGGTTAGTTAGGAACTATACATGCCTTCTAAAAATTTACTCACAGAAATTGAAAGTAAAATTTTAAAGGAAGTGAGGGTTAGTCACCCAGAGAACATCGTCACAGTTGCCTCTGTGACCCTGTAACCAAGAAGGACTGTCTTAGGGTTTCACTACGTAAAGAGAGAGAAAGGCCATGCCCAGCCCCGGGAAAGGGATTCCTATGATGTGTGATGTCTTGAGAATTTAGCAGCTACCACAACCATTCAGCGGAATGGCCACGTCTCCTTTATAAAAACACTTTGCAGTGGATCCAATGTGTGAATGATAGAATTCAACCATGCAAATCACTCAGCGCTCATGAGCGGAGCAGGGCTCTGGTGACCTAGCTGAAGTCACTCGGCCACTGTCGGAGGCTTTGTTTTTCTATCTCTAGGGTGGACACATGGCTACTGACCAATGGCAACTCTGACTACCCTGAAAATAGCTAAATGACCACAGGTTACCAGGCAGCTGCCTTCTGATGTCATTCCCCCAAATGTCATCTCCTTCTAGCGCTTTCCAGCTAACCATGACATGTACGCAGCAGCAAAGTGTTACAAAAGACCTAGGTTCCTATTTAGAACTTGTCTCTTCATAAAAACAAAACAGTCTTGAGCAAAGCTCCTCACATCAGTGGTACTCTTTCACATTTGGCAGGGGACACGGGTTCAAACACATCATCCATGTATGTCAGGCTCAAACACTACTCTTTACGATGAGCGTCCGCAGGCATAAAAACATGCTGATAGAGAGTCAACGCGACTGTAATTTTTATTGTAACAGCGCCGGAGAAGTAGAGCCTGATGTCAGGTTAGGGTAAGAGAACAAAATGGAGCATCCACCACCCCACCCCCCCCACCCCCACCCCTCACCCCCCACCACCCCCCACACCCCACACCCCACACCCCCCACCACCCCCCACCCACCCCACCCCCACCACCCCCCACCCCCCCCACCCCCCACCACCCCCCACCACCCCCCACCACCCCCCACCACCCCACCCCCCCACCACCCCCGCTTGTTGCCCTGCAGTAGTCATGTTTAGAGGCACGAGACGATAGTATAAAGCTGTGTTCCGGCGGCAGAGAAACTGATGGTATTCAGCATCTGGGGGTTGCAATCTTGTCTTGTTTTAAAATTGATATTATAATTGTATGGAGTCCTTCAAACGCTACGTGGGTGACTGTGGCAGGGTTAGATCCCCACTTAGGTTATAGAGCTAAAAGTCTCAAGTTACTCGGCCATATTTGTCAGCTTAACACTGCGGGTTCCTCTGCCCGATGAACTCCCTGCCTCCGCAGCTCCTGTCTCCTTGTTTAGGATTCGATGGGACCTACCTTTAGACATCTTTATTCTCTTCCAACTGTGTCTCGTGAGAAGCATGCTCGAACTCACTAAGTTCTTTGTCAGGAATTCGGAATGTGGCCAGTTACTTGTCAATCATTAAATACAATGTTGTTTTCAAATTAGTTTTATTCTCTGTGTGTTTTCCTTTTTTTTTTTTTTTTTTTTTTTTTTTTTTTTTGCTATGTTTTGTTATTTGAGACAGGACTTCGTATGTACTCCTGGCTGGCCTGGAACTCACTATGGAAAACAGTCTGGCCTCAACTCAGATATGCCTGCCTCAAATTTACGAGTGCTGGGATTGAAGGTCTGTATCGAAATTTTTAAATGAACTCCTAAGAAGAACTCTTGCTAATGAGATACATTTGCCTACTTACTATTTTTTTATTACTGATTTTTTTTCATGGCAAGTGCTTTTTTCCTATCATTATTATTTTGTTTTTTGGTTTTTTTTTTTTTTTTCAAGATAGGGTTTCTCTTTGTAGCTTTGGTTGCCCTGGCCCACTTTGTAGACCCCACTAGCTTCGAACTCAGAGATCTGCCTGCCTCTGTCTCCTTACTGCTGAGGTTAAAGGTGTGTGCCACCACCGCCACCCAGCTCCAATTAGTATTATTTAAAATGCTGCCCTTTTGTATTAAGTTTCTAAAATGTTGATGGCGCAGCTTACTTCCTGCACCAGAATTTGTATATTACCCGTTGATCATCATCTGGTGGGAAGCATTATTGGTTAAATACCAGATTGCATTACAAGCATGGCAGGCCCAGTTTCTGGAATAGTTGGTAGACTCTAAGATGGGAAAAGGGAGATAAACAGCTTTGATTTACACCCTTTGGGGGAACCCTCTCCAGCTGTGGCATTGACCACATTCCTTCTCTGTGCCCTCTGCTGCTCTATGCCCACCTGCTAACCAAAGGCTCCCCTCTGAGCTCTGCCCTCGGCCTCTGGCATTGATGGTCATTACACAAAGACACTTTAGGTTTTCTTAGAGGGAAATTGTTTTCAGTATTTAATGAAGGAAAAAAACCATGAGGATGGAATGGAATTGGGGTGGGAAGGATCTTGTTTGGTTTGGTGTTTTGGATTTTTGATTTTCATACACATCTGTATATATGTTATATGCACGTGTGTATTTATTTACATGTGTGTATGAAACTGGTGAAGGTACCAAGTCTGACACTGGCGATGTCCTTCAGCCCGTCTCCAGCTTATTTGCTGAGGCAGGATCTTGCAGTTGAAGCCAGGACTCACAGGTTCAGGGAGACTAACTGGCCAGCTTGCTCTAGGGATCCCGTTTGTTAGCTTTGTGAGGGTGCGGGAATTAAACCCAACCAGCACTCACATGTGTTCTGGGGGCCCAAATGCTGGTCCCCACACTTTACAGCCAGTATTTACTGCTTAGCCACCTCCCCAGCCCTCACACGCGTGCTCTTTATAAGCAAGTGTGCTCTTTAAAGAATCTGTTCAGTGATTTGAATGAAAAATTGTCCTGGCCTATTTTCTAAGCCATCGTTTTCCGATCCATGCATGAAATAAGTTGTCATTACTCTTCAGAATTCGAATCAAGAAGGCCCTTCAGTTCTCATAGCTTTTTTAAAAGAATGAAAAAGGCATTTATTGTCAATTTGAAGTATGCACAAGAGTGTGTGTGTGTGTGTAGGATCTCACTATGTACCATTGACGGGCCTGCCTCTGCCTCCCAGGTGCTGGGATTAAAGGCGTGGGTACCATGGTCAGCCTTTTAGAGATATTCTCGAACTATAAAATCTTAGCATTATTTTCATTTCTAAATTAGTACAGAGTTTGGTTATTTCTGAGTGAGACATGGTGCACACATGTAATTCCAGTACTTTGGGGCCAGGGGCAGAAGGATTGGCCACAAGTTTTAGGGGTTCTGGAACAGTCGGGGCTACCTACAGAGACCCTGTTTCAAAAAGCAAAAGCAAACAAACAGATAGGTCACAACAAGAGCCCTTTGTAGTTTGGATACATCCCCTTGCTGAGGTGAGATGGTTGGGATAGTGTGGCTTTGCCCTGCTGTGCGTGAATGAGAGAGGAGCTGGAAGAAGTCTTTACCCCATCTCTTGAGAGCGTGCAGGCCCTAGCTGTGTGACACTGATTTAGTCAGGGGTTCGAGCCTTCCCTCCCAGGTAGTCCAGGACTGGAGAGGAAGAAGGCTTGAGACTCATGCATATGTGTAAATCTGGTAATTTATCTAGACCCGTCTGGGCAGCCTTGAGGACCACCTATACCTTTAGCTCCCGTTCTTTCCTCCACAGGATCCTTTCCCGGCTCTCAGAAAGGTGCACTAGAAGTTAAAGGAGCGACAGGATAAGATCACGGACATTGGTTTCTTTCTGGGTTGTCTTGTGTGGTTGATAGGATCCACACTTTGTCGGGGTAGGACAGCAGATGTTGCATGACTGACAGTGGCTAGAGTAAGTGGAATCTTAGGTGTTCTTATGTGAGTCTCCCTGCACCATGGTTCATGCAGTTCTTTCTCGGACTTCATAAGAGCTAGCACCCCAGCAGTTGAGTGCAAAATCAGAATGGTGCGTCACAAGCAGGTCAGCGACGCCCAAAGGAAACAAACATTCCCAGGGTCACAGCATAAAACCCTGTTACAGCGACAGCTGTGGGCAGAGTCTTAGGAATGCCCGCACATGGCTGCTCATATACAGCCACTGACATCTCTGTCTCTCTCTTTTTCTCTCTTCAGATCAAGAAGTATTTTGAACTTGAACCACTCGCACGTGGAAAACGCTGGATTCTGCAGCCCTGCTCGCTAGATGACATGAACGCTCTGAAAGACAGCTTCTCCCAGCTCATAAACTTGTTAGAAGAAAGGGACCTCGAGGCACTGAGGATGTGAGCCCTGGCACAAACGTCCCCCGGAGCCTCGAACCGTCATGTTGGCTTCCCATTCTGACTTCATGTTGGTGTCGAGGCTCTCGTGGCTTCGGCATCTGTTTCCTCTCGCTATCTCGGACTTTCATCTCTTCTGTTAAAAGCGACTGTTCTGTAAGTCAGGTGAATTATCGTCGGCATTAATGTCAAGTACACACTACTGAGGGAGAAGTCGTTCTCCGTTTACCACTAATTATGTGCACCGCACGTCTCTTCCTTCTGTGGGTCTAAGAATCTCTTCCGTACTCTGTGCTAAAATGGATGGAACTGGCGGCTCATGGAAAGGGGGCCCCTTCCGAAGAGCTCAGAGAAACTTAAGTACCCTCACTAACTGTCCCCTGGCTTGAGCTTAGAGGGTCGAACTGAGACTCCACACTGCGTGTGTGCTATTCCAATTTCCATGATCTAAGGGTTTGAGTTTTTTTACATCTTATTTCCTCATGTCTATCTCTCGTGTGTGTGTGTGTGTGTGTGTGTGTGTGTGTGTGTGTGTGTGTGTGTATGTGTGTGTGTGTATTGTGGGCTATGAATGAATGATTGACCACCCAAAACTTCACCCAGCCATCTTTTCATAAGACTGGCTGGGAAGAACGTTGAAAGCAGATGTGCAAAGCTGGCTGGACTCCGCCTGCAGCCTGAGGAGGAAGGCACTCTAGCTGAGGGAGCTGGAACAAATTTAGGCACAGGCATCGCTGATCCCATTTGATCAAGTCCTCAAGTGTTTCTTAATGGAGTCTGCAAAAGCCAATCTGCAACGTAAGCATTTGTTTTTTTCCTTAAAAAAAAAAAATCAGAAATGAGTGAATGAAATCAAGACGATGGCTTTTCAAACAATAAACATAACAGACAAAGTCTAACTCCCAGTTAGGGTTTAAGCTGTCTTAGATATGATGAAGCTCAGAGGAGCCCTGTTTGTTACTCCTTCATCAAAGCTCTGGTGTCGTTTCGGGGAGTCTGCTCGGGCCGATTCAGTAGCTAGAGGCCTGTCAGTATTCCTATTTTAAACCTCTATTCTCAGGGGTGTTGGTTTGCCCTTAGAGTGTGCTGGGCTACAGCAAATAAATAAGGGCCTAGACTCAGTCTTTGAAACTAATTTTTTTTTCAACTTAATATAAATGATAAAATTGCATAGAGCAATGTACAGTTTTAGTAAGATTTCACACCTTTGACCTTTTCTAAGTCGGGAATAATCTATGAATGTCGAAGTTCATGGACGAAATATTCATTGGCACATCTTGTAAACTTTGGGCCACATATCGAGTATATACTAAGTGGCCAAATGATAGAAAACTGCTCCTTACACCCAAGCAATAAAAACGTGTCATTTTTTAGGTAGTGTAGATCAGTGCCTACATGCCCCAGAGTCAATGCCCTATTTATTACGGGGTGACAGGAAACCTTGTTACTCTCCGGAGGACAGACTTCAAGACCCTCACAGTGCTCAGATGTAGAGTTTGATTTCATCTTGGAAATGGATTTTAATAAAGTAATCCCACACTTCTTTAAGCTTTTCAGGGAAAAAAAAAAAATACATATAGCTTAGACCAGAGAAGGGTCCACGATGATTCATTTGCCTAAAGTATCCCTGAATATTTCTAACCGTGTGATGATCCACGGATAGCACAAACCTTTAGTTATGATGACCCAGTTACATAATTCCCGTTTTCATTTTATCTGTGAAGATAAATATATAAATGATTGGGGGGGGGGGGAGGCTTTGCCCTCTCTGCAGCTTCATTAAATGTAGAATGTTGTCTCTTTTTGAAGATACTGTGGCTGAGTGCTCCTTACCATCTGTTAGATGACTTCCTTCCTGTTGTCTGTGTGTGTTCATGTGCGCCAGCCATGGGCTTCCCCCCCCAGCCCGGAGACTGCCTCAGCGTCGCCGCCGCCGTCACAATGAAAACATTATCAATCAGTACCCAACAGCAGCTGTTTTTTGACAAGTTTCTGTCTGACGCCCGATGCTTTACAACTGTCAATAAGACTCTTTCTTTGTCTAGCAGGTCGGCGTGCCCTGTCTTACTGCCCCTCTTAGCATCCTGTCTCTGTAACCCTAGAATTTGCTGTGTTTGGGAAACCCCCGTGGGGGAGGGGAGAGGGGCGGGGAGGGGCTGTGCGGCTCATGTAAGGTTGCCACAGGTGTCTTAGTTTGCATATTCAAATATATAGGAAAACACTCTGTTATGTATTCCTTCAGTTAGCATCTTGTTATATTTATGGAAGTCACCCATTTTTGTACCTTCTTAGCTGAAGCAGTTGCCTTTTTTTATACTGGCAATTAATTTATATAAGACTTTGTATCTGCCGTAGTTTACAGTATTGGTTGCTGGGTAACTGCCATATTACCCTGTCTTTCTATTGAGATATAATCTATACTTAAAAGTTGACAGGTTCACGTGGACATTTGCTAGGCAAGAAGAACTTCGCCTGGTCTGTGATTTATATGATTTCCACTATCTTGCAATGAAAATAAATGCTTAGTAGAACTGGTGTTTCCAGCCTGATTCTTTTCAGCCTTAGCATTTAAGAGCTCCAGAATTCTGTTTACTTTGTGTTACTCATTTGAGTCTTCAAAATGAGTTCTGTTGCTTTTGAGTCAAAACAAATGATTAATACGATTCTTTTGAAGCCATTATGAGAAGAAGAAAAAGAAGCCAGGGGTCCTTTCCAGTTGGTTCTGCCTGAACATCAGTTTACTTCCCTCAGAGCCATTCCTTCAAGGGAGCAGAGAGACTGGAGATGTGGTGTGTCACCCTCCAATCAAAGCATCGTCCCTTGTCATCTGCAAGTTGAACGCAATGAGCTCCTTCTTCCCGTGGTTTTTGGTGCCCTTAGAGAATGGATGGGTAGTCTTAATGAACTTAGGAAGATGTGCTGTCCGTCCTGAAGAATGAATGAGAAAGAAACTGGAAGATAGGAGGACAGAAGATGGGGGGGTGTGTTGGGGGCATCATGTGACAAAAAGAAGAAATTCAAACTCATGCTCTGCCAAGCACAATATCATCCTGACACATACCGCTTAAGCTACAGAATTCAAAACCGTCTCTTCTGAGTTGGACACCTACCTCATCATCTCAGACCTACCTAGGCAGGTGCGGACAGAATGCAAGATTTTGAAGCAAATGGGTGATTTTTTTTTTTTTTTTTTATGCCCAGATTGCAGACTCAGACTCAAGTGGAAATGTAATATTCATGTTGGCTTGATCCAGTGTTAGAAGGCATCTTCATTAATCAAACCAAAACGAAAGGGAATTTGTGGGGTTGCTGGGCTGGGAGTGAGTATAGACTCTTTCAGTGTCTGGAAGGGAGGAAAAGTCTTTGTTATGAAGGAACTCTGGGATACTGGTCCCCTTGCTCTGCATGCAGCCTGGGTGGGGAGAAACCTGAGGTTCAGGTTGTGAAGTGTATTACCACATCTTGTAGGGGAATCCCTGGCTCCTACGGGTGCAGGACTTCTGGTCAGCACTGAGTCGGTGTGATTAAATGATTTGCATCTCTGGGCTAAACATTTCCAACTCAGATGCCTGAAATGAGAGATGAGCCGGGGTTTGTCACTGCCGGTCCTGCACCCTCCCACTATTTCAGAAGTATGCAAAGCGTCCCAGTAGGACTCGGCCTCCTCAGATGGCAGATCCATTCCTCGCCCCCCCCCCTCCTACTTTCTTTGAATTAAAACCCTTCCATGAAAAGCTGCCCGCCCCCACAACCCCTGCTGTGCCATCAGACCTGGGGATTGTAACTTCCCACCACCAGCAGTCCTTTGTGTGACGGCCCGCGAAGCCAAGCTAGAGTTTCAAAGTCACAGAGAGGAATCTCTCCAGCATATGCCATGCCTGGCATCCGTGCTTTCCTACAAAATAAGGCTGCAGCCCCATTTCCTCTGTAAGGACACAGGACGCCCCTCACTCCAGCTCTGCCCATTCGTGGTGATCTGATTTCAAAAGGCCACCTACCGAGTTCTCAGACGTCCCTCTTCCCTTTTCTTAGGCATGAATAATCCCTTTACAAGACACTACTGTAGGTCTTGCGTTTTCAGAGTGCGTTTGCTTGCCCTGTATACTCTGTTGGCTTGACATTTATACTTTGTGAGGTCACGGGTAGGTACCTGTGAGAGAAGAGGGTACCTTTTAGATCGAATGCCTTGTTGGTCTCAGCCAGGTTTCTGTCCCAGCCTGGCTTCTGACCCCTTCTTTCTGGTACTCTAGACCATCGTGGCCACAGCCATTGACCGGCACCTTCGAAAAGGATTATCTGATGCACACTATCCAAGAATGGAGAAATTTCCTTGTTCCTTTTTCAAAAAACTCTTACTCTGTCTGAATCTTTCAAAATACTCCACACTGGCATTTCAGTGAGGTTCTTTGGACAGCATCATTCCAGCCATGGAGAGGAGTGGGTTGTGTGTTCCCTAGAGGAAAGAAAGGTCTCTGGGGACAAGAACAAAATAAGCCTTGAATAGCCATCAGGTTCCCCCCCCCCTCTCTCTCTCTCACACACACACACACACACACACACACACACACACACACACACACACACATTTCCCTGCTTCCTTGTGGACACTGGGAGCTCTTTGGGAAAGGAAGCCTAAGATCCCTCACAGCCAGCCTCCCTGAAGGTGTGAAAGGCAGCTTCACAAGCCCCAGCCCCTCTGACAAGTGATTCATTGAGACCCAAGCTGGAGCTCCAGCATCAAACAGATGTCAGACGAAACACCAAATGCCTGTAAATGATGGCTTTGCAAGCACTGGAATGACTGACTAAAGGGCCTGGCCTAACGATGCTCCCCATGTCTGGACAGGTTTACAGAAGACTTGGGGGTGGGGCCGGGTTTTAAACAGTCTAGGGAGGAGAGGCTGTCTCTGGGTGAGGAAAGAAGCCTGGGTTCTCACCTGAGAGGCTTCTGTGGGATTGAGTGCCGTCTTGTTTGGCTTGTGGGCAGTGTGTAAGGGTCCAGCTGAAAAGTGCATGACGGAGGCACTCTACAGGCCAGATCAGTGTGACGCACTAAATCATTAGATATAAATATCCGAGTAAATCAAAAGACGAAATTCTGTTGGAACGGAAACTGCTCAGCAAAAGGCAGAGACAGGAATGCAAACAGTAAGTCTGGCTGTCATTCTCTGCGCTCTGGAGCAAGTCAAGCTTGGCTCTGGTCGTTCTCCAGTTATTTTACAGCTTTCTAGACGTGGAACACTCAGCGAGCAGCTTCAACTGGATTTCTGAAATGACAGCTTGTCCAGGCTTAGCTTACTATTCTCCTTTGTGGGGGTTTTATTTCCTGATTAGGACTTTGGGCTTTAATAATTTTAGGGCGTTTGTTCATTCCTTCACACCTACTATGTGTCAGGCATCCCATCAGATAACAGAAACACAATAGTAAATGGCCAGATTAGTTTTTCACTTTTGTAGAATTCAAATTCCCATACTATTGAGTAAGTCAGATTATTACAGTGCATCTAGGCATTGACATATTTGCTCTTGTTCTTCATTCCTGACTTTTCAGTCCTCCTAATTTGTTTTTTTTTAAATACCATTTAGTATCTTGTGAGACTACTGGTACTAATACACACACACACACACACACACGCACACACACACACACACGCATACATACATACATAGAAAGGGCTATGTCTTGAAAGGCATGTTGGAACATGCATTTAATCCCAGCATTTGAGAGGCAGGCAGATCCCTTCCAGTTCAAGGCCAGCCTGGTCTACAAAATGAGTTCCAGTCCAGCCAGGGCTACACACAAAACCCCTGCCTCGAAAAACCAAGGGTGGAGGGTGTCGCTGTTATCCTTCAGCGTCTTTCTAAACAAAACCCTACAGAGCTAGCAGTGTCTCTTCTGCTGGTTGACATATTTTAGGTAAAGAAAAGGAATGGTATGGAAACGTTTATTAAAGTGTGTGGATTTGTTGGAGTTTGGCCCTCATAGGATGATGGACCTGGGCAATGGTTCTCAGTGTCTACTGATATCAAAAGAAGGAAGCAAACAGACACGGTGTGCCCTAGGTGGCTGTCACTCCTACCGAGGGCACACCGTCAGGTGACACATCTTCCGGATATAACTAATAACCTGCACAGGGAAAAGAGTATGGCAGACAAAATATCAGAAATATGATGGACTTATTTCCGGACTATTGGAAATATGGATTGACATGGATTGATTCTTAAATAAATGAAAAAAATGGGTGGGGGAGAAAGCAATGGGGGCAGCTTATATCAAAGGTTGCAGTTTGTGTTGCTCATGGGGATTCTGCTCTCAGTCACAAACGTATACAGCTAAAATGGGAGGTGATTGAAGATGAATTTTGCATGCCTGGATGTTGTGTGCATTACAGAATCTGATTCATTTGGGGGTCTTTTTTAAATGTGTGGTAATGGGATTATGACCTTTTAAATTAGTGGTGTATGAAAAGATATTTATGCATGAATTACCATGATGTTCAGGATTTACCTCAAAATGATCTGTCAAGGAGAGCAGAAAAAAGGTGAAACACAGGGTCTGATCTAATGCCACTAGAGCCAAATGATGGTGACAGGCCCCTAGAGACTTTTACTTTTTCTCCCAAGAAGTTTGGAAGGAAGGTAGGCAGGACAGGACAGAGGAGGTTAACAAGATACGCAACAGGAAATGCCTACAACACAAAAGCAAGCATATTGCCTGAATATGTTCAGAATTTCTGTAAAGCAGAAGAAAAATTCAGTTGTGTGGAAAAGTTAACAAGGGACCTGAAGAGGCACTTTACAAAGATAAGGGTAGCCAGGGACCGTGGCCATTGTTACCTGTCAAGTGCAGATAAGAGCTATTGCAAGAGAGTACTGTACCTCACCAGGGTCACTGAAATTAAAGACAGCACAAAGAGGAATAAGAGAATGAAGTCAGTGTCCATGTGGCATGTAAGCCACCACTGCCTGAGTCCCAGGAGGAAGCCTGTGGCATGCTGGCCTGTCCCCGCTTTTGAGTCAGCCATAACTGGGTTAGATTTTGGCTTCACTCCTCACTAGCCATGTGATACTGGTCAAATAATTTAAATGTCCACATCTGGGTTTTCTAGTCCACAGTAGAATAATATGTCTACATCCAAGGGCCATCTGAGTCCAGTAGCATGACTCATATAGAGTACTCGGTCTGAGGAAGTACTGAGACACTAAGAGAGGACTCGGTGAACGGTGCCAAGTGATCCCTGCAATGGGAACTTAAATCAATTGTCCCTTTGCTTTTCCAAGCTCTGCAAAGGCTGAGGCTTCGGAACCACTGCATTGATTATCACACTGGACTCAGCCTCACCCTTTATTTGGTCATGCACTGCTTTCCAGATCAGTAAATGCAGCTCCCTCCAGTGACCTCTACGGGATATCTTAAGTCATTCATCTGCCACCTGCCTGTGTATTCATTGAACAAACATTGATTAAATGGATGCTATGTGCAGTTCATTGAGAAAGGTAAAATCAATTTTTGAGATGTAATCTGATTTATGCTGTTTAACTATTTTAAGGGCTCAATGGCCCTTGATCTCCTGTGTTGTAAAAAGGCTGTTTCTGTATTCTGTTATTTTTTAAAAAAAAAAATCTGTAAATACAAAAGAATACGAAGAGTGTGGGGTGTAAATATCTCTGTTTTTAATCAGCATACCGTGCATAAGATATCATTATGACATTATGACATTTTCAAACAGTATATTTGAATTTCTCCTTTGCCCCAACTCCACCACCCTTAAAGCTCCTCTACCCTTAACCCCCAAGTCTGTTATAGGCTTTCATGTTCCATGTGTCCTTTTCTACCAAATTGTTTTTAATCTGCCCTAATTTAACATGCAGAAAGTAAAATTTATTTTACTTTTGTTTTGTGATAACTTGCATGACAGCTGACTTTAAACAAAAGAAACAGATTTGACCAACATTTTCTAGGGAAGAGGGGGGAGCTATTTACCTCACTTTCTTCCTGCCTGGCAGTTGAATGTTTTCCCCCTGGAGCATGTATATTGTGTATGTCCTTTCAGGCTGGAAAGGTTAACAAATAAACACTATATGTGTGATGAGTCCAAGTGCAGAAAATGGGAAGCGGGAGGAAGTTAAGATATGATAGAGGCCCCAAAAAGGCACCTCTTGCTCAGGTTGAGGTCTTAATCCTCTAATGCAAGATGAAGATGATTCAGAGAAACCAGGGGGGGGGGCGCGATGGGGAGTCATTGGAAAAATAAGGGCACACTTAGGGAAAGTGGCCAGGGAAGAGGGGAGTCGACGAGCCATAGGTAACAGGTAGACAAATGCGTTATGCAGAAAGATCTAGCAGCAGAATATTCACTGCGGGCAGCAGCAGTAGAATGGCTAAGGCCAAACTCGGCCTCCAAAGTGCTTGCATTAGGGGATGCTCTAGACTTTTAAGAGGGGAAATCTAGGGGAGGTCCTTGGGTCACTGGGGCCTGGTATTCCGCTCTCCTCCCCTTCCCCCTACACCTTTTTCCAGGGGCCTCTAGGCACTTTGAAGCTGACTGTATATCCCCCGGCTCAAACATTTCTCTGGATAACTTGAGAGCCCGAGGCATCTCCCTTTAGTAGCATGGACCAGTTAGCCCTCCAAAGCCATGCTTCCTGACCAAACCTGAGCTCGCTTCCATTTCAGGAAGAAGGCTGTGTGTGTGTGTGTGTGGCATTTTAAGAAATCCAAACAAGCAAGCATACCAATTGTTTTTTTCTTCCTTGTGTCATTCCCTCTACAAGCCAGCCACCAGGAATTATTGCCTAGGAGAGAGGGAAGGCAAGAGCAATTAATAATTCCACTTCGATATTTTTTCCCAGTCCTTTCTTACTCCTCAGAAGCCAGACGTCAAATGTTGATGGATAGCACGTATCAAGAACTGAAATAAAAACCATTAACTGTGGGGCCAAAGACGAATCACACAGTATGATATCAGCGACCTTGTATACAAGTTACAACCAGCATCTAAGTAGGCTTTGAATAGTAAAGATGCATGGTAAACTTTGTACTAACGTTTTCTTTTCTTTTTTTTTTTTTTTTTTTTTTTTTTTTCTTTTTTTTTCTTGACTTAGTGTGAGATCCTGTAGCAAATAGAAAACATTGCTATCAGACAAAATCAAGACTGGAAGATAAACCAAGTTTGGAATCCACAGACCCCTGATGTTTGGGGGCTCGGAGTGCCACATGGCATCCTCCGTGGCAACATGCAGGGGCCTTCTGCAGGAGGAGGGAAGAGCCCCTGGATTTGAGAAAGGGAAGCTCAGAAAACCTAGAGGAGCCTGGTGTGGGGAGTGAGCAGGTGTCAACCGCATCACAGCCACCATGGGTCTTAGGGGCATGCGCAGATGACAGGGCAGGACCGGTTTCTGACTCTTCAACTTACACAGGAACTCATCGCTGAAGCCAGTCTGTGGGGGCAAGCAAGCCTCTTCCCCTGGGCCCTTAGGTCTTTTCCCACTTTAGGAAAACCAGTCTGTTGCCGTCCCTCGATGACCTGAGTGCTGAAGGAACAGAGATGTCAAAGGAAAAGCAATTGGCATAAAGATCCACTCCCCAGCAGAACTGAGTGCTGTAACAGAAGGAAGGCGCCCTGTACTCAGACACCCCCCCCCACCCCCAAACTCCTGGTCTACTCCGGGACAACTTGGTTCCCAAAGGCTGCGTTTGTGCTTGCTTTAACTGAAAGAACCAAGTGTCACATATGAGCACAGAACAAAGGATCAGATCCACTCACATGTCCCTACCTCCCTGCAGTTGCAGGCCTTGCCACCCTTTGGGGGAGGAGGGGGGTGGTTCCTGCTTCAATACAGTATCTACAGTAAGCCTGGAAAAGCCATCAAACGCCTTAAAGGTTCTAAGGCTGTTTGCTCTACATTCCTAGCTATCTGCTGCCCAATTAACATGATTTGCAGCTGAGAAAATACTGCTCTCCTCCGTGTCAGAGATAAATCGCTAACCCAAACTGCAAAACAAAGGGAGAGGCAATCGTGTTTATGAAGTTATCGCAAACAAATGCACTTCAAAAGGGACTCTGGTGACAGATTCTGGGTCGAGTGTCCCCCGACAGGCAGCCTCTGGGGACCCTCCATCCATCCTCCACATCTGCCAGGATTTTTCAGTACTGGTTCTTAACTGTAGGCCAGAATGCAAGGTATAGAAATAGCCTAGCCTAGAGCCTAGACCACCAGGGTCCAGCCTGTTGAACACTGAAAAACAGTCGCTGGCCCTGACTGAGTATTACACATTTGATGGTGAAGATCTAGTGAAATGAAATAAAATAAATGAATACATAAATTTACTATTGATAACTTGCTGAAATGATATCTTGAATGCACTGGCTTCAAATACTTCATCAAAATACATGTCACCTGTTGTTTTGTTTTGTTTTTACTTAAAAAAAAAATCCCTACAGAACATTTAAAATGATGTGTGCCTCCCACTTCTGGCTGCACCCATTAGACGGTCTGTCAGTCTAGACTGTGGGTTGAGCTGGCCTGGGGCAAAAGGCGGTGTGCATGTAGAAGCCTAGTTCTCCTTGGTAAGTGGAGTCTGAGCGATTCTAGGCTAGCAGTGACCCCTCTTGCTGGAAAGAGGTAAGTCTGTGATGAAAACGACATGTGCAAGCCAGGCTGACAGACTGCAAACCTGCCTCCCGTCTGGTTCTAATACTTAACCTCAAAGGAACTTTAATATTTAAACCAAATGGCATGTGAGATTTCAGTAGGCTGATGTATTGCTCTCCGTTCAGCCGTTTGAGAAATCCTACCGAGGCCCCTGCACAGCTGAACTCCAGTTGCTGCCCGGTACCCGTGGAAGTCTGGCGTAGCACTAATGAGCTGATGGAATTTTTTCTCACTTGTTTGATATTAAATAGGAAAGCCTTTCGAATTAAACGTTTACAGATAGTGTGAAAACTGGAAGTCTGGGTTTCAGCTGGGCCAACAACAGACCCAACGCCTGCAGCTTCCTGACAGTGGCGGGCTAGAGGATGCAGCGGTTGGCCTCCCCTGCCCAGCAAGGGGAAGCGGACGGAGCGAGTTTCTGGCTTCCTCCTTGTCCAGGTGGAGTGGTGGGCTCAGCACCTGTCCTGAACTCCCTGGTTGAACTTAACAACGTGGACTTGCTAGTTTAAGCCAAGATCTTGGTGCTTGCCCATTAGAAGCCAACGCCAGCCTTCGCGAAAGGGTTCCGGATGGGTCCTGGGACAGCAACAGCAAGCACTTAGCTAGCTCTTCAAAGAGGTCAGCTCGCTGAGTCTTCAGTACCCTGTGACAAAAAAAGGTGTGAGTTTCGGTTTTCTTCTGTGTTGTTGTTGGGGGGTCCGGGTGCCCACACGCCATGGCAACAATGTAGAGAGCAAGCTTGCGGAGTTCGTTCATTCCTTTATGTGGTTTCCCCGAGATCAAACTCAGACCTGGCTTGTGCTGCAAGCCAATTAGACCTTTCATCCCTGAACCACCTGTGTGCCCCTCTCTCTCTCTCTCTCTCTCTCTCTCTCTCTCTCTCTCTCTCTCTCTCTCTCTCTCTCGGCGCTCTGGGTTCTAGAGAAAGAGGTAGAGACAACTGCTAACCCAGGCTGACTGACCAGAACCTATTCTGAGACCCAGAACTCTGCTATTGGTGTGAAGATGGGGGTGGGGCTCAACAGTATCCAGCAAAAACACAGAGAGAGAGCCGGAGTCATTCCGAAGACCGGAGGGACGTGAGGCAAGGAGACAAAGGCAAGGGGTTTGGTTTGGGGTAAAGTGGACCACCCTTGACCTCCGGTGATGAGCGGAGATGACTTTCAGATGTAAGTAGCCCTGCCTCAGGCTGGAGGCCCCATGCTACAGAGACGTGCTTTCCTTTTCATTGAGAAGCCATATTCAAGTAAAATCATTTAAACTGGTGGGCAAATGGACCTCCAGAAACTCAGCCATCTCTGTCCCCACAGTGTGGCCCTGGGGGGCCAAACACACACACACACACACCAAACATAATGATGCAAAAACAGGTAAGTATGTGAGATGTTCAGAATCTGAGTTCTTGCCCCTGAGCACCACCCATGTGGATCTCTTCCCCCTCATTTCTGCCACTGGGCAGTGAGTGATGCTTCCAATTCCATAGAAATGGAAGTTGACCGCACTGAGCTTTCCCAGGAAGAACTGTCTCTCTTGGGCTTACTAGGTAGAGTTCTTAATCTTAATCTGGGTTTAACCCTGAGCAACCCGGAAAGCTGGGAGGGTGTTCCTATAATTCCAGCATCTGAGGGGTAAAAACAGGAAGATCAGAAATTCAGCAACACTTTAGGCTACATATCGAGTCCAAGGACAGTCTGTGATACATGAGACCATGTTCTCTAAAAGAAAGAAAATAACCCCCATGTGTGTGAGACAAAGGAAAGGTGTTACCACACTGGCCACCTTGTGTGAAGGACACAGAAGAGCTCTCGGGAAAAGCCGCATACAGAACAGTTCCCTGTGGCTCCCAGTGGACCATAGCAAGGTTTCAGGACAGGAAACAGAGCTGTAAGAAAGCAACTGGGGACTGGGACCCGCCACACCCACTAGTCCTGCTCTTCTGGCCTCCACACTCACACCATGACACATACTCCCCACACATAGACCACATCACGCACACGTGCGCATGCACACGCACCAGCAATAAAATTTTTAAAAGACACCAGCATCTAAGGAGGGAGAGTAAGAGTGACGTGAAGGAGGATTTAGCGTCCTCTTCCCTGAGGAGATGCCGTAAGAACTAAGAGCAGAAGCTACTGAGAACCTTCCTACTGCTTCACCCCGAACCAGGCAGTTGAGACGATGGTTCTGAAGCGTCTCCCATGCAGCGCCTTGCTCAGGGCATAAGAGCTGCGAAGACAAATGCATAGGAGCCCTTCTGATTTGATAGGCCTGTCGGGAACCGAGGTGTTGAAACTCAAACCATTGGAGCAGTAGGAATGTCCCCGCCGTCTCCCCAGGGCAAGCGTGTGTGGCCATTAAGACTACACGTGGTTATACTTCCGGGTTTCAGATGAAGGTAAAACAGGCAAGGGCGTGTGAGATGTGCGAGTCTCTGACAGGAAGAGAGCCTGAGGGTTCTGTTCTCCTGGGGTGCACATGGCTGGCCCTTCTTGCTTTCTCCCGGACCCTTTTATGGGTATTATGGAACCTGCTGGACCTGTCACACGTTTCTAGAGTCCATAGAGTCTCTTCATTGTCTTGCTAACCCTCGGAGCATTAACTTCCAAACCACCTCCAGGGCTCGATACACATAGGATGAGGAAAACTGTCAGGATGCTGAGCTGGGCACATTCCTTAAGCGTGTCAACTCTGCTGCTCACTCAACTTTTCCAGATGTGGCCGGCTGGGCTGCCGAGCTGGTGACACCGCAGACGGATGGCCGTGGCTGGGGAGGACATGGCACCTTTGATGTGACGGGGTGACTTTTCTCATCTCTTAGCAGAAGGAAAAGCTATTTTCTTCGGTAGGGTTCTCTGTATTCCCACCCCATACAGGAGCTGGGGTCTCAGGCTGTCACTGGGTATGTAGCCAGCAGTCTCTGGGAGGCAGAATGAACATTAAGGAGGGCTTTCTTAAAAGGCTACCTTCATGCGTGCACGTGCACACACACACACGCGCACGCGCACATGCACACACGCTCCATTTTGCTTGTTTCATCCACTTGTGTCATAAGCACACAAAATAAGGCATCCATGGTGCATGCAACCATGTAGCCCGTATCTTCCCCTGTCCTGCATACAGAAGTGTCAAAGTGTGGGTCTCTCTCTTCCACCACAACGGGAAATTATGACTGACATCTAAAGAAGAGAAAAATGCCCTTTAGCCTCCCTCTTTCTGTCAAAAAGAAATCATACAGTGGGGGATGTGTAGAATTGTCTTCTTCCGCAGCATAAGGTGGGCTTAAGGCTTTTTGTTTGTTTGTTTGTTTTTAGTTTTGGGTATATCGTAAGACTTTATTAACTGCAAGGAAGCTTCTTGCCTAATCCCAAACCCAAGAGGTTCACATAGTTACATAAATTAAAAACAAATGGCATGTTCAAAACTGCAGGGAAGTCGTCATAATGCCCAGGTGGAGAAGGCTGGGAAATGAGTCTGCACATTTATTTCAAGCTGTTAAAGAGTCTGTGGGCCACGCTGGGGCCCTTGCCTGTGAGAAGTCAGTGTTCCTCCCGGAGAGAGACCCTCCTCTGCGAGCAGCTCATGGGGGTGGGGGTGGGGGGGTGATGCACGCTCCTCCAGCTGCTCTGGGCACTCACTCAGCAGTGTTGGGCAGTTCACTCCCTTCCCTCCTCTCTGGGATCTCTGCAGCATCTTTTGCTCCTCCTCCAGTCCACTACCCAGCTGAGGTTCTGCATGCATACCAGCAGCAGGGCTGTACCACTTCAGGGTCAAGGGGCATCTGTGGACGTCCCCCTGTCCCTCAAAGGCAAGATTGTGACAGGAGCTGAGGATGTGGCGCATTTAGGAGAGCGCTTGCCTCGCATGCAGAAGGCACTAGGGTCAGTCTGCAGGACCCCATAAACAAGGTGTGGTGGTGCATGCCTATAATCCTAGCTCTCAGGAGGTATGGGCAAGAGGTCACAAGTCCAAGGTCATCCTTGGATACATAGTGAGTTTGAGACCAGTCAAGGTTCACGAAATCCCAGCTCTCAAAAAAAAAAAAAAAAAAAAAAAACACACACACACAAACAAAAACAAAAAAACAAAAACAAACAAACAAACATGAAAACACATAGGTAGGAATGGAAAATAACAGTAAGGATGTCTGAAAAAGCCATGAGGACTCATATGATAACTGTCTACCTAAAAGTACCTATAATGCACATAAATTGCCTATAAATAAAATTTCCCCATCTGGGATAACAATGCTCCTTTTAGGAGCCAAAGAGCATTTAACAAAAACCCAAAACTGGGCATTTGAGTTGTTGGCCAAGGTTACCCAAGACACTCCTAAAACATTACAAGCTATTGCTATTGCCCTTGATTGCCACCCCAACCTCCTAAAGGTAAGTCCCCATCACTGAAGACACCATGTACTCCAGACACAGGGCCCGCAGAACCCTCAGCCGGATCCAACCCAAAGGCTTCCTCCCTAGGACTAGCTTTTATGGTTCCAAAAGGTGCCGTACAAACTTCCCAAGAGGAAAGCAATCAACAGTTATGCCTATCTGTGGCACTTATGAACCACAGCAACAACTGGCACAGCCCACTAACCCTGAGGGTGTAGTAATGGTCTGCATGCCTCAGTGGTAACCAACAGCTCTCAATTGGACTTAAGATCTACTCAGCAAGAGGGGAGCCAGGCCTGGCACAAGAAACCTAGCCAACTACCCAGGGCTAGTGAAGTCACAGCTCTTGGAAGAAAATCCACAGCCACACTGGTTTTCTGAGCCAGTATAATCTCTAACTACAACTAAATGTTTCTGCTTATACTCACAGGTCAGTGTAGTTCTCAGCCCTCCTCGAGGAAACAGACCAATACATCTACAAGACACTCCACACCTAAGGTTCAGGGAACATTGCGGGAGAGGGGGTGGAAAGATTGTAAGAGGGAGTTTGCTGTGAATGTCATAAATTCTCCATGTGACTACCTACACCCAAGCAGAATAAGGACAATAGACATGCTCATAGAGACGAGGCTTGTGGGCGGGGGGAGCCTAGGAGGCCTCAGGAGGCCTCAATCAATACGAAGAACTACAGACAACTATGGAATACTAAGAGTGGGAGAAATAGTCTTCCCCTCAGAAAAGAACACCAACTGGTTGTTTATCCGATATCAAATAACCAGCCCTCAAAACACATGCAAGTAACATACAGGCTGAGAAGGTTGTGTTTAATTTAGGAGTGTGTATATATGAGTGTGTGTGTGTGAGTGTGTGAGTGTGTGTGTGAGTGTGTGAGTGTGTGAGTGTGTGTGAGAGTGTGTGTGAGAGTGTGTGTGAGTGTGTGTGTGAGTGTGTGTGTGAGAGTGTGTGAGTGTGTGTGTGAGTGTGTGTGTGAGAGTGTGTGTGTGAGTGTGTGTGAGTGTGTGAGTGTGTGTGTGAGTGTGTGTGAGTGTGTGTGTGTGAGAGTGTGTGAGTGTGTGTGTGTGTGAGAGTGTGTGTGAGAGTGTGTGTGTGTGTGTGTGTGTGTGTGTGTGTGTGTGTGTGTGTGTGTGTGTGAGTGATTAATGAAAAAGAGGCCATGAATTTGAATAAAGCAAGGAGGGTTATATGGGAAGGTTTGGAAGGAGGAAAGGTAAGAGGGAACGATGTAATCATAATCTCAAAAAGTAAAAGAAATAAACTGTGACATCACATTAGTCTTGGTTTGAAGTGTACTCCATTATTGAATATTTGGGAGCATTATTGAACTTTGGTTTTCCCATCTGGAAAACAGGATTAATGCTTGCTTTGCCAAGACGTGGTGAGCAAAGACCACACATTAAAGCCACAGTGTAGTACTTGCCACATAACCGACTGGCTCCCTGTCTTCACAGCCATTTGTAATAGCACAATGGAGTTTTGTTTCTTTTAGTTCTGTATACAAAGCGCATGAGGCTGGCTGTTAATGAGCCTACAGGAGTGTGCTCATTCAGAAGGTACAGCAAGAGGCAACTGCAAGGCTCCTGCTACCAGTGTGACAGAAATACAGTAGCTAACCTATGTGAGGTCAGCTTGTTTCAGCCCTCCTCGTCAGCTTGGGATGGAGACATAGAGTCCATGTCTACCGTGTGCAGGGACCTGGGTTCAATCCCCAGCACCACAATCTCACATTCACAAAGATCAACCCACCTCCATAGTCCAACCAATTGATTTCACAAGATGAAGTTTTAAAAGTAGCATGTGTTCTATTAGGAGATAGCCTTTCCATAACTCACCGTTTGTTGTAGTTCCAGTTGGCTTCTATTCTTTTCTGACCTTCCACAGGAGCTCCCGTCTGAAAAAAAAAAAGCAAAGGGTTAAGAGCAAATAGAAAATGTGGGTGACAAAATTGTAAAGCCAGAGTCCATTGAAAATGTAACTGGAAAAATTCTTCTAAAATTTGTGTGCCCACAAAATACCTAGATGTGTACAGCTTTTGGCTCATAAAACTCATAGAGGAAAACACGTAGCCTCCACACACACACAGGCTCCACCACAATCCACACATCTGGCTGGACCTATAGTGGCGCATCACAATCACTCAAAGTTCATGACTGGCATTGGGTTTCCTCTCCCTATGAGTCTGAATAAATGTGTCACCACAGAGCCATCATTGGAGCATCATATAGAGTATTTTCCTTGTCCCCCTAAATCCTCCCTGCTTAACTCCCTGACCCCCTCCCACCTCCAGATCTTTTCACCATCTCCATACTTTTGAATTTTCAAAACTCACAGAGTTGCAGTAATGCATAGCCTACTAGATAGTCTCTTTGTTTAGTAATGGGCACTTAAGACTCTGGAGTGGGTATTTCTCCATCTTTTTATGGCTGGGTAGCTCACTTTGTAGTGTGGCATATTTTGTTGTCTGGATGGTCCATGATTAATTTACCTATCAACCTACTGAAAGACATCTTGGATGCTAACAAGTTTGGGCAATTATGAACTTAATCCCTTTAATCCATGCAGCAGAGGGAAAGAAATCACTCCATCACCTTGTCCTCTGTTCTTGTTGAGAAAAGTTTTTTCCCCCCAACTATTTCAGATGCTAAGTCCAATTGATTGAAATGCTTCTAAGTTGGAAAATATTCTTAGTGATTTTTACATCACCTAATTTGTCTGTTTCAGACAGAGTATTGAGATCTTGACACATACATGTTTTGAGAGAGCTTAGCTTTGCAGCCTAGGTTGGCCAGGAACTTAGGCTCTTCCTTCCATAGACCATCATATCTAGCTCTTTTCACCCTTAGTTAAAAGTAACTACCTGTTTTAATGTTATGTGTTATGTGTTTTGCCTGCATGTATGTATATGGACGGGTATATGCAGTTTCCAGAGTAGCATTGGGTGTCAGATGAGGGTTGGTATTTTTTTGTTTTTTTACTCTTGTCATCCTTTACCCCTTTTGGGGGGGCTACCACCCAGCTCCCCCAAAAAATGCTCCAAGACCTATTCCTACTTATGAATGCCCAGCCTTAGCTTGGCTTGCTTCTAGCCAGCTTTTCTTAAATTATCGAATCTACCTTTTGCCTCTGGGCTTTTGTCTTTCTCTATTCTATATACCTTTCTTTACTTCTTTCTGGCTGTGTAGCAGGGTGGCTGGCCCTTAGAGTCCTCTACCCGCCCCCCTTCTTGCTCCTCGATCTCTCCTCCTAGATTTCCTCTTCCTTTTTATTCTCTCTGCATGCCAGCCCCGCCTACCCCTCTCCTGAGCCCCGCCCACCCCTCTCCTGAGCCCCGCCCACCCCTCTCCTGAGCCCCGCCTACCCCTCTCCTGAGCCCCGCCCACCCCTCTCCTGAGCCCCGCCCACCCCTCTCCTGAGCCCCGCCCACCCCTCTCCTGAGCCCCGCCCACCCCTCTCCTGAGCCCCGCCTACCCCTCTCCTGAGCCCCGCCCACCCCTCTCCTGAGCCCCGCCCACCCCCTCTCCTGAGCCCCCGCCTACCCCTCTCCTGAGCCCCGCCCACCCCTCTCCTGAGCCCCGCCTACCCTCTCCTGAGCCCCGCCTACCCCTCTCCTGAGCCCCCGCCCACCCCCTCTCCTGAGCCCCGCCTACCCTCTCCTGAGCCCCGCCCACCCCTCTCCTGAGCCCCGCCTACCCCTCTCCTGAGCCCCGCCTACCCCTCTCCTGAGCCCCGCCTACCCCTCTCCTGAGCCCCGCCTACCCTCTCCTGAGCCCCCGCCCACCCCTCTCCTGAGCCCCGCCTACCCCTCTCCTGCCTGGCTATTTGCCATCCAGCTCTTAATTAGACCAATCAGGTGTTTTAAATAGGCAAAGTGTTAACACTGCTTGGCAGAGTTAAACACATGCACCATAAAAGAATGCAACACATCTTTGTATCATTAAACAAATGCTCCACAGCGTAAACAAATGTAACACATCTTCTACTAATATTCTCCAACAGATGGTATCAGATCCTCTGGAACCAGAGTGACATGACAGCCAGTTCTTAACCTCCGCGTTGATGCTGGGAACTGAACCCAGGTCCTCTGGAAGAGCAGCCTGCGCTCCTAACTGCTGAGCTGTCTCTATAGCTAAAATATTTTTGCTATGCCCTCTTCCTTCCTTTATGGTGCTGAGGATAAGTCAGATAGAATGCTCAGCTTTGTTTTTCTGTTGGAGTAGTTTTTTTGTTCTTTTAGTTTTTTTTTTTTTTTTAATTTTCATTGATTTTCTGTAGCTTGGAAATTGTGGCTGTTAGTATTTGTTTTGCTGGATGCTCTCTGATTTAATTAATGTCTGACCTTAATTTCAGGGGAAATCTGAATCATTACTATTTCAAACATTTCTTCCCTTCCTTCTCCCTCTAATATGTATTTATACTTTTATAGTTGTCCTTGGATACTCTGACTCCCCCCCTCCCCCGAAAAATCTTTTATTCTTTTTGTTTTTAAGTTCTGGAGATTTCAATTGAGATATCCTTAAATCCAGGGCGTCTTCCCCGAGTCATGCCCTGTTACTAATAAAGCCATCAAAGTCATGCCTCATTTCTGGTACAGTGTTTTTGATCATTATCATTTCTTCCTGGTTCATTTTTAGGATTTCCATTGCTCTGTTTGCACTACTCATCTGTTTCTGCATGTTCCCTACTTGATCCACTAAGACCCTTGGCATGTCATTCCTAGCCATTTTAAATCCCCAGCCTGGCAATTCCAACATGCCTGCCACATCGGATTGCAATGCTTGCTCTTTTTCTTCAAATGGTTTATTTTGCCTTCTAGCACGCCTTGTAACTTTTTTCTTGGTAGCTGAACACGGTGTATTGTGAAGAAAGATTTCTAACAACGTGGTAAGGAGAAGGCCCACGGGCCTTCGATTGCGTCTCAGTCTTTTGTGGACTCTGTGCACTTTAGACTTTTACTATTCTTACGTTCTTACAGGCGACAGAGTGCGTAGGAGTGTTGGGCATCTCTTCCCTTCGCCAGTTATCTCTCATGATACTCAAGCACGGTAGGACCCTGTCAAGTGCCTCCTGAAGACACGCCTATTAAGAACAGAGAGGCATGGCATATGATAAAATGGTTTGTTTTTTCCTTCTGCCTGCTAGAATTACAAGGAGATTTTCCTCCACTATTTACTGTGGGAACCTGGTCTAGCTCCTAAAGGTAAATCATACAAGATTTCCAAGTCATACAGTCAAGGTATTTTTTTTTTTTTTTAATAAGAAATGTCTTGTTTTTCCAAAATGGCATTTTTGCTTTTTTTTTTTTTGTTTGTTTGTCTGTTTGTTTTTAACCTCAAACTATAATATTTCCAGTTGTTCTGCATCCTTGCCAGAAATTGGTATTATCAGCTTTCTTAACTTAATTTTTAGCAGTTTGTGGTAGTATCTCCTTCTGACAAATGACCTGGAGAATTTGTTTGCCATGGTCACAGCCTCTCTCATGAAGTTCCTGCTTAGATGTTTTACCTTTAATGTTTTTCCCTTAATGTTGAGACATAAGATATATACATACATACATACATACATACATATATATGTATGTATATATATATTGTCAATTGTATTTTGCAAGTATTTTTTTCAGTGTGTGAGATATCTTCATTTTCTGAACAACATCATTAAAGAGCAGAAACATGACATTTTGACCAAGCTCAACTCATCCATACTCCCTTTTCTTGTGTCACTCGAGCATATGTGTGTATGTGAATGTGTGTATATGTGTGTATGTGTGTGTATGGGAATGTTACGAGTTGTTTTCCCAACAGTCTGGCCCCATAGCCGCTCAGCCCCAAATAATATGCAGAGACGCTATATTAGATATAAACCTATTAGCTAGTTACTAGCATTTCTTATCGGCTAGCTCTGTCTTAAATATTAACCCATTTCTATTATTCTAAGTATTTCCACGTGGTCTTATTTTACCGGAGAGAGGGTTCGTAGTTCTTCTCTCTCTGTCCATTTTGAATCTTCTCTCCTACCTATCCCTGAATCCTCCTTGTCTCCTAGTCCCTCCTATGTTCCTTTCCTATTGGCCAACAGGACTTTATTCATTAACCAATAACAGAAACATATTTACAGAATGACATCTCCCATCATCTCTTTTCTGTCTAAATAAAAAGAAGGGTTTTAACTATACCATAGTAAAATATATAACAAAGCAGTTATCAAATAAATGGAAATGTATGCATATGTGTGTATGTGTGTGTATATGTATGTTGTGAGTGTATGTGTACATGTGTGTTTTGATTTGGTTGTTTGGTTGGTTTGTGGTTGTTTTCTTTTGTCCTGAAATATGTCTTTGATCACCTTTGGAAACACTGTAGCTGTGTCGTTAGCATACAGGCACCAAGACTTCAGGTCCAGGGGATCTGAGGTTCTGTTCTATCTTCCATGGCCACCTGTACTCAGCTACACAAACTCACACAAAAGCACACATAGAACTCATATATGCACATAATCGGAAATAAGACATAGCTTTTTAAAATGTTACAGAAGAGTAAAAAGTCTAAAGTAAGAAGGAGGGTTTCTCCAGAACTAACAGGGCTTCTTTTTGCAGCCCTGCCTTTCCTGGAACTTGCTGTGTAGATCAGGCTGATCTGGAGCTCACAGAGATCCTCCTGTCTCTGCCTCTAGAGTGCTGGGATTGAAGGCGTGTGCCACCATCACCCGACTTTCTCTGGACATTCTTAATTTACTGGTGTTGGGTTAGCCCATCCTCCTCTGTACAGTGCTCAGAGAACTTACTGTATGAGGAGGGGACATAGACATCCCAAATATAAGTGTGATCATTACTAATTATACTAATTTTCAACTGAGACCAGCCCGCCAAAAAAGACTGCTCCCAAAAAGCTCACAGACAACATGACCAGATGAGGTTCATTGATTTGTATTGCTGTGCATATAATAGTCATAATTACCAGTTCATCAGTCTAGGTGGCTCATGTCATAGGTGTTTATTCCATCCATTACGTTCAAGGTACCAGCCTAGTAATGAAGCGTGTACATTAACGACCCTCCCCTCCCATGATGAAATGTCATTAATTTCTGTGATTTGTAATTCCTCTCCCAAGGGAGGCGATCCTGATGTGTCTTGGTTTCAACTTATAGCATGCTGGTTTAAAACTAGGATTGAGAGAAAATGAGTTCAGTTCAAGTGATAGATTTTTTTTTTTTTTTTTTTTTTTTTTGAATCCTGCAAGAAAGTGCCTTCCCATAAACATGTCCCTGAAGTGGAAACAGCCATGGGAAGTGAGATAGTGGTCTGGATATCAGACTGAGGGACTAGCAGTCCAGCGTCTGGATCTATCTTTGTGTCAGGGCCATGGCAATAAATACACAAGTCCAAAGCCCAGTGCTGAACTCAGAAAGGTAAAGAGAACCGCCTTCCCATGATGACTGTCAAACACTTTGCATTTGTGGCATGCATTAGCCTTCACTTACTCTTTGCTGCAGCCTTGTGAGTTGGGGCAGGACTCACTGCCCCCACCCCTCAATGGGAGCTTTCCTCATGGTGGGGGGGGGGTCTTTCCAGCTGCGGCCACTAATGTTCTGAATGACAAGCTGCCAGCAGTCAGAGATCCTTCCATGAAGTAGTTTTCTTTACAACATTCCAATATGAAAAGATATTTAAAACATTCAAAGTGGAAAAGAAATACAATAAACATTCATGTGCTTAGCATCAATAGTTAGAAAGACAATCGATCTAATTTTGTCTGCTCCCACCCATTTCCTCCCATCCTGATGAAAGCGGCCTTTAAAACAGACGCAGACGCGCCATTGTTCCATCTGTAAATGTCTGACACCTAGCTCTAAAGGTAGAGATTTATTTCTCAAAACAAGGATGGTCACATCTTAAAAAAAAAAAATAACAATTCTTTTATGTGTAGTCAAATTGCTCAAATATTTTATCATAATATGTGGAATATTGTCCTTCAGCTTCTCTGTTGGAGCCAGGATTCTAGGGAAGCTCTAGAGCACATACTCGGGTGTCGTCTCTCGACTCTCAATGCAGGGGATCCCTGGCCATCTCGCTCCCCTTCCTTACACTTCATTTAATAAATCAAATCATCCTCTTGTAGGAGCTGCGCTGCTCCCCACAGCGTCTCTAACAATTCATTTGTCCCCTTGTGGATTCTCAGAGTGGCTGGTTGGCTCTAGACTGAACCCCGTTGGGTCAAATCCCTCACACACATAGCAGTATGCATTTCCATTAGAAGGTATATGACTGGCTCTCTTTCATTTTTATTTCAATATTCCCTGGATTGTTATTATTTGGATTCATTAATTCATCGCAGGATGTAAAATGGGTGACATCCTATCCTATGTACAGGAGGGACTCATCTCTAAAGGGGAATTTTCTCTCATCTACTTCCTGACTTCTTGGTGGTAATAATTTACAAAGGAAAGAAGAGATGGATGCTTAACTCTTGTTCATAAACATAGTCTCATTCTCTTAAATTATTTGATTAGAGTTTTGATTTGGTTTTCTGTTTGTTTGTTTGTTTGTCTGTGTGTTTGTTTTGACCCCAGAACTTTTATTTGAATTGCCCATTGCTGATTCTCAGACTGCCCTGTGTTCAGATAGTGACAGTGTTTTCCCATTGATGCTTGGGCCTTTCTGATTAATATTCCTCTGTTGACTTCCTAGGTGTGCTGAAGTAGACTGACACAAATTCAAATTGAGGGGCTCAAACAGCAGCAATGGATTGTCTTCTGTTTTGGCCCGATGTCTGAAGTCAGAATGTAGTGGGGATTCTCAGAGTGAGTATCGAGATTCCAGACTACAGTGCTGGGAGAGAGAATTTCTCTATGCTTTTCCCATACTCTGGCTATCAGCAGCAATCCCTGATTTCCTCAGAGAGCTTATGCATCACCCCAGCTCCCCCCCCCCTCCCTCCCTAAGCTAGCTCTGAGACTCTTTTTCTCTTCCTTCAAGAATCTGGTCACTGGATCAGCGCTCACCAAATATATCATTATCTATTTCCAAAAAATGGCACAGTCATAGGTACCTGATGGGAGATGTCATTCTGTATATATGTTTCTCTTATTGGTTAATGAATAAAGCACTGTTGGCAAATAGGAAAGCAAGATAGGCGGGACTAGGAGACAAGGAAGATTCCGGAAGAGGTAGGAGAAGATTCAACATGTAGAGACTTGAGAGAGCAGAGGTCCAGACCCTCTCTCCGGTAAGGTAAGAGCATGTGGAAATACTTAGATTGATAGAAATGGGTGACTATTTAATACAGAGCTAGCCAATAAGAAACACTAGTAACTGGCCAACAGCTTTGTATCTAATACAGTGTCTCTCTGTGTTATTTGGGGCTGATGCAGCTCTGGGACCAGGTAGAGGGAAAACTGCTCATAACAGGTACCAGGGGTTGGATCGTGAATGTATTTGAAGAGAACAAAAGTCTACCCTTAACACCCCTGCACTGGGATCATTTTACTGCTTTTGCTAAGACTAAATGGTGTACTCTGTAGGGCCCTGCGTGGACCCCTGAGTCACCTTGAGCCAGCCTGAAGCTGCTGGCTGGAACATCTTGCTCCAGAGTTGTTACTGATACTTCTAGATTTGTTAACACACATCTGCTGAGGAGGAACTAAGCCCGAGAACTTGCACGATTGGCTCTTGATTGTTTTCCACTGTGCTTTGAGTCACTATATAAGCCCGCTCCTTCCCCTCAATAAATAGCATTCAGCATTCTGGCACACCTGTTGCACGAATGATCCACTTTCTTGTCTTTTATTTAAGTCTTAGGCCTTCGCCCGATTAGTGGAACAGATTATAGCTCGGGCACTACAAAATCAACCTGTTAAAGCTGGAAATGGTATTTAGGGAACTCACTCTAAGAACTAACAGAGCTTGCTACTTGACTTGTTATTACTTCTGGGCCTTTCCAAAGGACAGATAGTGAAAATGAGCTAATTTCTTATAGATAAAATGCATTGTAAATTTTTAACTCACTTCAAACTCCAATTCAAGATTCCAGAACATAATCCCATGAGGCTATCACAATTGCTCTGACTGGATAAAGTCCTGCTTCTCAATGACACAACTATTTTCATTTTATTCCATAACAAGGAGCAGTCACGAGCCTCAGAATAACAAATATGACTAATTATTTCACTGATAAGGTTGCTGAAAACAGTTCAAGATTTTAAAAGTATTTTTGCAGTCCTTTGTCCTTTCTAGCCACATTTTTCTCAGAACATACACTGAAAGAAATGTTTGGTCTCATTCAGCTTTTCTACATATAGTTATATCATCACATTTGGTGCATAGTCAGGCTCATTAACTTTCATTTTTAATTCATTTTACATTTACACTTTATTTGTTTGGGTGTTTTGCCTGAATATGTCTGTGTACCACATGCATGGTTGCTGCCTGAAGAAGTTCCAGATCCCCTACAACTGGAAAGACAGCCAGTTGTGGACTGCCATGTGGATGCTATGAATCAAACTTGGGTCCTCTAACCACTGAGCCATCTCTCCAGCCCTTATTTTTAGTTTTTAAATATTTTTCAAGAGACATGACTTTTAAGAGCAGTTTTACTTTTACAGAAAAACTGACGAAAAGATACAGGAATTTGAGTGTCTGTCCCTACATATGCACAGCATCTCTTGTTATCAGTGTTCCTGCCAGATTGGTACACTGGTGGCTCCATCCATCAGCATAACTCATTGTCACCCACCATAGCTCACCTTAGTGTTGTTTCTTGTACATTTCACAGGTATGAACAAACACATAAAGACATGTACCCAGGCAACTGGTAGTTTTAGCTTTAGAGGGGTTTTAAGATGGGGTCTCATCATGTAACTGGCTAGCCTGTAACTCACTATGTAGACCAGGCTAGCCTTGCATTCACAGAGATCCACCTGCCTCTACCTCCCAAATGTTGAAATTAAAGGCATGCCCCACCACACCTGGATGGAACTGGCATTTGTAGGCATTTAGCCTCATTGTTTTTATTTTATGTGTGTGTTTGAGTGTGTGCAATGTGTGCAAGAGCCCGAGGAGGCCAGTACAGGGTGTCGGCTTCCTTTGCAGCTAAAGTTACAGATGGTTCTGAGACACTTTTTGTAGGTGCTGGGAGCTTAACTTGGTTTCCCTGGGAGAGCAACAAGTAATTTTAACTGGTGAGGCATCTCTCCAGATCTTTTTGTTTGTTTTTAATGAAGTCTGTCTATAAAGTACGTAGAACATAGTCTCAATTCAGAGTAGCAACAGCTATATATACAATGCAAGTTTTGATTGTAGGAATCTAGCCTCTACGGCTCTCCTTTCTTTCCTCGGAAATAGTCATTAAAATACTTTGTTGGTCCATTTCGACCAACTTATTCTGTGAATAGAAATTGTTGGGTTTTTGTTTTGTTTTGCTTGGTTTGGTTTGGTTTGGTTTTTGGAGTCAGGGATTCTCTGGGTGTAAGCTTGGCTGTCCTGGAACTTTCTCTGTAGACCTGGCTGGCCTTGAATTCAGAGATCTGCCTGACTCTGCCTCTCAAGTTCTGGGATTAAGGGTGTGCACCACTACCGCCTGGCTAGAAATAGCTTTACTTCATTATTTCAGTATAGATACCCTTTTGTATCTTTTCATTGCTTGTCTTGGTTAGACTCTCCAGTGAAGTCTTGAGTAAAAGTCACAAGTAGACAACCGTGTCTTTCTCTTGATCTTAAAAGACACTGCTCCTCCTCTGCCATTAAGTGTGAGGCTAGGCGTGCAGTATTTTCCAAGGGCATTCTTTCAGATTGAATTGCTTTCTACTGCTCCCTCCTCCCCGCCTCCCACTCCCCGTCTTCTGTTTCTTCTTCAGCAGGGTCTCTCTTTGTAGCCATGGCTGTCTTAGAGCTCACTATGTAGACAAGACTTGGCCTCCAACTCACAGAGAGTTGCCTGCCTCTGCCTCTGCCTCCCAAGTCCTGGGATTAAAGGTGTGAGTCATGAAACCCAACTGTAGAGTCTTTCATCTCAAAAGCCTGTTGGATTGGCAAAAACTTTTCTGTATCTACTGAGATAATTATGTGGTTTCTTTTGTTATCTGTTTGCTTTGTTCTATTAATGGGATACGTTACAATAATTCATTTGCAGCTGTCAAACCAACCTTGCATTACTGTGGTGAATTCTACTGTGTTATGTTGTACATTATATATATATATATATATATATATATATATATATATATTGTCGGTCTTTGGTTTTGGTATTTGTTGATATGTTGGTGTGGCTACATTCACAAGATATACTGGTTGACATTTTATTTTCTTATGAGGTCTTTCTTTGGCTTTTGAGTTAAGGCAATAGTAGCGTCACTGAATGAACTGCAAATCGTTCTCTCATCTTCCATTGTATAAAAGTAACTTCCCACTTCATAATATACAAAGACGTGGGCATAATTTTAGTGTTCTCACTTTTAAAACAATTCTATTTATTGTGCATGCACAGGTGTGTGCGTGAACACATCTGCTCGTCTGTCTCAGTGCATGTGGGGTCAGAGAGCAACTGTGGAAGTCAGTTTTCACCTGTCATGGTTCCCGAGGAGGATTGAACTGAGGTCAGCAGGCTTGGTCACAAGCCCCTTTACCCACTGAGCCATCCCAGCTGCCCATTGTCACTCCTTACAGCTTTATAGCACTTCATTGAATAGACATGCCTCTGTTTGTTCAACCAGACTCCTGTGTCTATTAAAACGTGTATGGCACCAATCATCCTAACAGTGAACTTTTCATAGTCTGTATTTCTGTAATGTAGATTCCCCAAAGTAAGATTAATGAGTTAAAGAGTAAACACATGTGGGACACATTTGAAATCATCAAATTCTGCTCTCTAACTATTAAACCATTTGCATTTTTTAAAAAAGAAGTCATTATACACAGTCTTTACCAACAAACTATCTTGCACAATTTTTTGGTCACTGTGATAGCCATATTTACTGGGGGGGGGGATAAAAAACAGTAGATTGACAGTTTCACTTTCTAATGGTCCATTACAAACGAGTTTTCATAGCGCCTGCTGAACTGTGCACATCTTTAGGTTATTCATTTACAAAGAAGCTGAACTTTGTCCTGTTTCTTGAGCATGTGCTGTGTAAGGGTTAGTGAAAAGCTTCACAGTTCATAGTGAGAGCATGTTTTCCCCATCTGAACGTTTGGTTTTCTACCACGATTACCATATTTTTTTTTTTTTTTTTTTTTTTGCCTTTCTCTGCAAACATTTTGATTTTTAAGTTTTGCAATCAATCCCCTTGACTTCATGTCTGAGAAGAGGACAAGCACGGGAATTATTTAGAAAGAAAATGTTTTGATTCTGATTCGGAAGAGCCCCAGCTCAAGAACGTCGGAAGCTGATGACCCAAAGGCCTCGAACTGGTGATCTTTCAAAGCTCCCGCCACTCACTTTGCCTCCGGTGCAGTTATCAGCACCATTATTATCAAGTAAATAAATCACAGATTTCTAAGCAACTCTCTCTAACTTATAAACTGTTTCCTGCCAGAAAAACAAAACCAAAAAACCCTCAGAGAAAACCAAGTTGCCCTTGGCCTTCCAAAATATGACTGACACGTAGATTTGCTTCTAAAGCCCATGCTATAAAGGAAGAACGTTTTTCTCTGGCCACCAGCTGTTATTAATAACGCCATTGGCCTTCTCTCTTACATTCAGGTTCAGTGGAGACCACACAGCACCATTGGGTGGTTGTCACTAGTTCTAGTTGGTCACTCACCAAGATGTTTGCAGAAAGCGTCTTCGAAGGACCTGCATGGGGTTTCTGTGCTGTGGGTGATGCTGTATTTGTTTGCTGTTCAGCCTCAGTGGCAGTGGAAACCCTACCTCCTCGCTACATAAACCTCACATAGTCTGTAGTTCCCAGGCTTCATGCTTTCTGCTTCCTGGGCCAGGGAGCTCAACCAAATGAACTCTGTCCATGTCACACTTTACAATTTTAATTTCTTTTTAAGGCGCGGCCTCACTATGTAGCTGTAGCCCTGGCTGTCCTGGAACTTGCTGTGGATGGAGCCCAGGCTGTCCTCAAAGTCACAGAGATCCTCCTTCCTCTGCTCCCAAGTGCTGGGATTAAAGGCACAAATCACCACACCCAGAAAATGTTGTCTTTTGTTTTATTTTTAAATCAAGTACTTGAAACATAGTTTCAAACACTCAGTAACAATAATATCCACTTCCTACCACCTGGCCTTTAGCTTAAATTTCTATAGCATACATGTTTTTAAATTAACTGCATAAATTGACTGAGAATAACTTTCTGTAAGACACAGAGAAAGCTATATAGAATTATATAAAAGGGCTGGTGCACACCTAGGTGTGTGTGTGTGTGTGTGTGTGTGTGTGATGTTTTCCATGTAGGGTTTAGTAGAGATGAGGATGTGTACCTTTTTGTGACTATTTTACTTCCTCCCATTTCTTGGTGGCTACCCTATGCTTCTTCACAGTTTGTCTTTTCCCTTCATTTTATGCATTACAATAGAGGATGCATGAGACATAATGTCTATGCTTAATTGGCCCCAAACATGCAATTGGTTTAGGAACATTATTGTCAGTACTTGACACAGAACATAGAGAAAGGGTCTTGTGTCTGGATGTAATTTAGAAGGGGGTCCTGTTAACTTCAGCATAGCCCTTGCTACTGGGTTGTGCTGAACTTCCAGGAATTTTAATTTTATCTCCACCTAGACGCTGAAAGAGATAGAGTGTAAAAGTTGCAAGCAGGTTACAATTCTGACAAATTAGTTCCTAATTATTTTGCTCCAGGCTCTGCCCATATTGCACGCAGAGAAGTTTTTACCAGGACACTTGGAGAGTTTTGTTGCCTAAACCCATTTAATTTAAAACAAATGGGTCCATGTGATTATCTCAACCACAAATACGTAACACAATGTGTAATATATTTAAAAGGCAAGAGGAAATTTGGTAATGGAATTTTAAAACTGTTTGAAAGAAAGAAACTTCGGGGATAAAGAAAGGAAGAGGGGAGATGGGCGACGCCAGCTTGATTATTTTCAAACACTGCCACAGCTGGGCTTGGGTTTGTACAATAAGAGAGCATGAAGCTATAAAGGATGCCGTCAGGGCTCTAAGTGCAGGGATGCCACATGGGAAAATAAGGGACAAGGCTTCTGATGCCCAGAACACTGCAAAGTCCCCCCCCACCCCCCGTCAATCGACATGCTTCATTTTCTGTGCAGAAAATGCCCAGTGCACACATTCTGTCCAGGAAATACCCAGGTAGGCACACAGCCTTGCTGGTGAGCACCTGTGTTGTTTTTCTTGCTGGTTACTGCTATACTCTGGTGCTTCCTAACAAGTCTATAGGTTAGACTTAAACCATGGAGACTAAACCCTAAGATACCAGTGAGGCGCCCAGCCTCGCCAAGTCCTTCGTCTACCCTGAACACTATTCTGAACGTCCTGAGGCGTCTCATTTCATCTGCAGTAACAGTGACACTGGTGCTAACCCTGCTCTTGCAGAAAGATGTACAGAGGGACACTGTCCAAGGTAAAGGTAGATGATCTCACTCTTAAGATCAACCTGTGCTTGCAGGCATGCTAGCCTCACGCCGTGAAAGGACTCCAAAAGCCAAGCGCTTCAAAATGAATCCGCAGGACTTAGTGTTTCAGAACTATGTAAAAACTGGGGTCCTTACAAAGTGTGACATCTGGAATTTGAATAAGTCATTCATGTGTGTGACGTTTGGCCTGCAGCGATAGCTCAGTCTGTAGGGCGCTTGCTTAGCTAGCGGATACGAAGCCCTAGGTTTAATTCCCAGCACTGTATAAATGAGGTGTGGTCCTGCATAAATCTAATCTAATCTGGGAGGTGGAGGCAGAAGGGTCAGAGGTTCAAGGTCACTACCTAAGACTTATTTTAAAACTACAAAAGACCCCATTTTAAAAGCATGCACACACAACCCTCCTGTTTGAAGCAGTCACATTTTTGAACTGTCACCAGAACTATAATGGGTTTATTAGGTAAGAATACATGAAACTGCCCATCTTTAGATGTATAAAAATTCCCACTTTGTGTGGTTATATCTAGAACTTTCACCACTATTAAAAAATGAGATTTCTTGGAGATGTAGCCATTTGTCCATCCATTCTGCAATATTCATTAAAGGTTAACCAAATGAAAAGTTATGTTGGTCCTAGGGGCACAAGCCACACACACATGAATCTTGCCCTCAAGAAATTCTGTCTTCAACAGGAGACAGACAAGCATAAAAACAATTGCAATTAGAATCAGATTAATGCAGTTCTGGAGTTCTGAATAAAATATCTGGGGATACTGAGAAAGAACGTAAGTACGCAGAAGCCTAGAGAAGGCAGGGTGGTCTTACACAGAGAGGCGGGGCTGAGCGAGGCTTGCCGCCATGACTTAATGTGAGATGCATCCCAGTGACAGCACTTTGAAGGATGAAGAACAGCACATTCGAGTTGTTGGGGCAATAGTGTGGATGAGGCAGACCAGCAGACACGTTACTTAATGCCAGGGGTATGCCGAGAAATGCGTCATTAGACAATTTCATCATCGCAGGACTCTTGCAGAGCTATTATAAACACCAGATCCATGTGGCTGCTGCCGGCTGGCCTTCTGCAAGACAGTGACACGGTTCTTCCTGAGGCAGAAGAGGAAGACCGATACCCCAGTAGCTGTGGACACAGTGTTTTTACCAGTAGGCATAGGTTACACAGCAGCGGCTATGGTGGTGTTGGGTAATGGGAAATCTTAAGCTTGATTTTAATCTTCAAGGGTCACCATCATACACAGTCCTCCTTCTGAACCAAGCTGCCCTTATGCACCATCCAGCTAACTGCACACGGCTCTGAATTCAGGCATGCAGCATAAATCTTCACGTCTGTGGACAAGTTTCTTCTCTCAACGCCAATGTTCTAATCTGTAAGGTGGAGGAAGCAGTGACGACCTCATAAAAAGATCACAAAGATCAGTGGCATAGCGTATGCTAAATGCTCAACAAAGCGGTGTATTATGTGTAAGGACTTAACAGATGGTGGCCACTTTTAGACTTTTTTAGTTTCCTCTTCTATTCCTTGTTAGCCAGCCCATCACTGGGTCATCATCAGGGAGATTGCAGGTAATTCTCATGAAAGCAGTAGATGGTGTGGTTGTGGCGTGGGTGCTGGTATTCTTGCCTTAGAAGGAGATACATGGCCTTCAAGAGCCTGCATCTTATTGTCGGGCCACAGCGCAGTACTGAATTTTCCCACAAGCCTATGATATCTGCTTGTCATCTTGCAAGTGTGTTTGTGAGTTTCGAGAACAAACTTGTCAGCACGCAAAAGTTCCCAGATGGCTTTCTCAAGGACTTTTGAACTCCTCGGTCTTTGATTTGAAAGTTTCCAAGAGATCTGAGAGCAGATTTCGTGTTGCTTCTATAAACGTGGCCACGCAAAATTGAGCAAATCATTGGCTCAGTTCAGCCCACGCCTTAACTACAGATCTTAACGTCACATCTGATGCCATTGACTGCGCCGTGATCCTGGCCCTGGGAGCTCTGCAGGCTGCTCAGCAGTCTTGGAAAAAGAGTCTCCAGACACTGACTGTTGGTCACCTCCAATACACGACCTTGTTATCGAATCATGCCTGTGAGGTTTGTACCGTGCTGGTCCTGCTCCACTGAACTCTCTTGCTCTCTGAGTGTTTATTAGCTTCACCCACCATTGTAATGGATTTGAGATGGCATTTAAGAGCTGCATATACTGAGGTCTCGGGCCACAGGCACCCAGTAAAGTCAGTCGCATTAAATAAGGCTTAGCGCAGCATGCCTTCCTGGATGGCTTTCCCCAGAGAACAGAGGCTGAAAGGAAGATCACCCACACTTCTGCATGGGACCAGTAACCATGGGAGGGGAGGTAGAGTCCGAGTCCTTGCATCTGCCCTACAGTAAAAGTAGGGCTTGGTTCCCAGGGCCTATTATAAACACACTGGAGGTCCTGCGGTAGAAAAGGCAGGCCCTACAAAATGTGGATGGAGAGTACACTTAGGGTATAACGCTGCTTGTATTTGTTACTCTTGTTTAAGTTCTGTTGTTGTTGTTGTTTAACTCTAGGCAAGAATCACATTGCTGCATTGTTCAAGGGGTTAACTGCAGATTCATTTTGGGGTGAAATGTACTCAGTTGTTCAAATCCTCTCTCCTAATGGCTGTGTTTTGGTATGATCTTGGTTAACTCCAGCTGTTGTGAGTGTGTGTGTGTGAGTGTGTGAGTATGTGTGTGAGTGTGAGTGTGTGAGTGTGTGTGTGAGTGTATGTGAGAGTGTGTGTGAGTGTGTGAGTGAGTGTGTGTGTGTGAGTGTGTGTGTGTGAGTGTGTGAGTGAGTATGTGTGAGTGTGTGTGTGTGAGTGTTTGTTTTTTTTTCCCCTCATAGCATCTTTCTTTGTGAGTGTGTCAGATTTTTTAAAAGGAGGCTCCATAAACCACATCATCACAGATCCCTGTTGTCATCCCGTGGGGGGTTGGAGTTCCAAAGGCTTGCCTTTTTGGATCTTGCCCTGATGTGGCCCTGGGGACTGGCTAGAGTGACTAAAAACAGTTTTGGCACCCGATCACCTTGTGGCTGAGCTGAACTCGGGACATTGTTCAGAAGAGGCTGGTGCCGCTCACCGTAGGTGCTTAAGAAGAGCTAGACCTTTGACCTCCCCTCCTGATGGTCACATACATTCACAACCAACTTGGCAGCCTGAACCCCCTCCCCCACATCCGTGGAAATTCCTAGAAGTGGGAAGGCAAACCCAGCCCCAGGATGTTGGCAGGATCCAATGTGTTACTAAAAATGGGGCTTCGTGGATGGAGACTTAAGAGCCTTAAGTGAAGAGAAAGGGAGAGAGAGAGAGAGAGAGAGAGAGAGAGAGAGAGATTATGCAATTGTCAGTGACTGCAGTAACTTCAGTCGTTCTGAAATGATTCATTAGCAAGATTGAAAGAGGCACAGAAACCCTGCTTCCCACCGAGCACCGAGGGAGAAGCCCATCTCTGAAACCCTGCTCCTCCCTCCCAACTCAGCCAAGAGTGTCTCCTGGGGATAGTTAGCAAACTGTTGGAGGCGTTTGGAGTTACAAACTTCAGAACTGGCTCTCTATGCCACAGCCCACCTTCGCAGAAATTCCAAGTTCCCTGTCTCCTAGCTAATTGGGTCCTTTCCCAAACACCAAATAACAGGACGAGGAGAGAAGTCCGTTTCTCTTCCAAAAAGCAGAGGCGGTAGGCTGGATGACCGTGTCCCCAGCCTGGGGTTGTCTCCAACCCCCTGGCTGATACCTATTGTGGGTCCTTGTGCAAAGGCTAAGGGCTGGATTGAACCCGAGCAAGACAGTTTGCCTGTGACAGCCTCCCTTATTCGCAGCCACGTTTCTCTCGGCCAAAACTGTATTTCCCGGTACCTCTCTCGGGGTTCCAAACGCGGAGCAGAGTGGTTGGATCATTTGATTAGCTCTTTCCTAGAACAGGGAGCCTCCCAGCTCTGTTTACTTCCCAGGGAGAGCAGGACAAGGCCCAAGAATGAGGCGCCTTACAGGGCTGCTCCTAGAAGAGAAACAGCCCAGCCGTGGCCTGGATTTGCTAAAGGCAGCTGCCTTCCCACACCAGGTGGAGACCTGCTGACCCTTTCCCTCCACTACATATCCTCCTCAGGAACACTGCTTCCCGGGGGTCTTTCTGCACCTTTCTCAGGAAGAGGAAACTTAGATCACCTGCTTGAGTTTTTCTTCTTGTTCGTGGTTTTCAAGTGCATAATGTCAAATTGACGTCGTAAGGACTTTGAAGCGACAGGGCCAGTAGTACCCGCTGTTTCCACTGTTGTGCAGTGATTTCTAGAAGTTTTTTGTTTTTTGTTTTTTTTTTCCTTGCAGAACTATGGCTCTACACTCATAGAACAAAAACTGCACATGAGAGCCACATCCTCAACCCTGGCCACCACTGTTCTCCTTTCTATGAGTTTGACCACTTTACATAATTCGTACAGAACTAGATTGTGGCCCAATGATAGATTTCTGGCCACCAGAAGTGAGGCCCTGGGTTTGATCTCATACACTGGGGAAAGGGAGAGTGTAGACTCATCATACAGTGTATTTCCCCTGTAATAGTTTATTTCACTTGTTACAAATATTCTTGAAGTTCATCTGCGTTGCAATAAGAGATATCTCTTTTTAAAGCTGAATAATATTCCATCGCGTATATACACGGTTTTATTCGTCCATTCGCTCACCTTGATATGAGTTGTTTTCATCTCCGATTATTGTGAATAATGCCACTACGACATAGATGTGCAAACTGTTTTGAAATGGGGAGGGGATGATGATATATCTAGAATGGAATTGCTGGACTGCATAGTAATTCTAGTTTTGATTTGTACAATTCCCCATGCTAACTGTACCCTTTTGTATAGACTGCAGATGTTTGAAATCATTTTGATGGCCCATGTCCATTCCACGCAAGCTGTTCACAGCCATACACTGTAGAATATAACCTTTCCCCAAGATCAGTCTCACTGAGCAAATAGAAGGTCCTACTGGGTCCAAGGGAAAATGAAAAGCATAGACGCCTCCGTCCTTGTGCACTGAGCAACACAAGCTCCAGACGGCCAATTCCATCCCTGCAGGCCTTTTGGCTGCCCCTAGTCCTTCCCAACCTGTGGGAGAAATTTCGCCACACTAGTCAATGTTGTTCTCCTGGGCCTGAGCACAGGTTCGTCTTTAAGCCTGTGCTAAAGGTGAGTAGATAGCTCTCGGTCTACTTCTTGTGGGACCAGTGGCTCACTGAGTGTGGCTTGGTTACTCCTGCTGGACACTCCTGCCGCAGTGGAGGAAGAGTGGCTGTTTATTGGCTGCCCAGCCAGGCTGAGGGCCTCACATCATCTCTTGTGCTGGAGAAGAGGGAGATGAGTCTTGCAGAGCAATGATAAGGTTGGTAGCTTTTTCCTAACTGGCTCTGGGCAATGTGGCTTTCTAGCTTAATAACTTCTGTCATAGGTGTGTGCCCCTTCTGCTTTCCCAACTCTAACAGCTCCTTAGCTATCACACACACACACACACACACACACACACACAAACTCTCACACACTTACACAAGGCACTCACACACTCACACACTCACACACTCACACATAAACTCTCACACTCACACACACTCACACTCTCACACACATACACACAATCTCACACTCAACACACACACTCTGACATACACACACTCACACACTCATACACACTCACACAATACACTCTCACACACTCTCACACTCACACACACACTCTCACACACTCTCACACTCTCACACACTCTCACACACTCTTGCACATTCACAACTCTCTTACACACTCTCACACAATCACAATCACACACACTCTCACATACTCACACACACTCTCACACACTCTCACACACTCTCGCACACACACACACACACACACACACACACACACCAGCAAATGTGCAGGCCTGGAGAGCCCTTCCTGACTCCAGCCTTGAACTGCGGTTCCCTTCCCAGTTTCTCTTGTTCTGTTTTTAGCCTCTGATTAGGAATTCAGACCCCGGAACAATAGAGCAAACGTAAAACCCTTAAGATCGTGTAATCAGAGGCATCTTGAATGCTGTCACTCTGTTCTACATTCATCTTTACCAAGTTTTCAGGCTTTATGTGTAACTGGGGAAATTTCCAGAACAATTAGGTAAACCTCCAAGAGTTTCTCTACCAATCCCCACCGGAGCCCAGGAGCTGGATCGGAGACTCATTTCTTGCATCCACTGTATTGTCTTCTCGACATACTTCCTTTTGCTTGTTTGGGGTTCTGGTTTTTCAAGACAGTCTGCCTGTGTAGCTCTGGTTGACCAGGAACATCTGTAGACCAGGCTGACCTCAAACTCACAGAGATCCTCCTGCCTCTGCCTCCTGAGTGCTGGGATTAAAGGCGTGCACCGTCTGGCACCCTCTCCATACTTGTAAAAAATGCAAACACAACCAATAGAAGTAACAAACTGTCACTAACATTTCACTGTGGTTCAGTTTGCCAGGGCCTGTGCTCTTGGAGAGAGGCGTAGAGGGATAGCAGAGGCCCCAAAGAAAGAAATATACAGAGATAAGAGCGGGAAAACTTCAACTTCCATTTATTTCCTAGTTTTCCTAGAAGCAGTTCAGCAAAAATTTCAGTTGCAAGTTCATGAATTGCATTTTATGAATTGCATATCTCAGGAAAAATGGAGTCAAATCATTCTTTACACCCAGTCTTATATACTGGTACGAACTTAGAGAATATAGTAAGGGAAGGAGCTATTCCTAAATGTTTATCTGTCTTCTGTCTTCAAGTCTGTGTAGATCCCACAGGACTTCCTAATGTCTGGACCATCTCCTCCTCTTCTGGGGTATGTGTGGCTTCAATTAAGGAAGGAACAAATCAATATTTGGATTTGAAAGTAAGATAATGAAACGGAATTGTTTGGCCCATAAATTGCTGAGGGAATATCTGAGCTCTAAAATGATCAGCTAGGCCCTGGTGTTAGTTCAGATACTTTTGGACTGAAGAAATGGGAATCAGTCTGAGTTAGCTGCAGGAAATCGTGTGTGGTATTGGTGGTACAAGGATAACAGCATCTCACTGAGCCCAAAGCAGGAAGATGAGCCAGCCTGGAGGACGATGCCTTGGTAACAAACTCTGCCTCCAATCTCCTCTGCTCTCAGAGCTCCTTCTCTCTCTCACTGAAGACAAGCCAAATGTGGCTTCCCATGGCTCCCGAATCAATACAGCATCTTCCCAACCACCCAGGCATTTGCTAGCTGTTAGTCTGAATTCTTTGGAAGAAACACCCAATTGGTCTCACTTGTTTCCAGGTCGCGACTTGTGGACAAATAATCAGCTCCCTGTCCTATGAAGGTGGCTGTGGAGGGCAGGGAGAGCATACCTTGATCACCAGAAATACTTTCCAAGAGAAGGGTGCATCCTTTCTGAGCAGAAGAGAGCAAGCCAGAATTTTCTGGTTTTACGAGTTGTAACCCTAATGTTCCTAAGTCTCCTCAGCTTAGGATAAAAGCGTGCTAACAGCCCTGAATTTGGGTACCCGTGAGTGGATGTAACACTACGTACCAAGAGCACTAGAGCCCCACTACATGAGATGGCCTCTGACAATTTTCATAGGCACACAATACATGACAAACTAGATTATTTTTCAAGAGTGACTATAGTAGTTTGGATGAGAAATGAACCCCACAGACTCCCATATTTGAACACTGGATATCCAGTCAGTGGCACTGTTGGGGAAGGTTATAGAATTTTTTAGGGTGTGGAGCTTCCTCTTCCAGGCATGCCTTCCTCACTATTATAGATTCACCATCTAGAATATATATATGAAAACAAAAAACAAAACAACAAAATACCTACTTTATTCTGGGCAGTGGTGCCACACGCCTTTAATGTCAGCACTCAGGAGGCAGAGGCTGGTGGTGGATCTCTGTGATTTCAAGGCCAGCCTGCTCTAAGAGTTCCAGAACAGCCAGGGCTACAAAGAAACCCTGTCTCAAAAGAACAAAAACAACAAAATTCTACTTCTATGAGTGGCACTTTGGTCATGATATTTTATCACAGCGATAGGATAGTAACCGTATATTTGCAGCTTACGGTTGTTGTCCGAACGTAATCACTTGTAATACCCCCTTTATTTTCAGAAGACTTCTGGTGTGTATGATGTATTTCCTGTTTTATCTGCCTCTAGTGCACAATGTTGCCTACGGCAAGGGGATATTGTGAATCTAGTTAGGGAGGCTCCCATCCACAACCTTTCAGAGAACGGAAGAGTCCCAATTTTTAACCTATAGAATTAGATTAACCTAAGGGAGGGGTATTTCTTGACTACTACAAACAAGCTGATAAAAAAAGAGATGCCCGCCCCCCCATGTTAGTATTCAGGCGTCTGTGCTGGCCTGCCCTTGGGGTTCTAACGGGACACGCCCTCAGCTGCAGCCACTAAGAGCACAACCTGTGCACATTCACTGTGTTCCCTTTTTAAAAGGCCCCGCCCACCCCCACCCTCTGTCTCCCTTCCCCCTCCCCTCCCCCTCTCTGTCACCTTCTCCCTCTACCCTGCTGCTCCTGTCCCTGGAGGCTGGTCTCCTCTCCCCCCCCCACCCGTTTCTCTTTTATAGCCCCTTCCCTGAACAGAAACCCCCTCTGCTTGAACCCCGTCACATGACCACTTTCTCTCTCTTGGCATTGTTTTTGTTTTTAATTACAACAACCTCCTCCTCTTTCTATTTCTTCCTCTGTGTTAACTTTGTTCCTCAGGACTTCTCCTCAGGAGGCTGTAAATATGGCCCTTTCTCATCAGCCTTGAGCACACGGCTTCAGCTTCACAGATGAAGAATTCAGAACTTGTTTAGGAAGCCCTGAGAGCAGAGCTTGTGAACGGTGTTGCTGTGTATGTCCATCACTGGACAAATCTCGGTGGTCGGGGCAGCCTGCCAGCATGCTAAGGTAAGAAGGGAGTGCGGATACAGGCAGATACATTGACAGAAGCCAGCCCTGTAGGCAGCTCTCCGTTGCCTCCTTGGCACAGAGGAAGCAAGCCAAAAGTAAATGCAAGTAGCCCAACATACTTTCCTTCCACAGCGGAGACTTCCTGACCGCTGCCACTGTCCTTGTGCCCGTGGGCTTGGTTGGCCGCTGTTCCTCAGACCCTTAGCAATGGACATAGGTTAGGCCCGAGCCTAAGCATACCATTCTAAATATTAACAAAAACGGTCAGGTTTGGTGAAATAGGTATGCCGCTAAGTACCCCTGTCCTGAGGAGGGTCTTCAAATTTGGCGAACTTGCACAAATCTTCCATTGGTAAGTGAAGAAATTCTCCCCACACCGCCGGCTCTCACTGGCTGTCCGGCTGTCTTTCCCCTCTGTGAGTGTATTCTAGATGTATCAAGGTGTTTATGAAACACCAAGTGATTTCAACCCAGAAGCCATAGAAGAGATAAGCTGGTGACTTCTGCTTGGATGTATACATAGACTGTCTTTCCAGTTGCTTTAGCGTTACTCAGTAACCTAGAGAGGCTCTGACTGTGTATTAATTGGTGGCAGTAAAGCTGGGAGAGTTCGGGCCTGCCCAAGAATAGGTTGTATGCCTATGTAGGTCCATGGTCGAAAGGGATGATGGTTATATTGGTTGATACTTGAGGTCCTTTCAACTTTCTTAAAGTTGTCCTGGCTAGTTTTATATCCACTTGATACCGTATTCCTCAATGGTTGAGGAATGCGTCCATAAGACCTGGCTACAGGTATACCTGTAGAGATTTTTCTTAGTGATGTGAGCGGGCCGTTGTGGGTGGTATCACCCTGTGGATGGTGGCTCTGGGTGCCTTAAGAAATCTGACTGAGCAAGCTGGTAGGCAGCATCTTCTATGTCCTCTACATCATCTCTTGCCTCCAGGTCCCTTCCTGATTTGAGTTGCCTTCGATTCCCTCCAAGGAAAGAGATTCGGGATATGTGACCCAAATAAACCCTTTCCTCCCCAAGTTGCTTTTGGTTGTGGTATTTCATCATAGCCATATTAATCCTAAGACAAAAGGATGTTTTTAAAAATTATTATTTATGCATTTGTAATTCATGCATGTATCTGTGTTCCACATGCATGAATTACAAACAGTTGTGGGCCACCATGTGGGTGCTGGGAATTGAACCCAAGTCCTCTAGAAGTGCAGTCAGTGCTCTTAACCATAAGCCATCTCTCCAGCCCCTTAAGGGTATTGTTAGAGTTTTTATTTATATGTATGTCAGCGAGTATGTGTGTGTATACATGAGTGTGGTGCCTTGGAAGGCAGAAGAGGCTGTTGGGCCCCTTTGAGCTAGAGGAACAGGTGGTAGTAAGCTTAGGTGGGTGCTAGGAACTTAACTCTGTTTCCCTACAGGAGCAGAAAGAGCTCTTTTAGTTTCTAGTTCCCCAAAAGAGCCATCTCTCCAGTCCCTGGTTCTCAGTTTTATTAACAGCAGACGAAGTCAATTTAGTTTGTATGTGATATCCACCTCATTTAAACTCACTTTTATGTCCTTCTTAAACATATTTTGGAATATTGTCATAAAGAGTCTAATAAGGAGCTTGGAAAATGGATTTTCCGATATAGGAAATAAAGTTTTAGATAGCCAAGCCATGAACGGCTTGAGTTCCAGACTTGTTCAGTGTGGTTGCACTGCTGACGATTGGGGCATTCCCTCACTCAGGAGCAGTGAGCACCCACCCCTGAGGTGGGTCACTGGCCTCACACCTTCCTGAGCGAGACCTTGTCCTGACTCCCAGAGCCAAGTCCAAAATTAGTCAGTGAATTGCCTGGGTATACCAGATGGCAATCTGAGATTCATCCTCCACTGAGGACACACATCAAGGCCTGACTTTTCTGAAGCTACACAACTCCTGCCAAGAAGTAATTTTGCCACAGCTTTTGAACATATGATGCAAGTGGTTTTTTTTTTTTCTCCCTGTAAAAAGTACCCATTTCAAATTTAAGTATTTTTGTCCAGAAGGATAAAAGAAAAGACAACAAACACATAAGCCCTAACACAGGGTCTGTTTATGACAGAGGATCAAGCAGGTCTCAGTACCTCTTCTCCATCCCTGACGGCCTGTAACTATGTAAGTTAGCATAAAGCTTCAGATCTGCTTAGTAATGAAAACAGCAAAGCCTTCTGGGATTAATTATATACGACAGTCACTTAGGCTCCCCCCCACCCTCCGCCCACACATACACACACTGTGAGGCTGGAACCCAGGGTCTTGAGCATGTGAGGCAAGCTCTCTACCACTAAGCCATGTCCCCTGTCTTTGAGATAGCCCAGGTCAGATTTGAACTCACCATCTTCCTGCCTCCACATCTTAGAATGTGGGATTATGGGTGTGGCCTCCCACGCCTGGGTCAGACTCCATTTTCTCCCGAGCCACTCATCATGCTGGCTTCCTACTTTCTTGTTTGTTTGTTTGTTTATAATCAATTCTTGGGAAACTCATACCTATTGACTTTCAGGCGACTTCCAGGAAATCATCTGAAATGCCCTTTTAAAACAAAACAATCTTTGTTCTTCTGCTAATTTCCCAAAGAGAAGCACAAAGCCACGAGACAGCAATGATTGCGTGTGGTGGCTGGCAGACACCCCCCAGCTTAGGAGAGTAAATGTGAAAAGAAAACAGCAATTCCAAGCCATTAGCGGGGTCTTGGCTAAATGTCAGCAGTATGCCCAGCGTGCACCCCAAGCCTCCACAGCCATGGGCACCAGCCTCCCACTCAGCTTCCTCCCTACAGCTACATTTCCAGGCAGGAAAGAGAGAGAGCCTCTCTTTTGCACTGTTTCTCTGGTATTAGACTTGCCAGGCTTTTCCAGTGAAGCCTGATCCTTCGTCTGGTCTGATGATCACTGTAGTTTCTGTCCCCATCCCCATCCCTACTTTCCCCGCCCAGCAATTTTACTGGAAAATCTCTTGGCACCAGAAGTGTCCGCCCCCCACCCCCGCCCAGTTATAGCAGCTTCGAGTTCTCGTTGATTCACGCATAACGCCACTGGCTGAGTGTGAGTGCAAGAAAATGTACTTCTCTTAAAACACTGCATTTCCACTGCAGATGGGTGTCAGCGGAGCCCTACCTAGCCCATCACTACAAGTGAGATCACCATCACCCTAGGGACCGCACAGGAGCTCAGAAGCCAGAGCCTGATTGGCAGGTCGTTTCATTGTTGCTTCTTCAAGCACCAATCAGGATGGGATTGGTGCATGACAGGGAGCAGGGCGCATGCTCCCGGGAAGCTCGGTGGGGACGGTTCCTTTGCTCTCCAGGGGAAACATGGGTAGCATGCTGGGTCTCATTCTGTCCTGCTTCCCTGGTTGGTGAGTTTGGGCTGTGGGATGTGTGCGAACCCTTCCACTCTCTCATCCACGAAGAGAAGAGCGGGAACTCCTGCCCTAACTCCCTGTAACGACCAGGAGGCCCCAAGGACAAGGAAGTGACGTAGGAAAGAAAGGGACTGAGAGACAGAGACTCGAAGGGATACAGGAAAGCTGGGTCTCTGGGGTTTTCTCCTAGGACCGTGTTTCTTGTCGGTGGAGATCCCTTGGGAGGTCCAATGATATGCAGGTATCAGATACCCTGCATATCAGTTATTTGCATTAAGAGTCGTAACAGCAAAATTACAGTTATAAAGAAACAACAAAACTAATTTTATGGCTGGAGCTCACCACAACACGAGGCGTTGTATTAAAGGGTCACAGCATTAGGAAGGTTGGGAAACCCTGCTCTGGGGTGTGTGAAGCAGGAAGGTCTTACCAAGGTTTCTGCTTCACCTTGTGGAGTTGTGTGTGTTTGGTTCTGGGTTTTAAACAATGGCACCTTTCATAATTAGTTCCTCGGCAAACCTTACTAAAGGCAGTCACCTGTTAACAGTATTTCCTTATACTGTTTACCCAGGGGCAGCTGAGTTTGATTTACACACATTCTAGTGTTCACTGGAGGGCAGTAGACACTGGTGGCGAATGAGGAATTTAAAGTCTTCCAGATGCAAGCGATAGTGGAGGCCGGAGCACACTCCATTGTTGTTAAGGGACAATGCTAAATCCAAGTTCTCCACTCTTCAGAACATCCTCAGGTCATTTCGACTCACTTCGACAGCTAGGGTCCCATCCACATCCCAACCACACACACACACACACACACACACACACACACACACACACACACACGCTCTTTCTTGAGCATGGGCCAGGGGATCAATACTGTCAAAATGGCCCAAGTTCTAAAGACGTGCCTGACTAGAAATGTGTGCTAGCTAGACAAAGGGCCTTCAGCGTTGGTGCCTGGAGGCAGCCACAGGTGGTGGGCTGATATCACCTTCTTGAAAGACTCTAAAGCTCCATTACTTAAAGGGTGGCCAGCTGTGTGGCCCTCACCTGGAACCTCCACAACAAAGAATTTAGCCGACCTGGAGTTCTGCTCTCTTAGAACTATAGTGGGGAAGTCTTTCTAAACTTCTCTGCTGTGTAGGAAACACCAGGAACCCTGTAAAATGCAGATTCTGTTTCAGTAGGTCTGGGGCGCCGTCCAAGAGCCTCCATGTCTAACAAACTCCCAAATGACTCTACCGCTGCCAATCTGTGGACCACACTTTGAGTTTGAGCAGAGAACTTGGAATGGCAATAGACGGAAATTGCTCAAAACACTAGCACTCCAAGGTGAAACTGCTCTGTAGGAATGGGGTGTGTACTGGGTGAGGGCATTCACACAGTGTCTTCAAGGACATAAAGGACATAGAAATGTTTGTATATGTGCAGCTGCTGTCCTCAGAGGTGTAGATAGTAATTACCACCACCAGGAGACTCCCTTGCTGGAAGCTTCCAGGAATTGCCGATTGCAATTGGCACAAAGGGCAAATCAAGTCAACAAGATTACTTAGCAATTGGAACCTTCTTTGCTTCCCTGCCCAAGTCACATTTGAGACTCAGGAAACTGGCTCTTTTTATCGCTTACTGTCTAAGAGGAGAAAAAGCAGTCTCCTCCGTGCACTTCATACTGAAATTTAAAAATATTCATTACCCAACAAGTTCCTTGTGGACTTATGCCTCCCTTCACCCACAAGTGTTTATGAAGTACCTGCTTTTTACTAGGCACCGTGCTAAGATTTAGGCTGAGTGTCTAGAAACTAACAGGGTTCCAGCTAGCAGCTGAGACCTGGCTGGAGTTGCAACCTGATCCTGTTGGAGAGGATGCTGTGGCTTGAGAGAAGACAATTATACTGGGACGGTGCTCATAAACATCTTAGCCATTATACGAATCCCACGCCTAACATCAATTGCTGTCCATTTCAGAAATAAGAGCGTATATGACTAATTTGGAATCGGGCATTGGAAAAGCCAGCGCTGTTACTGGAAGGAATCTGACACCACTGAGCTACCCTAGGATAAAGGCTAAGTACACAATGTTGTGGAATGGAATGGCAGCCGTGAAGGCTATCGTATGACTGTGTTGGGCTGCAGTACCATAACCAATTTGAGAGTTTGGTTCTGGGCAGGGAACATATAAGGATGTGAGCTTGACCCTTTGGTCAGCAGTTCTCCTAACATAGAAGGAGCCTTCCTGTGGCACCTGGGAGGTCTTTTCTACCCCACCCTATGGACTAGTGTTTTCAGAAGAACCCACAGACACCCTATAAAAAGTGTTGCCTGTGACTTGGGTCCGGCAAAGGCCTTCCTATTCGTCAGGGCTGGGCTCGCCTACTGTCAAGGCAGGAGGGAGACATTTCAGTCAATATAAACCGTGACTGACCAGCTGCAGGAGAACGTGCAGCCTCAGCAACAAAATGAAAAACACGAATGAATTAGCCTCAGCATCGCTAGGAGCAAATGGAGCTGGGCCCTTGCAGTAGGGATCAGGAACCCTGTGGGAAACAGAAACCCTGTGGGGAAGTCATCATCTTTTCCCCTTGCAAAGATGTGTTAGAATGCACAGCTCACTGTCATTAAATGCCTTGGATAAAGTTACAAGGCTGTAGGTTTTAGTGGAGGAGAGTAGAGGTTTTCTGGGTTAGTATACCAAAACTCCATCCAAAGCCTTGCAGAACTGAAGTTAATGGGGAGGGAAATGAGAAGTTATTAAGAAACAGAAACTGTAGAGGGGAAGCTGTCATTATAGTTGGGGATGTATATCCAAAAGGAAACAGGCAGTCACCTCCGTTTGAGGGGCCTCCGTGTGTGGGCACAGGACACACTGTGGGAGGCTGTGAAGGAAAGGGACGTTAGGGCTCCTCTGGTCAAAGCATTGTGCAGGAGAGCGACAGAAATAGAACACATAATGGCTATACACGATAACCGAGTAACATAAGTATAAAATATGTACCTAAGTGATGACAGCTGTGTGAGGGGCCAGGAGGGAGGCAGAGGAGAGGGGAGGTAATTGGAAAAGTGTGTGGGTGGAGAGAACAGGAACAGGAAGCGACGGCCCTCAGGTGTACCTGAGAAAGGCCACTCCTGGGGCAGGTTAGAGAAAGTTGCCAGGGCGCAGAAGAGAGGAGACCAGGCCGTTTCCTCCCCAGCACAGCCTGGCTAGAAATGAAAGCTGGGCGTGGGGGTTGAGAGTTCCTTTGTGACCCACCCAAAGAATTGGGAAGTGAGACAAGCATGCGGACTGGGCGGAAACCACATAGGAACTAGTACAGACCTGTGAGCAGAAGTTCATCTCCTCCCCTTCGTTTCCTGAACCATCCTTTGTTCCATTTCAAATTATTCAGATGAAATTTTGATTCCTATTAAATGTGCTGGCTACCAAATGGCAACCGCTGCTGTGTTTGTTAGCTTCCAACTTGATAAGTCTTTCTGTGAAGGCTCAGATAAAGAAGCAGATGTATGGGACAGGGTGCTTATTTTCCCACAAACAAAATCGTCCAGCCCAGAGCTGAGGGATTTGTTTTAGAAAGGTGAGTGCATCTGTTTAACAGGACTGCTGCTCCATTAAAACCCTGACTTCGATTATGTCACACATTGCCAATGACCCTTCCACACCAGGCAGCAGTAAGGGTTTCATAAATTCATGTCTGTGTCAAGCCTTCACATATCAAGCTAACATGTGTGTGTGCTTGTGTGTGTATGCACGCATTTGTGTGTCTGTGTGTGTGTCTGTGTGTGTATGTGTGCATGTGTGTGTATGTGTGTGCATGTGTGTATATGTGTGTATGTCTGTGTATGTGTGTGTGTCTGTGTGTGTACATGCACACGCCCTTTGTCATTCGTTTTGAAACTATTTGTTGCAGTTATTTGACAGTATGAATGTACAATTATTATTAGTTACTCATTTAGCAATATAAATAATATTTCTGAACTGACTATATCTTAACAAGGGAATTACCTTCAAAACAACTTAGGACACCTATTTTTTCTTATGAAAAATGATGTCTGCTCAACTTCAGAAGTGAGCATTGTGCTTTATAGCATTTATTACTAAGGGAACGAAGTAATGCTACTGCTCTATTTGAAGAAATAATCAATAACCTGATTTTAAAGTGCATTTTGAAGGTGGTCTCTATTTTTAGTAACTAAATTTGTCCTTTGACATTTACCTGTGTGTATAAAATATCGCTCTCATCTACTCCGGTCAACCCTCTCCTTCACCTCCCAAATCTCTTTCCCATACTCATGTCTTTTCTGTGGCCCACTGACTTTAGCCAGGGTCACCTTTAAGACCGTTGGAACTTGGTGAGTTCACCAGTGCATATTCAGCTGATAGTGATGACACCATTCTCCCAGTAGTTCAGCAGGTAGGGGTAGAGCCACATTAGTCCCTCCCACATCTGTAACTGCCTGATGACAGGCAGAACAAGCCTTATGCAGCTCCAGTGCAGGAGACCATTGATGCTGCGAGTCCGACGTATTACAGTGTCTTTCCTGCAAGATGGTATCGCACAGCCCTTCCCCCAGTCTTCCAGCTCTTACACTCTTTCTGATCTCTCTCCCATGATGTTCCCCGAGTCCTAAAGGATGCTACAAATGTCTTCTTTGGGACCGAGTGCTCATCTGCCTCTACTCTCAAGTAGCCTTGAGTCTCTGCATTCACTAGAGAGACCACTCAAGGCTGAGAATAGGATTTGTCTGAGTATAACACAGCTATTTAGAAGGCAACGTAACCCAGGTCAGTTTAACTAAACGAGAGTGGTAAATTGCCCACGAGAGGCCAATGACTTCTCCAGCTGTATGTTTTTGACTAGCTTTACAGTATGGTGCCTGGGCTCCCTCCCATGGCATGGGGCGGACCTCCAGTCCAGTCAGGTTGGCTCTGTTGTCGAGTTACTACTGCACAAATAGACACACCTTTTTATTGGGGTTGGAGTTGTGAGGCCTTTTCTTCCCACCAGCCCAAATGGTGCTTCTGGCACTGTGAAAGCCACCCCACAGGGAGGGCATTTCTAACTCAGCTTTAGTTGTGTCCTGCACATCTGGAAGATGCTTGGAGTCTTTGGCAACTGGGTCTTCTGCAGTTCAGGTGACGACTAAGAAGAATGTCAAGAGCCTCTATCATTTTGGGGGTTCATGGAGCCTCCCTGACAAACACCTCAGATGCAGGTGTACCATACTAGGTCCTGCGGTTTTAATTTAGTAATCCATAACTTCCAGGGGCAGCATTTCCTGCTAACTCTTTGAGAAATGTAGTATTTTTGAATTACAAGAGAGTAGGTTTACATTTCACACACCCTTTATTATGGTCAACCCATCTCTCTACCCTTCCTCCCTCCCTCCCCCATCAACCCATCTCTCTACCCTTCCTCCCTCCCTCCCCCATCAACCCATCTCTCTACCCTTCCTCCCTCCCTCCCTCCCCATCAACCCATCTCTCTACCCTTCCTCCCTCCCTCCCCCATCAACCCATCTCTCTACCCTTCCTCCCCTGCCCCTCCCTCCCTCCTCTCATTTTCCCCTCACTCCAGTGGAACTATTCTGTGTGTGTCTCAAGTTAGATACACATAGCTACAAAATTGGAGCTAGGCTCTACATAGAAAATAGAACATGTCTTACATAGGAGACAGAACATGTCTTACATAGAAGACAGAACGTGTCTTTCATAGGAGACAGAACGTGTCTTTCTGGGCCAGTGCTACTCATTCCGTATAACTCCAGTCAGAATGGTCACCATAAGTAAAACAAACGGAACATATGCTGGCATGGATGTGTGGAAAGATGGGTCCTTGTACTGGTGATGGGGGGGGGGAGATAAGCTAGTACAGCTACTCTGGAAAGCAGTCTGGAGGTTGCTCAAAAATCTTGAAAATAAAACTATCATGTGGAAACTGCTGACCTGAACAAGGGGGAGCTCATGGACCCCAGTCTGATAGCTGGGAAACCAGCACAGGACTGACCCAGACCCCCTAAATGTGGGTGTCAGTTAGGAGGACTGGGCAGGCTATGGGGCCTCTGGAAGTGGATCAGTATTAATCCCTAGTATACGAATGGACTTTGGGAGCCCATTCCACATAGAGGGATACTCTCTCTGCCTAGACACATGGGGAAGGGCCTGGGCCCTGCTCCAAATGATATGACAGACTTTGAAGACTCCACATGGAAGACCTCACCCTCCCTGGGGAGCAGAAAGGGGATGGGATCGGGGTTGGCGGAGGGATGGGGGAGGATGGGAGGGTGCGGGAACTGGGGGGGGGTTGACATATAAAGCAAACTTGTTTCAAATTTAAATATATGTATATAAAACCATCATGTAGTCCATCCATACCACTGCTGGGCATGTACCTAAAGGAAAATATATCCTAGCACACACACACTTGTACAGCCATGATTATTGAAGTTCTTTCATAATAGCTAAGAAAGGAGATCAACTGAGGAGTAGATCAAGAAAATATGCAGACACACAAAGAGATTTTGTTCATCTATAAATAAAAATGAAATTATGAAATCTGCAAGTAAATGGTGAAACTGGAAGATTGGCCCTTTGTTTTTCAAAGCTGTAAATAACCTTTATTATTTTTCTAATTTCCACAGCAAATATTGTTTGTGGACATCTTTATGTAATGATTTCAATATCGATCCCTTTCATTACATCAGAGATTAAAAATAATTAAAATATGACATTCCTAAATTTAGGAATGTTAGAAAATAAGGAGATATTAGAAGGTTGGCTCTTATTTGGAATAGTTTCATATGCTTTCTAAGCTATTTTTGAATTATATATACAGATTAAAACACAGATGATTACTCATTGAGAACTGGGAAGATGTGATGGCCATTGTTTCATATGCAAAAGAAAGTAACCTTACTTCCTAAACAGTTGTTGGTTGAAATTATAATTCATTTTTAAAAAGCATGAGATGGCAGAGGCCAACAGTTCTGGGCATGATCTGACTTCATTTAAATGCTGGCACAGGCTTTGGCATTTGACACATCGGCCAACTCAACTGATCTTTCTATGACAGTTCTTCCTCTGGGAGGATTTGATTGGAGCTTCTGCCACCCGGGACCCAGTTCCTTGCTGCAACTTGAAAATGAGCTCAGGGTTGGAGTTGACTTTCCCAAGGTCACCACACCAGGCTGCTGGAGTTTTCCAGCATCATGTCTCTAGAGTTTTCCTTAAATATCATCCAGGGCCCTATCACACGTCCCAGTGAAATCTACAGATACACTCTCAAGTCACATCAACTCCAGAGTGCTATTCATTTTCTTTGCTCTTGGAAACACACACAGGATTCTGAAGTTAAACATTTCTTGGCTTCTGAATTGCATAGTTTTCTCCCTCTGGATCTCTCAAGCAATCGCCAGGGCAACAAAATCCCGTGGCAGAGACACCTTGGCTTCCCAGGCAGAGGACACAGAGCCTGAGAAGGGTTGTTAATGTTGCTGATAGATCCACATCCAAGGGACTGATAACACACATATCTATCCACATGTTAGCTAGACTCCCTTCTATAACAAGAAGCCAAAGCTTCTCACTGACCTGTGAGAGGGGAGGTCTGCTACACTCTCTTCTATTTTCCTGTTCTTTGCTGAAAGATAAAGATCGTTTGTCCCTCAATAAGCATGGAAGCCATGCTTCTTTGGCAAAGATGGACTCCTATGTTCATTCAAGTCATGCCTCCATTGGGTAGACTGTGACACAGCATTGTTGACTGAAGCCCCACAGACAGGAGGGAAAGGCTCTGGTTGCATATTTGAGATCAAGATTTGAATATATTTAATTGGTTTAGCATTCAGACGTTAATGCCTTAGGTTAAATAACTTACCTGCTTCTAGCATAACTAAGGTGATACACGCCTGTATGTGACCAGGAATTGTGCTGCACATGTCTCTTCCCGTCACAGACCTACGCTGACGGAACCTGCACCTCCATGGACCTGCTTGAACTCCAGAACTCAAGCTATGCTTGGTTGGTCGTGGGATGGGTCCAGAAGTCAATCTCATACATTCCCAGGTGATTCTCATATCTTTAGAACCGATGACTTACAGGGAGGGACCAACAAAGAATAACTCACTGTAAGATCAAACACTAAATTGTTAACACACTGACTGCAATGGGGCCTTAACGAAAATGGAATAAAATGTCACGGAGGAGAACATCCTAAAGGTGAATGACTAACAATGCAAACACCATGTCACTCGTGGGTTACAACATAAAGTGGACACGAGAACCAGGATCAAAGGGAACAGTGAGAAAATGATGCTAACTGCACAGTTAAAATCTGTGTCAGAGCCGGGTGTAATGGTGGATGCCTTTAATTCCAGCAGAGACAAGTGGATCGTGGTCATTTTGAGGCCAGCTTGGTCTACATAGAGAGTTCCAAGCCAGCCCGAGTTACATAGACAGACCTTGTCTCAAAAACAAAAGTCAGTATCAGTTGCATAAGCAGCAGGAATAGTAGAGCTCAAGCCAGTAATGTATAGGACAGGCCTAGAAATTCCCAGAGAGGAAAGACGATTGAGGGAACCATCTCCCCCAGAGGGAAAATGGTGGGTACGAAAGGCATAACTCGGGGAACGGAGATCTGTATCCGTGAGCCTCGGGTTTCCTGGAAAACAAAACCAATTTTAGAGTACTTAGAAAATGTGGTTCTACACAGCTCGGAGACAAACCGGTGTTTTTAAAAGTGGGGGCAGGAAGGGGGAGCCCTGAATTTTTACATAAAAACAAAGAACCTAATCTTAGCCAAGAACTACTCTTAAAAAAAAAATCTAGGAAAACTTTGAATTACAAGGGTAAGTGAGTCAATCGATGTGAATCTAGCCAGAAAAACAGACCACAAATGAGCAAAATCAGACAAGAGTTCAACTTCTTTCCACAGCTGTGCATGCCAGAAAAGTAACAGTGCTGTGATCGCAGACGTTTGAGAGGAAAAATCTGTAAAGCAAGGATACTGCACTCACCGCTTTTCATCTGCGAAGGCAACAGAAGAGAATTTCTACTCGGGTTCCTGACCTGTGCCTCTCATGTACAGCCGGGGTGCCACTTTGCGTGGTTTCGGCCACCCGTAGTCAACCATGGTTTGAAAGTATTGGTGGGAAATTCCGGAAATAAGCCATTCGGAAGATGTGTAGAGACACTCAGATTCCAGGAGAACAAGGATGCTGTCTTACGTCTTAGTCATTCGAAGCATCGCTAGATCTAGGGCACATTGCTGACGCTCAGCAGCTATACGCTCGGCTGTCCTCAGTTGGAATTTAAGAAAAGACTACTTCTTGTCATTTGTCTTAGATGTTTGCCTCCGATGGTGAGCACTGGTCCCCTTAGATGAGCAGGCCATTTGGGAGCCAAGCGTGTCTTTTGTTACTTTATGAGTAAGGGTTTTGGTTGTCGTTTTTCCTGGATCCTTTCAGAAGCAGGTGCCACGTTGGAATCTGACCTGGGTAAATGTCCGTGAAGGGAAACCAGGAAAGAACAGAGGGCAGAGCCTTCAGACAGAGCCAGAGGACGGAAGGAAGGCCCGGGAGGACAGACGGTGTGTAGCCTGCAGTGCAGTTCTATGATGGTCTTGACAGGGTGGACAGGGCTTTGCCCGGCAAGGATGCCGATTGCAGAAGTTCTACAGTGGGCAGGGCCAGTCCTGGCCCCAGAACCTCTATACATAGGCGCTGGCTGGCAACAGCCGGGGGACGCACATAGTCTCAGCATGACTGCAGTGCATCCCAAGTGGCAACCGGGGGCTACTAACCAGCTGTGCCTTTCTGGAAGGAGCTCTGAATGGTACCCCGCCCTCACCATGGCTGCCATGGTGAGTCAACACGGTAGGGTCCAAGGCTGAAGCAAGCAAATGGGAAATTCACAAAATAAAACCCTAGGGGCTTCTCTCACTACCACAGTGAGAAAAGAATGGATGATGGCAAAGCAAACAGTGAAATCTTTTTGGTTTGTTTTTTGTTTTTTTTTTTTTTTTGTTTGTTTGTTTGTTTTTGTTTTTCCGAGACAGGGTTTCTCTGTAGCTTTGGAGCCTGTCCTGGAACTCGCTCAGTAGACCAGGCTGGCCTCGAACTCAGAGCCCCTACTGCCTCTGCCTCCTGAGGGCTGGGATTAAAGGTGTGTGCCCCCCCCCCCCGGCGGAAATAGTTAAATCTTAATAGCTGTTAAAATGTATAGGTAAATTCTTAACTATTTTTAGTTTTATTCATATTTATTTATTTATCTATCTGTCTATTTATTTATTTATTTATTTGAGCCAGGGTTTCTATGTATTGTTTTGGAGCCTGTCCTGGAACTCACGTAATTTTCCTTCTGACGTTCTCACACATACCTAGTTTGGATCGACCCTTCCTCCCTGCCTCTGCCTCCCTGGTCTCCCTGTCAGTGTTGATTCCCTTCCGCTCTGGTACCCCATGTGTTCTTTTCCCATCCTCCCCCTCAACACCTCCTTCTCCCCTTCATGGCCCCTTCCTTGTCCCTTGGACTCTACCCCCACACTCCTACATAAATACACACATATAAAACTTAGAGGCTAAGGTTTACACATGAGAGAAAAATCTGTGGTGTTTGTCTTCCTGAGTCGCCTCAAGTATTTTCCAGTTCTGTCCATTCTCCTAAATATTTCATAATTTTGTTTTCCTTTACAGGTGAATGGAGTTCCATTGTACATATGTGCATATTTCTCCATGCATTCACCAATCTTCAGAAGTCTAGGCTGATTCTATTTCCTTCCTGTTGTGAACGGAGAAGTAATGAACCTGTCTGCACAAGTGTCTCTGTGGCAGGGTGTAGAGGCTTTAGGTTTGCAGGCCTGGGCCACAAGGCAGTGCTACTTTAGCCCTCCACGCTGGTTTCTATGGTGATAGCACCCGTTTGCAGGCCAGCCAGTAGACTAGGATCCTCTTTCTATACATCCTTGCCAGCATTTGTTATCATTTGTGTTCTCGTTCTAGCTGGGATGGAATGTAACCTCAAAGTCGTTTTAATTTTCATTCCCCTGATGGCTAAGAAAGGTGGACATTTTAAAAAATATGTATGTAGTAGACATTTGGGAACTGTCTGTTCAGTTCTGCATTCCCAGTTTTGAATCAGCTTGTTTCCTCGTTTAGTTGATTTTTGTTCTTTCTGTAGTGTGGATATTAACCCTCTGTCAGAAGTACAGTTGGGAAATTTCTTTTTCCTGTTTTACAGGCTGTCTCTCCGTTCAGTTAACTGTTTCCTTTGCTGCAAGGAACTTTAATTTCTTGAGTTCTCACTTGTCAATCACTTCCCTTATTCTCTGAGTGCCTGGAGTCCTATTCAGAAAGTACCAGCCTATAACTCTGTCTTGAAGCATTTTCTTTCCTTTTTTCCTCCGGTGATTTCAGATTTTCAGATCTAGGGTAAGGTTGTTAATCTATTTGGAGTGGATCTGTGAGGAGAAGACAGACACAGATCTAGTTTCATTCTTCAACATGTGCATATCCAGTTTTCCCAGCACCATTTGAATTAATATTTCCTTTCAAATGTTTTCATTTTACCTTCATGCTTTTTCATTTTATTGTTAAAATATTATTTATTTCGTGTGTGTGTGTGTGTGTGTGTGTGTGTGTGTGTGTGTGTGCTCACATGCCATGATTCATGTGTGGAGATCACAGGACACTTGTGTGAGTTGGTTCTTCCCTCCCACCACCACACGGATCCTGGAGATCGAACTCAAGTCACCAGGCTTGACAGCAAACACCTTGGTCAGCTGAACCCTCTCACTGGCCCCTGGAACATTAATAATCTTTAAGTAAGCCTCTAAAATGAAGGCTATAGTAAGAGTAGATGGAAACTACAATGATAAAACAGAGAGAATAAAAACACCAAGAACTGGAAGCAAAGTGAAATGTCAGTTTTAAAGTGCTTTGATTAATTTTCACAGAGAAACAAGTAAAAAAAAAAAAATACTGTGTCTGTAATAGGATGTAGTTTTTAAAAGTTAGAATGGCCCCAAAATAGCTGAAATTTAAAAGTCAATAGCAGGATTGAATAGACGTTTCCAGAAAGTAGAATTCAAAGACGAACTGGAAAACAGCCAAAAAATACAAAGACAATTGACTAAAGAAATTCAATATAAAACTAAGTGGAGTTCCAAGTATGCCACAGGTAGGTAAAGGGAGGTACAGTGCCTTATATCTGGGGATGTCTTACAGAACTGACAGACTGGTGGCTGTCCCTGGAGTAAAGATGGATGCAGGCTGTTCCAGGGAGGGTGCAGAGTAGCAGAGATAGAGGACAATATACGACCTTCCCCTCAAGGAAAAGCAGTCTACATGCGTGGGGTAAGCATGGCATCGAGTGTGCGAGAAACTGGGCGCACTGGAAACAGCGCAAAAATGAAACAATTCCTTACAGCATGGGGGCGGTACGTTTTTACCCTGTAATTATCTGCCTGATTTTTGCCCCCTCCCGTTTCCGTCTTCCTCGCCTTCTGCCTTTCTCTATTAGAATATCTGACTTTTGTTTTCAGGATTGGAGAGCTGCTAAGGATTACTGCTGACATTTCTATGTAGTAATAGATTTATAACAATTATTTTACTCTTTGTTTCACAGTTTTCAACCCCTCCTGTCATTCTTTAAGCTATGATTTACTTCTCTGTGGGTGGGATGTAGACAGACTAATGGTATTTTCAAAGACTCCAAGACTGAAAAACATGTAACTCTTAGCGTTTGGTTTTGTTTTGGTCTCAGGGAGCCCCTGGAAGAGGGTTGTTCTGCTACGATGGGGAAGCGAACTTGCTGTAAACTGTCCACCCCAGGACATGACTCAAGAGATAATGAGCGCAAACGTGAGTCTTACAGTTCTGAGTGGAACGCCCTTTCTGGTACACTGGGATGGTCAGACACTGGTACGAGGCTGTCCTCCGCCCCCTCTGTCTTCCCGCACAGCCCTCACTCCAGATTACAGCCGCTTTCAGTCTGCACCGCCTGTGCATCCATCCCATTGGACAGCTGTATCGCACGCATTACCCCTTCAGGGCCATGGCCCCCTAAAGCGAGCAGAGCAGCTCTTGCTAACTGGAGCCCTGGCAAGTATTCTGTCTCCGTTGTCCAGTGTGTGATCATTCACCGCATCACTCTCGGGGACATGCGTCTGAAACTGTGGTCATCCGTCTGATGGCATGTATTTACCGATCCATTTTTCCCTCGTTTAAACGCGTTCCGGCTTCTAGGCATTTGAATTCTAACATTCTGGCTGGGAGATGGAAGATCTTGAACAAAATGAATGAAGAGTAGTAATATAAAACGTCCAGGAGATGACAGTAAATTCTTTAGTAAGCCAGATACCCACACCACCTTAGGCTCCCCGGCCAATTAAAAAATAAAAATAAAATAAAAAAAAAAAAAAAAAAAAAAGCACTTCTGTGACCCATAAGCCAAGAGCTTCTTCTCTGGGCACCAAAGTGACAGGTCTATCTCTATTTTTCCAAGGATCAAGGAGAGGCTAACCTGTTCCTAACCCGGAAAACCAGCCAGTGCCTGGCCTGTTTCCCAGCGTCTGAAGGGCCAGCAGAGGTGGAGGTTGCAGGTTTGAGACCTGAGTGGCTCAAGTAATGGGGTCCACCTCCCTCTTTCAGGCTTAGAAAACTCCACTCTGCATGCGACCTGTCCTCTTAAGATGATTAATTCTTGGTAGTTTCTGGGAAACAGATCCCCTCATCTTAGAGGGTGTGGCACCTTGAATGTAATTGGCCCTCATAATTTCATAGAGTGGTACTAGTAGGAGGTGTGGCTTTGGTGGAATGGGTGTGGCCTTGGTGGAGGAAGTGCGTCACTATGGGGGCGGGCTTTGAGGTTTCCAGTGTCTCAGTCAACTTCCTGTTGCAAGCTGTCAGCTTCTCCAGCACCACGTCTGCCTGCACCACGCTGCCACGCTCTACACCATGATGATAATGCACTAAGCGTCTGAGACTGTGAGCGAGCCCAATTTAATGTTTTCTTTCTAAGAGTTGCTGTGGTCATGGTGTCTCTTCACAGCGACAGAAACCCTAAGTAACACGCAAGGACTGAAGTTGGATCACAGTATGTGGTGTTAGGAGCCGATGGTTTTGACCATGTCTCTCTGTAAAATATTCAGCTAAGTGGCCTCCTCACTAAGATTCAAATCGTTAGACAGCAAGGCTTGAGGCCAAGGAAGAGGAAAGACGTGTGCATGGCGAAGGAGCAGAGTGAGGCTCACCCTGTACTGGTGCCTCTGCCTCTCTTGCACAAACGGGTCTCTGAGACTGAACAGTATAGTTTCCCCTGTTTACCAGAGTCAGCAAAGAAGCTCACTATAGATGTATTAAGTGTACTAGGTTTAAAAGATAATTTGATATGCAGATTAGAATAGAAAATAAATTAGATACAAAACTTTGGACTCATCAAGAAAGGGTAGATAATGGAGTATTCTCGGAATTTGTCATGTGCACATGGACTAGACAGTGTTAGCGTACTCATTGCCATGTATACATTATATATATAGATATTGTACTTATTGTACATAGTTTTTCTCAAATTAGTTATAACCTTTTTTTTAATTTTAGATAAAACCGGGGATATGTGATGATACCTTTCTAGGATAAATAAAGCCAGAGAATGGAGCTTGCCACTAGCTAACCATAGAGGTCTGGAGGTCTGTACAGACAGACAGGAAGTGACGTAGCTGGGCAGAATCAGGATATAAGCAGGGAGAAACAGGAAATCGCTCTCTCGTCTGCTTAGACGGTAAGGGGGTGAGGTGAGCTGTGGCTCGCTGCTTCTCTCTGATTTCTCACATTTCCCTCTATATCTGACTCCAGCTTTTTGTTATCTAGACCAATTAAGGACTCCATTTACAATACCCTTCTGTGTGTCTTTCCCTCAGCGCACTACGGCAGCGGTTCTCAACCTTCCTAGTGCTGTGACCCTTTAATACAGTTCATGTTGTGCTGACTCCCAACCATAACATTATTTTTGTTGCTACTTCATAACTGTGATTGTGTTACTGTTATGAATCATAAGGCAAATATCCGTGTTTTCCAAAGACTTGGATCACTTCTGTGCAAGAGTTGTTGGATTCCCAAAGGGTTTGCAACCCACAGGTTGAGAACCACTGAACTAAAGGAAGTAAGCTAGGAGAGGCAGAGGGAAGGACTCACCGTGAGGCCCAGGCTGAGCATCTGTCTATGGCAGAGCCTGGAAGTTGAAGTTTAACACTGAGAATGCCACCAAGTGCAATGTTGTCCACCCTTCGGACACATTAGAATAATCTAGAGGTTAAAGAAGAAATACCAGTATTTTGCATGCCAAGACCCTAAATCTATTAAAGCAGAAGCTCTGGGTGTGCAGATTGACTGAGCTCTGCCAGCTGGGAAACAGTGCCCAGCTGACTCTGCCGTCCGCTCGTCTTGTGGAAGGGGCCTTGGAGGCAGGTGTCTACCAAAATGTGTGGCCTGACACCCCGCATCGCCTGGAGCTTTTCAAAGATGAGCCCCAAACCCTAAATTAGAATTCTCGTCTTAGCAAGGTCCTCTGAGTGTTTGAAGGGACTCTAAAATTTGAGTGTCACTGAGAGAGGGACCAGGAGTCCTCAGCTGTGACTTGTTAAAATACTTAACGCAGACTCTTTTTAGCTAGTCCCGCCTCCCCTCCCAAGCTTGCCAAGCAGGAGCGGGGATTCCCTGCCATTGGTAGCTGGGCAGAACTCTACCTGCTGCCATGCATAGCCACAAGTCCATCTAAGCAACCGTGGCATGGGTTTTATCAGGAAGGTGTGCACCTGGCTACTTTTCCTTGCCTGTCCAATCCCCGCATCTAGAGTGTGTGTACCTTGACATTGCTTGCGAGACGGACCGGCCTTCCACCCCAGCCCGGGCCCAAATTCGAACCCCTCGAGCAGACAGCACCTTCTGTAACTCCTACTCCTTGTTGCCCTCTCCTTTGGAAGGTCACAAGGCAGACTGCCCCTTAGAGAGCTCTACTGCCTAGGGGAGGATTTATTCACACGCCTTTGTTTTATTGCCAGCCCCCCTGCTCAGTCTACTTAGATAGCTATTGGTCACGGTCACTTAATTCACAGGCCCCACCCTCCTTCCAGGCACCAGGCAGCACCACATGCCAGTGTAGCCGAGGACAAGGACCTGAGACTTGGATGGAGGAGAAATCGGGAGTGAACGAAGACTTAAGTCACAGCAGCACTGGAGAAGAAATCCAACAACGCAGGTCAGCTGCGATTCTGCCTCAGCTGCAACTTGTCCCCAGCTGACATCACCCTGGGAAATCGCTTCTCCTTAAGTGCTGGCAATCCGTTGCTGTTCCAACGTTGCCTCTCGTGTGGTGGAGAAACGGCTGGTGTTTCTCTTGACTGGCTTAAGGAACACCCAGAAAGCTGGTCTAGCACCGAGTCTGGGTGTGTGTCTGAGGATGTCTCTCAAAGAGACTGACATATGAGTGACTGGGTTTGCTAAGAAAGACTTCCTTTCTCCCTGCAAAGGTGGGCAACAGCCAATGTGCCGAGGGACAGGGTGGGACAGAAAGGAGGGGCCTGGCTGGAGCCAGGGTATCCGTTTCCTCTCGCCAGACACTAGACCGCACACCTTTGGGCCTTACAAACTCTGCAACATACATGGATGCCCTGAAATGCCCTGCCTGCGCTGATGATACCAGCTGCCCTGGTTCTCAGGTCTTTGGACAAGCCCGAGCTCCACCACCGGCTTTCCTGGTCCTCCATCTTGAGACGGCTGTTGTGGGACTTCTCCGCCTCCATAGTTAGGTAAGTCAATTCTCCTAACAAATCTCCTCTTGTGTTTCTGCCTGCCTACCTGTCTGTCTATCTGTGATACAGGGAACATGTTTTACTAATACAGTACGCACAAAGATACACCACAGGGCAGATTAATCAGTATGTCCATACTTACAGCAAAGAGACCCCACCCTAGGACGGGCTGAACACATTTTAATGTAACCCATATAACACCTTTTTTTAAAAAAAGGTTTATTTATTATGTATACAGTGTTCTGCCTGCAGTCCAGAAGAGGGCACTAAGTCTCATTACAGATGGTTGTGAGCTGGGCATTGAACTCAGGACCCCTGGAAAACCAGCTAGTGTTCTTAACCACTGAGCCATCTCTGTAGCCTACAACATATGTTATGTAGCCAGGTATGCTAGGTAAAAGCAAGCAGTGGTGGCCCATGCCTTTAATCCCAGCACTTGGGAGGCAGAGGCAAGAGAATCTCTGAGTTCAAGGCCAGCCTGGTCCACTATAGAGATAGAGACTGTTTGGACAAAAAACAAACAAGCAAACATAAAACAAAAAAATGCCTTTTATGTATTGCGACCGCTAGGTCTTGAGGTGCTCTGGATCCACTGCAGGTGGAAATGTCTCTCGGGCTCAGAAAGCATTCCTCCGCGGAGGCAATGGGGGCATTTCTCGGTCAGTGTCCAGTTGTGTCAAGTGCTTTTAGCCCTATCCATTCAGTACGAAGGTGCAGACCAAACCCTTCAACATTCCTTCTACAACAGGCTTGCTTGGGAAGTCTGGGGCAGGTAGCAATAATGACACCAAGAGCTTACGTTCCCAAGTGATCTCAAAACATTCACCGGGGCCTCATAAATGGGCTAGACTGAACTAAATAATAGGAAAGGGAAGACTAGGGCACCACAAGCCCCCGGGGGAGAAGGCTCAGCGCAGAGAGAGAGCAGGAGGCAGGGACGGTTGAGCCGGCCACTGAGGCGGCATCTAGCGTTTGTCCTGCTTCAGCAGGCATTTGTTCAGTAGGCACTGGGTGGCAGGCATGGCTTCCATAGTAAAGATCCCTCTTTGATCCAGACTGGCCAAAACCCAGCCCAGCGAAGCTCGCACCGTTTTCATACCATGTACCCTGCACCCCAGCCTCCTTATGCCCTCCCGTCCTCACACCACAACAAACCCCAGTTCTAAGCTGTGTTGTTACAACACCCTCGCAGTTTTGCATTGCTTTCCTGGTAACCGTCCTGGGCCCCAGGGATCTTGGCAGACTTTGGTCTCCTCAGAAACTCGGGAAGCCCTGAGGCTCCAATATATCTGTTGTCACCGCGAGCCCCACGTGTCTTGTGCAGTGGGGAGTGTACCCTAGCACAACCCATACTACCGTAGGTCCATGCGATTCGGGTTGGAGTATTTGGCAGAATTTATTGTCCACCTGAAATAGAATTGTCATTCCAAATTTCCCGTGACTTCTAAATTAAACCTGACAAGCTTGGAGAGGAAGCAGCCATTGGTAGCTGCGACTGCTCGGTCGGACGTTTCCCTCCATAGCATTCTTGTGATAACTTCATCCTGACAGGCAGTGCTCCCCCCCCCAAGAGTGGGCATGATGCCTGTGTGTGATAGTCGCCTTTGTTCATTCGGCTCGTTTTCTTTATCCAGAAAGAAAAGGTGATCTGTGACCCATGGGAAGCCTTGGGAAATTCTCATTGTTTACATCTGCAGAGGTAAATGTCTGTGGACAATGCTATTAATTCCCATCACATGGGTAAATATCTGCATCCATATGAACAACAGTAAATCACTTAAACAATTCACCCACAGATGTGGTTAGTTTTCTGGGAATCCACTCTTATTTTCCCTTTAGTATTTCTAGTTTATTCATATTCTTTTGACTACAATGACACAATTCGACCCTGCCTGTTTACCCTGACCCACAAGGCCCAGAGTGTCTACTATGAAAGGACCATGGTGCCAGCACATTGCTTTTCGGAGGCCTTGTGTCCTCTGTAATTTACTCTTCATGTGCTGCCATTGGTTTCAAAGCCTGTACCAGCCCCGCCCCAGTGCACCAAGCCAGTCCCTAAACCCTGCCTTTCAAAATGTTCCTTTGCTCTCGGAATGCTGTCCACTCCCCTCCAGCCCGTTATCCACCTTGGTTTTTCCCCCCTCGTTGAAGGCTCTCTCCTGCAAATAGCATCCCAAATAAATGCTAGCCCGTGCTATAGGGGAAGCACAAAACCAGATCCAACTGACAGCTGTAAAACAGAACCCTCAGGCCTCTGTTGTGATAAGTGGCTTTCCTTTCTGCTCGGGTGAGGTGAGTCACGTTCATTGGCTGGGCAGACAGAAAGAAGCACAAAGCATCTAGGTCTACAAGTCTTGGACTGGATGAACATAGGCCTCCCAATAAAGACTATCTGCAGGCAAATCCATGAGGCTGACTGCCCTATGTCCTAGATACTCCTCTAGGTCCAGTGTCTAGTACACGGATGGTCCTCCATGGACATTTGCCAAACCTCCTACTTAGCAAGATCCCCTTCAGGCTCCCTGCTCGCCCCTGGCCTCCCTTGGTAGGTGTTTTCTGGTTGTGTTGCTACGCAACAGCTATTTTCCCAAGTTTTCCCTGTTGAAAGAATTCTGACATTTTCATAAATGACCCTACATTTTAGGGAAACTGAGGCTACCTTCAAAACCACGGGTTGATATCCCATCTTGAGATGAGGCAGAAGCAGGGGTGACCCCCAGTCGAGGATGTCAGCCATCTTTCCTGTGCTAGAAACTGGTTTAGAGACGGGTTTAGGAACAACCCTCCTGAGATACTCTGTGTGAGTCACTGTCACCTAGACAGCGAGGGTGGCCTTTGATCCGTCCTAGCAATCTGATACAGCCAAGAGAAGCCACAGCTCGGCTCTGGGAGTTTTTAAATTCACAGAAGAGATAATGGCTCTTACCCAAGTGCAGTTGACTTTTATGGTTTTCCTGGAGGCACTTTACCGGAGAAAATCTGGTTATCTAAAGCCAGGGCAGAAAACTTATCACATGGAACTTGCATATTAAGCTTGAGAGAAGCAGCCACACTTGACTTCAGCACAGATATCTGGTTTATCCAAATAAACAAAGCCCTCTATGGGTAGAGTCAGGAGTAGGGAGACAATGGGAAGCGGGTGAGCCTTTCACTGCTGGTTTTTAACCCTATTCCCTGCCAACCACATCATTCAGCTCACCCAGCATGAAGTTCTAATGGCAAACCCAGAAATCTTGTTAAAGGCGATACCCTACATACACACATTCAGCTAATACAGAGCCTCTGAACTGCCCGGCACTGTTTTAAAGGCTTGATGTATACTATACACAACTGTTTTCTCGGGCTTGTGCTCTAACGCAGGACAGCAAACAGAACCATCCAGCGTCATATAGAAGCTGTTCAGCGTGCTCTGACGATAAGGAGGCAGAGTGTGCATGCAGGACTGGAGTCCACAACCTCAGCTGCTCACCGCCTCATGGTCAGAATCCACTGTAGTTCTTTAACCATGGGACATCAACAAAGGAGTTGTTTTCATCAGTGATAATGAGCAACAGGGCCTGGGTCCCTCCTGAGGCAGGGAAGACACATATGTGTGGCATGACTTGACTATAATGAGGATCACCCATGAAAATACTTAAGGAAAGCAGACAGGCCCCGGTGGAGGCCACAACTCAGCAACACATCCCAGAGTCTTAAATTCCCCCCTCCCCCTTCTAAACTCTGTTTTTGGAAAAGGAAAAGACACAAATCCAATCCAAACCCCCAACAAAATGGCTCGAAGAGTGGGCAATGGCATGCATCTAATTTACACCCATGTCAGCTGAGCTGTGGGGTGCGGGGAGTTGGGGGGGTGCTGGTCCTCAGCTAAACCAGGGTTGCACTCTGTGGGGCTTTGCTCGTTTGTGAACACAAACTGCTGCTGGCCTCTTCCCGTCAGTCCCTGCCTTACACGGCAGGCGCTTCCCGAAACATTCATTTGTGTTTTCATCCTCATCATCATCATCATCTTTTCTTCTTCTTTCTCAACTCACAGGCAAGAAAAAATTCAGTAAGTAAAATTACCCACGCCATAATTTTATCCACATTTCTCACAAAGGTTGTCTCCTCCAGACTTCAGCAACTAGTTGAAGCCATCAGGAAGGGATTAGCATTGTTATGAAATGTGTATAATTCATCATGCCAGATCCTCATTAGGGTTGGCATCTGGCGGGCTCCCCATGTGTCTGAGGGTTGGTGTGCATGCACACATACAGAATGTGGAAAGAGATAAATAGACCAGTGCCTCCCACAGAGTAGGTGATCAGCAAACGCAGAACTGACTTGTAAAATGCCCGAGCCTTGCCTTTCAGCCTAAAAAGCTAACTCACCCTGGGAAAGAGAGCAAACATCTCAAGATGTGTAGCAGATATATTGCTGGTCTGGGGATGCAGGTGCTGAGCCATCCGTTACTCACAGATGGGGCACATGATTCCAGTCCAGTCAATGATGGGGATTCCAAGCCCCTGGCTATGGAAATTAGCTTAGAGAAGGACAGTACCTTAGCCAGGCCAATGGATCTTTCTGGAATCTTTCTTGAAGCTCGTCCCGGCACAACACTATCTGCTCTTACATGCCCCTGTTCTAAACTGGGAGAATGCGAACCTGGACCCTGGCAGCTTTGCCTTGAGGACGAAGCCAGGATAGGAGCAGTCGCTTGAGTTCCTGGCTACAGCTGTAACCTTCAACAAGGTTCAGATGCCTTTTTGTCGCTTGAATAAAAGTCATTGCCAGTTCACAGACTATTGTAATAACATGGCTACCGCTTATCACCTACCATGTGACAGGCATCATGTCAGGTCCTTTAGAAGAAGTGTCTGTGACAGCATGCTTTGTTACATAGTGTGATATTTGCAGGACAGAGATGACCAGGGCAGTAAATAGAATGGGGTCTCCCCCCCCCCAGGGATGTTCAGTCTATTGACATTGGGATAAGACATTGTCACCTACAGAATTCACTTTAAAAAAACAATGTGGTCAAATGCCCCTCCCCCAAATTAACACACGCGCAAATTCTATAACATTTTAAAATTAGATTTTTGTGGGAGACTGCATTCATAGCTAGCCTTGGCCAGGAGTTCGTCATGCCTGCATGGCAGCCCTGCGCATGGCGAGCCGTCCAGGCTGCCCCGGTTCATGCTTTTTCTACCCTTATGTCCTACTACTGGGTACAAGCTCTAGCGATAGGAAATGGAGTCTTCTGGTTTCAGAAGACCAAGGGCCACATAACAGTGACTCATGGATGTTCATTACTTATTTGTAAGTGAGAATTCAGAGTATCCCATCCAATAAATAATATGAACAAGATGGCAGAATATTCATCTATATCCATGATCCTTTTGAAAAATGGTTTCATGGGGTCTGGCCTCCCCCTTGTAGCTCATTAGGAAGAGCATTTGCCTACCCATTCGGAAGGTTTAATCACTGCTCTGAAAAGAAAAAAAAAAATCCGATGTGGTGGTACACGGTGCACACTCGTAGTCCTAGAACTTGCAGGTCATCACCTCACTTTCCATCTCCATAGGCCTTTACCAGACTTGCACATAAATGGGAACATATTGGTGTGGTCTCTTGTGACTGGTCCCTTTTATTCCACCACGCTAAAACATATGCTTTATTCTGCTTTTATTATGATGTTCTCAGCTTCTTTGGGGCTTAAGGAGCCTTGCAGAAGCTGATGAAAGCCGAGTGCTCTTTGCCCTGAAAACACTCATATGCAACTGTTTCTAAGTGTTCCAGGAGCCCGGAATCCCATCTACAGAACTCCGTGTAAACATAATTCTCATTAAAATTGTTGGATGTGACTTTAAATGCTACTTCCCTTCAGTGGACTAGCCTCTTGTTTATCTGTACTTCTGAGGTGACATGTATGGGGACAGCTCGCCTGGGGGCCCACTGGGTCACACCATGATGGCTACCGACAGCTGCAGGGTCCTCCATCCGGGACTTCATGAAGATACAAGAGGATTAGATGTGAATGCTAAGCACAGTGTGAGATGAGAAGCACGCGTGGTTCGCTGTGCCGCACACTGGAACACGCTCAGCATGTTTTTATAATAAGCTATAAATGAGACACAGCGGCCTGGGAAGAGTTTCCAGTCGCCCCATAGAGTTACTGCTGGAATCTTATCCAGTGGGGCAGAGAAAAAGAGTTGTTTTTCTAGAGGGGCTGGGGCTCTGATGAGATTTAGTTTCTCACTAAGCAGCAGCCTGCTCTCAGACGATAGATTTGTCATCTCAAGACGGACCTCAGGTGTCACCATAGAGGCCGCCTGCATTGATAGAGTAAGAGCTATTCAGATAATTGAAAATATTGTGGGTTTTTTGTTGGCCCGGTTACTTGTTTCTTATCGGCTAGCTCTGCCTTAATTATTAACCCATTTCTGCTGATCTATGTATTTCTCTTACCGGGGAGTCTGCTTTCTCCAGACTCTCCATCTTGACTCCTCCTTCCTACTTCCTATTTCCTCCTTGTCTCCTAGTCCCTCCTATCTTCCTTCCCTATTGGCCAACAGTGCTTTATTATTAACCAGTATGAGAAACATATACAGAATGACATCTCCCATCAGGTTTTTGTTTTTCAGTGTCAGGGATTGAACCCTGGGCATTGTACATGCTAGCCAAATATTCTGCCACTATGCTACACCCCAACCCAAGACATTGTTTTAAGAAGGGATTGTACTGGGTAAATGTGTGTGTGTGTTTAGTATGTTATAAATGTATAAAATGAATATACATACACATGTTTTGGTTTTTACTTAAAACATACACTATTAGGTTCATATAAACATCGATACTTATGAATACTGTACTATTTCTAGCATTCAAAATAGTATTTGCAAGCTGGGCTTGGTGGCATGTCTGTAAGTCTCGCTCTTGGCAGTAGGATAGCTACATATTCAAAGCTAACCAGAGCTACATATTGAGACTCTTATCTCAACAAACAAACCAAACACTTGCACCAGGTTCAACATAAAATATGTATTCTTTTCATACAAGCCTTTTGATAGGGCTCCAAACTATTTTCTTTTTATTGGCTACACCCATACTGCCTCACAATTATTGTCTCATAGAAGTGGGCCGTAGATTAGAAGCATTTACTCTAAGGTACAAGTGCAGAATTTATTTTTTCCCCCTTCTAATCTTTACTGTCTCCCTGCCTACACCTAATTTGACACCAGCTCTTTTCTTTAGTGACTCGCCTTTGTTAAATCCTTTTACAATTTCAGAACAACTATTATGGAAATGGCCATGCTTTGCTTCTGTGTTTTGCTGAACAGTACTCAAATTACTTGATTACAGTAAAAGACCATGCTCTTGGCTTAACCTTTTCAAGTGGGCTCTTAGTAAGTCTATAGCATCACTGTTAAACCCAGTAAGGAATGGTGGGCAAAAGTCCACTAACAGTTGGGTTTAAAGGAATGGGTGGATGACAGATATGGAATACATATGTGCACACACATATGTTTGTGTGTGGTCGTATGAGCGTGCCCATATTCGTATGACCCACCTTCAGAAGGTAGTGTGTTCTCTTATTTGCCTCTACTGTCTCTGAGCCCAAAGGAGCTCTCCTGTAAATGCCTGAGTACTAGGACGCGCACACACTTGCTTCTCTGTAAGCTGCCATCACTTCCCATGTGGACTCTGGCAACACCTGCTTCATATCTGTCTGTCTGTCGTCACACATGTCCCTTGACTTGAGTGCACCTGAGACTTGAAAATCATTTCATATTTGGAATATAAGTGAGCTCTCCTTCTAAAGGCTTTGCAAAATCTTTTTCTCTTCCCACTAAATTCTTCCTAGCATGACATAGAAAATGGTTGGTAATCTTCAGAGCATTTCTTTTTTTGACCCCCCCCCCCACCACCTTGTCTGATCTCTGGTCACATGAATGTGCCGAGACCTGCCTTCCAAAGGTGGGATTTGATGGTCCGTTCCCTTGCTTGCCTCCATACCCTCTTAGGGCCCCTTGGGAGCTTTGCTGTAAATGCTCAGGTATTGGGACACATGCTTGCTTCTCTGCAAGCCACCACCGCTTCCCATGGGGACTGTGGCAACACCTTCCTTGTTTCCCCAAAAGCCTTTCCATTCCAGCCCAACACTGTCCCTTTTCAGCCACACACCAGTCACAGTGGACATTTCTGGCACACAGATCTGCCCCTGCCTCCTTCAAAGTGCATCCTTCTGTGGCTTCCCAGGCTCTCAAAACAGAAGCCAGACTTTTGGACAGTACCCAAGAAGTCTTTCTGTGAAAATCCCTGTTGACCTTTCCGGCCGTCTTTGTACCACCCACACCTGTCTTCCTTTGTCTATGCTAACATTTTGTTTAGTTCCGGCTCCTTGTACAACAAGCTACAGTCTCTGACTTCGTGTCACTCTGCCTTCTAGCACATGACCACCTTTGACTGCAGCATCTGTGCAAAGCCTTCCAAACATTCTTCCGACAGGCAGATCCCAGCCCAGCATCTGGCTCCCTGAAGAGACTTCAAGAGCAGCTAAGGGACGGGACAGTGCCCGTGTGATTATTGCTGAATCTTCAGTCTAGTATCTTGCTTGCAGAGATGAAAGTTCATCTACAGGGTTGACAGTTGCATAATGCCTTCTTTTCAGAATCACCGAATGCCAATGCCTTCACCCAAGCAGGCCGATGGGTAAGGTATTCAGTGCAGGAGAGTGTCTTCTGCATGTGCCTTCTAGATAGTCACTCTGTGGGACCAAGAGCCCGGCAGGTCACAAAGATTTATTTTTTAATTCTTATCTTTTAACTGCCACCTCTGATTGTATTAATATATCAGAATATTCACACTGCTCCTTCTCTTGGGGGGGTGGGGGTCTTGAAAGTCTCACAATTTAATTTGCATTCACGTTAGCCACCCACAGAGCACATTAAAGGTACGGAGACAGTGGTAAACCCACAGCTGCGGAGAGACAAGTGTGACAGGCGTGAGGTCCAGTGTCCCCTGTCTGGATCTCCTGGCTCTCCCTGAGCATCGTGGCCTCCAGCTTTCAGGTGGCAGAAAACTCTGGGAGCAGCCTGGGGGCTGAACTTGGGTCTCTTGTCTGCGGTTGCACATCTTCTGTCGCCACCATTTGTTCACATGGGGACCTGGAAGAAGTTATGTCAGATATGTCAACAGGAAGGCGGGCCGAAGAGCTAGGGGTAGTGGCGTGTTCCTATCACATCAGCTCTTGGGAGGCAGAGACAGCCTGGGCTATGTAGTGAAAACTTGTCAAGAGATAAAGACAGGAAAGGGGGAGAGCTGGAGGGTGCCCACAGCCAATCCTGTCTGCATTTCAACACCCTGCCCTGGAATGTGCACACACTTCCCTCTAACTCCATGACATTCATGGGACCCACTCAGGGCCTTTCCGTGCCCTAGAGCAATGGCTTCTGTTCGGTCACATATGGGAGGGCCACACGTGGGAGGGCCATAGAAGCTCCAGTCCTCAAGCTCCTGTCTATAAGGAAGATTGGCTTCATTTCCTCTACAGTGTCTCAGGCTGCTCTATCTTTAATTTTTTAATCTTGACATTATATGAGGCTGTGTCTTTAGAAGAGAAAGGAACTCACACAGTGACGTATGACCTCATGTCTGAGATGACTGCGCAGATGATGCCTCCTTGGTCTATTCTCGCCACAGGAGCTCAGTGTCACAGTCCAGAGGAGCAGTGGTCAGGGTCCACTGCTCCAGCTCCTTTCAAGGTGACAGCACATCCTCACCTCCCACAGAAATTCAGAACTTGGTACATATCGCACACTAGGCGGAAAGCACTTCCTCCTAACTGCTGGTACCCAAGGAAGATGAAGGTTCTGAGAGCCTCCCGGCACCACCCCTTAGGGAAGTTGTCTATAGAGAGGGAGGAGAAAATTCAGACAGCATTCTTCCCCAGGCAAGATGCTGATTATCTAGGTAGGGTAGTCTGCTGGGGAGTGATTGACATGTGGGCCTTCAAGCTACGAGACAGGCACAGGCTTTGTGGGTATCTTTAGACTCCACGCATGCAAACTACAGAATTAGATGCTACCCTTTGGAATTTTACTGTTTGGAACTAAGAACCCCTCCCAGCCTCCTTTTCTTCTATTCAGGGTAATTTGGCATGGATAGAAATATCCCAAGTGTTTATTTCAGCAAAGGCAGGTTTTTGCTTCTGGAGATAATCCCAAGTGCTGTCCCGTAGTTGTGTTAGCAAGCACTTTACCCATTAAGACACCTCATTGGTACTGTTCCTTCTTTGTAAGTCATGTTTTCCTCTTCTTCTGGCCCATAGTCTTCACAGGGAAAGAATCATAGCCAAATATAAAAGTACAGTCAAGACTGAAATGTAAATGGCTTACAAAAGATAAGACATTTGGGTCTGCAGAACGCTTGCCTGCAACCTGATGACCTGACTTCAGTTATCAGGACCCACACAGTGCAAGGAGAGAGAACTAGTTTGACCTCTAACCCCCACCTGTGTGCTGTGCCATTCACACACACACACACACACACACACATGCACATACACACACATGCACACACGCTCACACATGCACACGCACATGCACACGCACATGCACATGCACACACGCATGCATGCACACACACACATGCACACATGCTCACACATACACACGCACACACATGCACGCACACACATACGCACACGCACACACATGCACACACACATGCTCACACATGCACACACACGCATGCATGCACATACACACACATGCACACACGCTCACACACACACGCTCACACATACACACGCACACACACATGCACATGCACACACACATGCACACACATGCTCACACACATGCACACACGCTCACACATACACACGTTCACACATACACACGCTCACACATACACACGCACACACACATGCACACGCACACACACATACACATGCACATGCACACACACACATGCTCACACACATGCGCGCACACACACACACACAAATGAGGAAATAAATGTTTAAAAATATAAGATTTTTTAAATCATTCGATTTTCGGTATTGAATTTTTTGCCTTGTGGACACCTGTGCATTTACAATAATTAAATCAGTCTTTTTTATTTTTTGAGACAGGGTTTCTCTGTGTAGCTCTGTAGACCAGGCTGGCCTCAAACTCACAGAGATCCACCTGCCTCTGCCTCTGCCTCCTAAGTGCTGGGATTAAAGATCCGAGCCACCACTGCCCGGCTAAGAAAAGACTTATAGCTTGGTCATGACTTTGTATTATTGAAAGAAAAATGTAATTGATTTAGGTTTAGAAAGTGGTATGTAAACAAAGTAAAATGGTGCGTGTGTGTATGTGTTCGTGTGCGTGAGAACATGCCTAAGACACAAAAGGCCCGTTGTTTTGGATGTTAACTTGAAGAGAGTAATGCTGGGGATGATGCCATATGCCTTTATTCTGAGCAACTGGGCAGCAGGGGCAGAGGTGAGTGGATTTCTGTGAGTCGGGTGGGGGGCAGCCTGGTCTACATAGTTCCAAGCGTGAGACCCTCTTGTAGTTGGAGGGTAGTAGGGGGCGGCACTGGATTAATTATTTTTCCTGTGATTGTAAAGAACTTGAAGCTTTGGGTGGTATATTTTTTTTTAATTCGTTCTCTTTTCTTCCTATGCCCACCCCACCGCTTGCTTCTGCTTTGTTCCTGAGAGTTGGAGTTTTGCCATGTAGCACAGGCTAGCCTTAAATCCAGGATCTTTCTTTCTGTTTCTCGAGCGCTATGCTTACAGGCATGTACCCCCCTGTTCAGCTCATTATTCATCTTTCAAAATGTGTGTGTGTGTGTGTGTGTGTGTGTGTGTGTGTGTGTGTGTGTACACACACCCCAGAGAACAACTTGGGGGAGTCTCTGTCTCCCTTCAGAATGTGGATCCCAGAGATGGAACTCACGTCATTAGTGAGTGCCTTTCCTTGCTAAGCCACCTCACTGCCCCCTCTTCCATCCTAAGCCACATTCCCAAGTCCTCCATGTCCATCGACAGTCATCTCCCTTCACCAGTTCTTTAAGGGCATGCCACATCACCTCCTCCACCTGTCCTGAGCACAGCCACCTCACAATTGACGGGGGACAACTATTTTCAATCACATTGAAATATGCATGCACATCCCATTGTATAACAGGCAGTAAATCTGCACTATGAGTTGACCTATTTTGCACTCAGCATTCCTTCGCGGGCCAATCCCATTAGCATATCATTTCCAACAAACTGTGCTAGAGATGTTTGGAAATGGTCCCTGTTCTGGGATGCTTGACTTCTGTGTCTTACCGCGTACCAGTCAAGAGTTTCAACCAAGGGCTGATAGGAACCGGGTAAGACAGGGTTTCCACATAGAAAGCCTGGCCAGTCAGGAGGCCAGGGCCTAGCCGCCTCTGGGTGGGTGCCGATACAAGTTAGTGGTGTACTGCATATGCCAAAGGCGGTCTTCGGGGCCCACAACCCTGGTGTCCGAAGCAACAGGTCAGCAGCAGCAGCAGCAGCACAGGGCGAGTTGTGTCCCTAACATGTAAGTTGTGTGTCGACTGGCAAAGTGGCTTCTACGCAGTCACGACAAGGCAAGGGGCGGTCTTCAGGGATGGCTTGATTCAATGAGACAATTCTCACTGTTTCAAAAAGCATGTTGGAAAAGGAAACATTTGTTCATAATTAGGCATGAACATTTAAAAGCACTTAAAAGTACATTTGTTGGCCAAAATTTTTCAAAATTGTTGACTCAATTGGATCTGGAGACGTGATTAAAAGGAGCTGGGGTGGTGAGCAGGCTGAGAGACACAACTGGAGTTACCCCAGTAACCTTCGTAAGAGATGTCCACTCACCAGCACACTCACTCTGAGTTTCTGAACCACCACCACCACCACACGCATATATACCAAATGTGCACACACATTCCACACATAAACCATATGTGCACATTTACCACATACATACCACATGTGGATATACACCCCCACACCAAATACGCACATGCTACATATACATACACACCATGTATGCACAGATAATACATGCTTATGAGTAGACATGCACACACTCACACACTCATACCACATGCACACATGCACGTGCACACGCGCACACACACACACACACACACCCAGAGTCTCCAGAGGATCACTTTTACAAGTCAGGGTTTAATGAACAACTTATAAGCCTTAGAGGCCTAGGAAAGGTCATACAGGAAAGCCAATAGGCTCTGTCTTCATATATGTCCGAGAGTATGTGTTCAGAGCCCTACTGCCTCATACAAGTCCAGGGATAGTAACAGAGTTCTTCAGCCACTGGCTTTTGCTTAGATTTGAGCCACAGGCCAGCATTCGGGCTCTAATGCTGTTTTTCTTTGACCAAACTTTTAAGGTAGGACTCTTGGCCTTTGCCCTTTGTCTTTTTCCTGTGTTTACAGGGTCTTTGTTTTGTTCTTGTGGTGGTTTGAATAAGAATAGCCTCAATAGATTCATATGTTTGGAAGCTTAGTAATCAGTAAGGGAGGCATTAATTGAAGTGGATTAGGAGGTGTGGCCTCACTGGAGTGGGCGTGGCCTTGTTGGGAGAGGTGTGTCACTGAGGGTAGGCTTTAGGGTTTCAAAAGCCCAGCCCAGGCCTGTAGATCTGGATGCAGAACTCTAGCTGCTTCTCTGGTGCCGAGTTCGTCTGCATGCCACGATGATCATGGACCAACCCTGTGAAGCCGTAAGCAAGTCCCAGTTGGGCGCTTTTCTTTATGAGCGCTGCCTGGGTCGTGGTGTCTTCCCAGCAGTAAGACAGTGACTCAGACAGCTCTGTCCATGCTCCCGAGTTTGGTTGCAAACGGTCTCAAATCCCGTGGGGGAAGGAAATCAAGTACGGCGTTGTATGACATGATCTGACGCTGCTCTTTGCTCGTGGGCTCTAAAGTCGTGCCAAGACACAGCTGTGCCTGGTGCAGAGCTCACCGTGGCCCTGCCGGGAAGACCATGAGCCGTGCAGTAACTGCTGGGAAGGACTGGGAACGCTCGAAGTCACCTTGTTTGCCTTAACACAAAAAGCGTGGACAAGCCATGCCCCCCACACACACACACACACATACACTGGAGTACCTGGACCTTCTCCAGGTACCAAAGCAGTAGAAGATCCCGGTCAGTGCCCAGCAGGGCGGCCCTGTTGACTGACGGCCCTGCCCTGACTCACTCCCTACCCCAGACGTCTTTTTAGAAAGCAGCCCCGCACTGCCTGCTTGGCTGTTTAGAGGTGTGGCTGCGGTTTTCTGCCTCTTGGAGGTGTCTTTGAGACATTGCTTCCTGTCTCCAGCAAGACCTGGCCTTGTAGGTTACAAAAAGGCGCAGTTACCTAACTTCAGCCAAGAAGCCGATCTCACTACCAAACCTTTAGCCACCTTGCAGCTAAAGTTTAAGCGTGGCACTGGGGGCCACAACACTCATGCCCATGGCACCCTCCTAGCCTTTGCCTGGGGAACAGGAGGCAGACACAGAGTAGCTGCTGGTGAGGGTGGTGGCAATGGGCTCCCATCTCACCGAGTCCCTTCTCCATTTTAGACAGATTTTCTTCCCAGGCTGGGAATGAGAGAACGCCAGCGCCCCCGAACTCTACCAGTTTGAACCAAATTCAGCTTCCCTGTCATAGAAGGCCCATGAGGGCCCATGAGGGCCAGGCCTCAACTCTGGAGCCCACATTCTGGGGTGTATGCACTGTGGGGACCAAACATAGATGAAGACGGGTAGGGAGGGAAGCAGTGTCGGGAACTAGGAGCAAGTGGGGATGTGACTTAGCACCCATCAAGGGAGGGTGGATTGCAGAAAGCCAGGCACTCGGGAGGCAGAGGCAGGGAGTTCAAGGTCAGCCAGGGCTCTAGAGGAAGTTCCAGGAGAGAGAGGGAGAGAGAGAGAGGGAGGGAGAGAGAGAGAGGAGGAACAGGCAGGCAGGTGGGAACTGTTTGTGAGTGGCATGGGGTGGGGAGCAGAGTCTGACTCTCGTTCCTGGCTCAGCAGGCCCAGGTGGGATGAACAGGCAAGTCCAGCACTAACAGACAAAAGCATGTCAGCTCTCGGTGAGGGACCACGCTGAAACCTCACATGGACTTTCTCAGCAGGGGGGAAAGGCAGAGGGTTAGAGGGTTAGGATAGACCATGTTCTCCTTCTCTCTACACTTTGGATCTGAGGGTAATAGCTGGGATCTAATGCATGAAAGCAGAAGCCACATGATTCTATTACAATCCAAAGATATCTGTGTGTGTGTGTGTGCGCGTGCGCAAACACACACACACACACACACACAGAGTGAGAGAGAGAGAGGAGAGAAAGATGGAAAAAATCTGGAAATGCCAGGTATCTTCTCAATATCTTCTCAAGATAGGTAAAACAGTAACATTTTAATTGGGAACAAAAATTGTGAAGAGTCTATGTGCGTGTGCATTCGTGTGTGTGTGTGTGTGTGCGCGCGCGCACGCATGTGCATTCGTGTGTGTGTGTGTGTGTGTGTGTGTGTGTGTATTAGGTGGGGGTGAATCAAAGGAAGCAGATTTTATTTGAATTAAAAACAGAATACAACTACAGTGTAGCCTGAAGGGTTGCACCTCAAGCTGAGGTAGGCGCATGGCCCCGCCCACTGTTGGGATCAACTCTAGCTCCTTCTTCATCCTGTTGCTGTTCAGAAGAGCAGCTCAGGCAGTAGAAAACCATGTCAGATTTACTTGTTGCTTTTCTGGAAGTGAGTGGGAGGATTTGTTCTCCCATATGTTCGTCCATTCAGGTGTCCACTCGTGCAGGGAGTGTTTTAAGCCCCTCGGGTGAGTCTCTGTTGTCAGCAATTATCTTAACTGTGGTGGATGAATTCTGTCTCAACCCACACGGTAGCGTCGAGACAGGTCCATCCACCGACCCATTTTACAGAGGGGGAAGCTGAAACAGCTCATCCTGACAGAGGCTGTCAAGAACATGGGTGTGTGGGCGCCGTCAGTACCTTTAAGGGTATCTCAACCTGGGTAGGAGGAAACCAGTAGGAAAAGATCAGTCATCCACACGCTTCCTCCACACCAGCGAAGGTCGCGTCGGGTTGGGTGTCCCTTGGGTGTCCCACGAAGTTGTTAGGCTCTCCCCAAAAGTGCAGCCGACCAAGCCAAGGGGCATTCAGGGTGCAGTGTTTATTGCACGGGCGGTGTTTTGTCAAGTAGTGGCACTACACCAGCGCACAAGGATTTGCCGCTTAGCCTGAGGTCCCTCTGAGCTCTCCTCCCTCTCTATAAATGGAGGGAAATATGCAAGCGGAACTCCTTTGATCTTCTTAAGTAAAACAAATGATGATATGGAGCAGAGGATAAATATGAGCACTTTCTTATCCGGTGAAGAGCTCCAGACATATTTTGCCTTCATTTAAAACAGTTATATAAATATGTGCTGGCAGAATTTTTTTTTTTTTTCTAAACCAAATACCCTGAAGGATTTTCACTGTCCCTGTCCAACTCGCTTCTGGAAAATGTTGACCTCTGGATTGCTTAGACTCTTTATGCTCACCTTGGAGTCTTGCTTTTGTGGTAGCTTTTATTATGGTTTAGCTACATTGCTTGCCCAGTGGCAGGATGTGATGTTTTTATTGGGAGTAATATAAATTACAGCCTGCATTTTTCCACATACATCTTCCTACAGGAGCAGAGGGGATGGGGGCTGCACATGGTGTCTGTAGCCGCGGGAATACTGCGATTGCCTTGAAAGAGAGAAGCAATGGCTGCAACGGAGAGCTTTCTTGGTGTTTCTTTGACCCTCGATAACATACATCAGTGGGTTTGGAATGGGAAACATGTGATTTGTCGTCTTCAGGATTTCTCTTAATAAGAATGTGTGTGTGTGTGTGTGTGTGTGTGTGTGTGTGTGTGTAACTTTGGGTCTCGTTCTGCAGGTCCTAACTACCTTTGCCGTCTTTTGAGAGGGTTCCTCATTACTGTGAGGCTCGGCTGAGGGTATAACTTTTGTCTGATGTGTTCTCCCATTTTTCCACTTGCAAAGAATACTCTGGTCTGTTCTTCAAAGTGAAACTGTTGATTTGCATCTTTGTGGCTCACGAAGGAAGCAGGCATTGGAGCTATGTCGTGAATGTCCTTATGTTATAGATAGAACCAGCACTACTTGCGGTTCTAAAACTTAACCGTAGCTGCTTTGAGTTTAGTTTTGACTTTTGAATAACCTTAGAGAAATTTGCAAAGATGGCAGAGTGTTCCAGGATGCCTTCCCCCAAGTGGGTCCTGATGTTAGCAGCTTATGTAACCACTGTCCACTTCCCAAGAAGGGAAATTAGCAGTTATTACTACTAAGAAGCTTCAGGCTCTATTCGGATTTCAACAATTTTCCATTGATGTTCGTTTTTAGTTCCAGAACCTAGACAGCAGACTGTAATGCATTTGGCTGGGTAGTTTTTAAAAGCTAGTTTATCTGTCTTTCCTCTTTGCAGATGATGACTGTCTCTTTGCTCAGCATCGGTGGTGATGCAAGGAGATCGTGAGAAAAAGACCTGAGCTTTGTTGTTGCTTTTTCATTTCATATTTGTGTTATTTCATTCCCTCTACTGTCTTGGATTTTCCTCGGAGTTGTTCTTAGTCCCTTGCATAGAAATAGGATATAGTGTATCTTTATGTTCATATGTATGTTCAAGGCTCTCTGACTTTCTCTGCATCCTGCGGAGTATTGATAGAGGTTTATTTATTCATATTTGAAATTTTATGATATTTTTCTTAATTCTTCAACTTGTCAGAGACATACGAGGCCTTTGATTGATGGCATGCATGGGGATTTCATAGTTGCCTCTTTCACACCTTTCTCTCTTTGTGCTATAAGCTTAGCGTTTCCACTTTATTCATCTGATCCCGTTCTCTGTGTGTGTGTGTGTGTGTGTGTGTGTGTGTGTGTGTGTGTGTGTGAAGCCTGTCAAGGTGTAATGGAAACCTGATATTTCTCTCTTGGTTTCTGTCTGGATGTTCATTTTGTCACCAAAACTGCTGCACCAGAGTCCCCGTTTTTGTAATGAATCAATATGTTTCTTCTGTAATTGGGTTCGCTGAGACTGTCCATTTCTTTGTAATTGTTATTCACTCCACTATGCAGTGGTCTCCCTTCTCTCATTTACAGTTTTTGATATGAAATCAATTTCATGTAGTACTAACATAGTCACTTGTGTTCTTTAGTTTCTGTTTGCATGAAATGCCTTTTCTCATTTCTTCTCTTTCAGTCTGTGCTTGTCCCTAAGGTCACTGTCATTTAGAGACAGTGTGTCTTGGGTTGTATTTGGTTTCCATGGTGATTTCTGTGGTTGTTGTTGGTGTGCATACACATGTACACATGTGCTTCATAAAGCCAACTATTCTATGACTATTATAACCCCTTTCTCTTCCTGGTGTCCCTTTCTTGTTCGCCTCTCCCTTTATAGCTTCCCTCCCAATAGTTCCTTCTATTTTCAGGTCACATTCACCAAAAAATCAAGACAAAGCAACAAAAGTCAGATACATTTAAAATCTAGCTATCAATATGATAGAAAATGGGATATTTGACTCTGAGTCCTTGGTTAGAGTTTCTACGAGACAGGAGTAAAATACTTTACAATAGCTGGGTGTGCAGGTGCCTTTAATCCCAGCACTCAGGAGGCAGAAGCAGGCAGATCTCTGGGCTCGAGGTCAGCCTGGTCTACATAACAAGTTCCAGGGCAGCCAGTGCTACATAATGAGCCCTTGTCTCAAAACAAACAAACAAACAGAAAAAAAAAGAAAGAAAGAAAAAACAAACAAACAAAAACACCCTCAACAAACTTAGAATAATCTTATATTAGGCTATTTTATGCTGCTAACATTTTAACCTGCATTACAATAAAAGAAAACTTGTACACCTGTATTTTATATTTTAATCTCATAATTCACATCTTTATGTATTGTGTATCCCTTAAAAACTGTTGTAAATACAATGCATCTATTTTAAAATTTTATTATTTTATATGGATTTTTCCTGCATGCATATCTGCATACCACATGCATGCTGTGGCTTGGAGGCCAGAAGAGGGTGTCAGAGCTCCCTGGAACTGGAGTTACGGACACTGGAGACTTGCTGTGCTGGGAATTGAACCCAGAACCTCTTGGCAAGCACCCAGTGCTCTTAACTCTGAGCTTTCTCTCCAACCCCTTTCCAATACTTTTGTCTTTTAATATTCATGCCAAACATAGGAATGGTTTACCCACCACTGCATTGTTAGAACATTCTGAGTTGGACTTCATGCTTGCATATATCCTGTGTTAGTAATCTCAACCCTTCCCTTCCCCATGATCAACTCCCATCAGCATTTGTCCTGAAACAGATCTGGTGGTCACACAGTTCCTACACTTTGGTCTGGGGAAGCCTTTACTTCTTCCTTCCTGAAGGACAGCTCCTGGCTGGAGAATTTTCTGGATCCATATAGTTTCTATAGCTGGATGGCGACACCCCCTTTGGAAGAGATCTGTCCTTACCTCTTGCAGCGTTCAGGACCTCCTCTGTATCTTTAGTTGTCAAGGGACGATATGTCCAGCTGTTGTGCTATTGGAATCGAATTTTATTGTAATCCCTCGACTTTCTAGTACCAGAATATTTCCATATCTTTACAGATTTATTATTCTTCCACATAACTTTTCTGGCCTTTTATTTTTCCTTCTTTCTTTTTAAACCTCCGTGATTTGAAACTTTGATTTCCTCAGTTCTCCTTAATCCTTTCCTTTTTTGTTCCTCTAACTGGGTGATTTCAGGGTTTGTCTCTTTAGATCACTGGTTTATTCTTCTACTTCATCAGCTCTGTTGTTAAAGTTCACTGTGGAGTTTTTCAGCTCAGTCGCTGTGGTCTTTAGTCCTAGAGTTTCTGCTTCATCTTCCCCTGTGGCTTCTCTCTCTTTGCTGAACTTCCCATGCCGCTGATGGATCGGCCGTTTCCCTGATTCTGCTTAGTTGTTTATCTGTAGTCTGTTGTAACTAATTTGGATTCTTTAAAACTGTTTTGAGTTCTTTGTCAGTTAGTTTTGTAAACTTTCAATCTTTCCTTAGGGTAACTTTATGAGTACTTTACTTTCTTTCTCTGGGGTTGTCATATTTCCTGACTGTTCGTGACCTTTCTTGCCGGGCACTGGTGGTCATGCAGCTAAAGAAACAGGGATTTATTTTTGTCTCTAGAAGCTGAAAGAACAGCTTAGGGCATCTAGAGATGCCAGACTGTTTGGCATGATCTCCAGGTAGCTCATCTCAGGAATCCTCAAGCAGGCTTACTTATGTGTCTAGGCCAGCAGGAGGGTGGATGACTCCAGTTCCACAGGATCCACTGGCCAGGGCTTTGGGGGGTTACAGAGGTCAGGGAGCCTGTAGTGGTCTGACCTAGGTCATCTGCATATATGTTATGGCTGAGTAGCGTGGCGCTCTTGTGGGATTCCGAACAGTGGACTCAGGGTCAGTCTCTGACTCTTGCCTGCTTGTAGCGCCCCTTTCCTACTACCGTTGCCTCATCCCATGTGATCATGTGTGCCTAGTCTTATTGTAGCATGTTATGCTGTGCTTGGCTAATGTCTCTGGGAGGCCTGCTCTTTTCTGATCGAGGCAGAGGGACAGTGGACCTGGAGAGAGAGGAGGAGCGGTGGGAGTCTGGGGGAGCGGGGAGAGGGGAAATTAAAGTCAGGGTGTAATATGTAAGAGAAGAATTTAAAAAACAAACTAGAAGCCTTTAATTGTTTAATTAATGTAATTGTTTAATTGTCTGTTTGCATTCACCTTTTCTCTGTATTGATTTAGTCAAATGGTTTTTAAAATCTCTGCATCTTCGTGAAGACTTTCTAGTCTTCTAGTAAATAAACCGCTGACATTTAGCAAGGATTATGGGTAGCGCAGTCTGAGTTAATGATGCTATGGCCGAGCTGTTTTTCAGGTGCAGCCCTGGGAAGATGAGGGTCGCACAGCTTCATCTCCTGGGCACTTAATCTGCAGAGTCCACCATCGTAATCCCAGGGCAACATTGCCTGCTGCCGTAGACCGCAGGGTCTCGTTCATTGTCATACCCGTTTGTTGTTGTTTGGTTTTGATTTTGATCTCGTGTCTCTGCCAGAGCATCCTGGCTAGTGCCGACTCATTATTCCTACAAAGAAAGAGGGGGATCCCTGGCCTCCGAGGTCATGCTTGTGAGCCTTTGGTCTCTGCTCGCTGAGAAGACTGAAAAATTCAAGGTAGTCTTTAAGATTTGTCCCACTCTGAGACTAGCTGACCCCCCATGTAGTTGCTGGCTTAAAAAATAAGATCCATCGGTAGGGGGTGTGCGCAGGTTGACGTCTACCTAGCATGTATGAAGCTTGAGATTCAGTCCCCAGGACCTCACCAGATGTGTGTTAGCACATGCCCGCCTACCATCCCACCATTAACTGGAGGGTTGGAAGTTCAAGGTCATTCTCGGCTAATGGCAAATTTGAAGTCAGCCTGAAATAAGTGAGAGCTTGTCTCAGAAAGAAACGAACAGCACAGTCCCTACTGTGCCCTCACTGCTATTAATCTGTTTGCCTGCCCATGCGTTCCTATGTCTCAAGGGCTGGCGCTTGACAGCAGCATCTCCGGGGCAGCCCCTCCTCACCTTTAACTTCTGTTTGTTACATTGTTACTACTCATTTTTAACTTTTTATTACATTGTTGCTACTCATTTCCTGTGTGCGCAAGTGTGAAGGTGTTCTCAGGGCATAGCGCTCGCTCGCATGCATACACACACACACACACACACACACACACACACACACACACACACACACACGGGGAGGTCAGGGGATTACCTGCAAGCGTTGGTTGGTTCTCGTCTTTCTGCACGCGAGTCCCTGGGATCAAGCTCCTTACCCACTGACCCCTCTCCTAGGCCCAGCCCTTCCTCCTCTGTAAGGAGAGGGTGGGTGGTGCTGAGCAATAGCAGCCGCCTCTGGTGAGAACAAGCGCTTCCACTCGAGTCTTTTTCCGTTTAAGCCATGTCAGCTCCTGAAGTTCTAAGCGAGTCTGGGATTCTTTATGGTAGGGTTGGAGATGACAGTGGGTGGGAGAAACCTCAGAAAGCTAATGCCCTTCCTTAAGTACATTTCCAGGCAGTGCTGAGCCACAACAGAGAAGGCAGCTAAGAAACTCTTGAGACTCAGTAGGTTTTGGGGGAAAAATAATTTGGAAATTTGTTTTTATGGATTAGTTATGCCGACCATCAAATAACACTAAACACTGTTTTCATTAATTACATTGTAATTTCGGTCACTCACATGGGATGTTTGGGAAAATAAGTGAGGCATGAGTAGCTATCTATTTTGTGAGATCCAGTACTAAATTTAAAGTACGAAGAGACAATAGAGAAAATTCTCTGTATCGGACTGCACTGATGAGAATGAAGTCATTTAATGCTACAAAAAATATTGCTATTGCATAGAAAGCTAACCCTGCTGACTGCTTTCAAAGCTGTGGGCACTGCCCTCTACCACAGGACATAATTCTTTCTTTCTTTAACCTATTTCTAAGACACTGAAATTAAGATCAAAATTTAGTATGGGGGGAAGGATTGTAGAGGGATGAATGTTATATAGGTGTATGGAGATGTTGTGTGAGACTTTCCTGGTGAATCAGGACACTCATGTCCACTCACCCCAGATAGGGAGCACATGGCAACCTAAAGATCCTATTCACGTTCAACTTGATGAACCATGCGGCTTTAAAAAAAAAAAAAGAACTATTTTTGTAATGTATTGTGAGAAATCTGTGTGTGTGTGTGTGCGTGTGCGTGTGCGTACGCGTGTGTGTTTGCATCACATAGCACCTTCATCAGGACTTAAGATTATTCTCTAATAAACAGTCATTGCTGTAGCAAAAGGTATGCATATTTATTCTTGGCTGTGATAAATACAATTATATATCATCTTGTCAGGTTTCCCTGCAAAATGACATGTCTCTAAAAGTCTAACATTCTGGACTTCAGAACTTCACGAGTTTGGGCAGGGGTTTAGGACAAAGGACTTGGGCCAGCTCTTATGCCGTAGCCAGAGTCCCCGCTATTGATACATACACACACAGGTGACAGTAGGCTACAGCTGCAGCCCAGGCTTGAGAGACTAGCCGTGTCCCCCTTCATGAATGGGCGATGTCCGCCTCCCCCCATGTCTCCTTCGCAGAGCTCTTGTGAGGATGAGTCGTCTACCTCTTAAGTCCTTGCTTGGAACCGGGTGTTGAGCAGGTGCCGTGCTCACCAGGCATTGTTTGCTTGCTCCGGTGAGGTGGTGTGGCTGGTGTGATAAAGTGGAGTTGGGGAGAGGGCATGTGAGAGTCGCTGGTCAGTGTTGCCACCCCGGCATGAATCCCCCAGGCCCATTCCAGCTATTGTGCCGGCCGACGCCACTTTCTATCTGTGTCTCTGTCGGACCTGAATCTGCTTACTCACAGGATTCCATAAAGAAAGCAGGTTGGGTTTTTTTTCAGGAAGGGGATTATTCCTATTCCCCCAAAGGTAAACTCTTCTCCGCCACTAATTTTAGCCTGGGTCACAGGGACAATTGAAGCAAAGCAGGATCCCAGAGGACCAGCCTCATACTTAAACTATGTATCTGTTCCAAGTGAATCTAATCAATACCCAAGTGAGTGGACAGTTTCCATAAACCATTCACTTATCTTCACCATCCCTCCAGAGATCCCTCATAAGCCTGTGGTATTTCAGGCCAGAGGTTGCTCCCTGTTGTTATTCAACACATTGATCTGAGCTGTGACTCAGGGCGGTCATTGAGGCAAGTCACTGGTTCAACAATTAGAATTACAAAAGGCAAACCATTCAGTTCCGAACCATAGCTCTGGGAGGAAGTAGAAAGCTGAGTGGAAGGGCACTGTGCTGTAGACGCTATGAACAGAGTATGAAAGTAATTCCACGCAGGGTTTTTGGTAAGTTGGGAGTAAATCATTTCATGGTGTTGAATTGTCTCTGTGGGACAGCATGTCAGTGATCAGTTTCTGATTTTATACTATTTTGGATTTTGAATTATGAGATCAGGGATGCTCAAACCATATCTTTTTTTTTTTTTTTTTTTTTTTTTTCTTTTCAGGAGTAATTCCCAAAGAATTTATGCATCTCCTTGCCACCACCAGACATGATACAATCAGCCATTTTAACCCACAAATCACTCATTAACCTAATTGGATTTTCCTTACAAAGAATTGCCCTAGGCTGGATGTTTGTATGCCAAAGCAAATTTTCACTATGAAATTACTAAGCTCTGAGAAAACTAATAGTCTTACTTAGACCCATGATACTGGGAACTTTGTTACCTTTGTTTGTCACCTTTGGCCTCTGTTTCTGTTTGTTTCTTCATTAGTTTGATTTACATTATCGGTGTCATGATGTCAGAACCCACTCAGGGGAAACTGAGTCACACCATGGGTAGAGAATCTCTTGCTCATTCCAAAATGGTTTTAAACCATTGTCTTAGTTAAGATTTCCATTGCTATGAAGAGACACCATGACCACGGGAACTCTTATAAAATGAGAACATTTAAATGGCGTACAGTTTCAGAGACTCAGCCCATTGTGGTCATGGTGGGGAGCATGGTGGCCACATGGCGGCAGGCAGATGTGGCTCTAGAGGAATGGCTGAGAGTCCTACATCTCATTCAACAGGAAGTTGACTGATACACTGGGCAGTAGCTTGAGCATAGGAAACCACAAAGGCCGCCCTCACAGTGACACACTTTTCTAACAAGATGCACCTCCCAATAGTGTTACTCCCTTTGGGGGACATTTTATTTCAAGCACTGCAACCACTATAAACAGATGAAAACTCATAATAACCTATGGGGTTTCCTCAATCTATTCAGCATTGAAAGATGATGACTCTCTTCCTTTAGACACTAAGACCCCATTTTTGAAAAAAGTGCTTGCATTGGCTGATGGTGAAAGAAAATAGTGGCTCTGATTTGAAAAGCAAAAGGTTTTTTTAAAAAGTCGTTAGAGATTTACTTTAGTTTCTGTGTATAGGCGTTTTGTTTGCATGAATATATGTGGACCACATGTGTGCCTCGTGACTGCAAATGTCAGAAAAAGGATGGTTTATCCCCTTGGGAATGGAGTATGGATGGTTGTACGGCACTAAGTGGGTGCTGGGATTCAAGCCCAGGTCCTCTGCAAGAGTATTAAGTGTCCTTAACCTCTGAGACATCTCTCCAGCCATAGCTATGCAAAACTGACAGCATTCCTCTATAGAACTGTGTGTGCCTGCGGAAGCCAGCATGCCCAGGTCTCTATCAGGAAGCATAAGTTGGGCTATTATTTTCTATCTTTTATTAAAAGGTATTTTAATTGTTTGTGCGTGCATGACCCTACAGGTGCCCATAGAGGCTAAAGACAGGGTGGAAGTGTTCCAGTTCCCTTGGAGCTGGAATTCTAGAATCCACCTGATGTGGATTCTAGGATCTGGACTGTGATGCTCTAATACTGCAGTAAGCACCCTTACCTGTTGAGCCATTTACCAAGCCCCTCTTGCCTACCTTTCAGCTTTAAGATTAGGCTGTTGAGATCCTAAAGAGGAAAACCATAGACTTGTTTGTAGTTAGAAGAACCATGAAATCCTCAAGAAAGATAGTCCTTTGCTTTATTTTATAAAATTCTCTAGGACGGCAGTGCCAAGTGTTAGACCTATTGTGGGGGCTTGAAGGAAATGGCCCCAAAGGGAGTGGCACTATTAGTAGGAATGGCCTTGTTGGAGGAAGTGTGTCACTTTAGGGTGGGCTTTGAGGTCTCTTTTTCTCAATCTTATCTCAGCGTGACAGTCAGCTTCCTGCCTCCTTCTCGTCAACATGTATTATGTTCTACATCTGCCTGCACGCCACCATGTTCCCTGCCGTGGTGACAATGGACTGAACCTCTGAAACTGTATAAGCCGCCACCTCAGTTAAGTGTCTTCTTTGTAAGAGCTGCCATGCTCATGGTGTCTCTTCACAGTGATAAAAACCTAGCTAAGACACCTATCTTATCAAACCCTAGAACGAAGATTTACAGAAGAAAGTAAAGCCACTCAACAGATCTAGAATATGAAATGATCTATTTGAAAACCAACCTAGTCTTATTTATAAAATCTCATAATAGCAAGATAAATATGCAAACATATTTTTATGCAAACCCAAACAATTAAGTACAGCAAGATTTTGATGGTAATGGCAGTCATAGGGGAAATGTATGATTATATAGTAGATTATTGGAAAGGCAAAATGCTATGAATCTACTTTAGATATCAGATAAAATGCCAGCAAGTATGGAGAAACATTAATGTGAGTTTAATCTAAATACAGCACATGAGGATATTGTGTTGTGAATATGAAATTTCATCTATAGTTTTCTGTGTTTGAATACTTGATTCCCAGCAATACCACTGTTTTGGAAGGTTGGACCCTGAGGAGGTGGGCGTAGGTGGAGTTTTTCATCGGGACCACTGGCCAGCTCCCAAATAACCACACGGAGACTTAATGTTAATTATAAATGCTTGGCCGATAGCTTAGGTGTAAAAAGGAGATTTTTTCCCCCATCTATCTGTCCCACTGGACCAGTTTTCCTCCTCCCAGCTCCCATAGTTGCTTAAGAAATAACCACTCGGAGACAATATATATTCATAATTGTTTGTCCATTGGCTTAGGCTTCTTACTGGCTATCTCGCTCTTAATTAAGCCATTTCTATTAATCTGTGTATCTCCACGTGGCTGCGGCTCGCCTAAGTGATGCCTTGGGGTCCTGTGTCCCCGGTACCTACATGGTGACTGCCCTTTGCCTTTCTTTCCCTGCCTCTTTGTCTGGAATTCCTGTGTAACTAAATCCTGCCAGTCCATTGGCCAAAAGAACTTTATGCATCAACCAATAAGAGAAACATACATTCACAGCATACAGAAGGACATCTCCCATCATCTCCTCTTTTCTGTCTAAAGAAAAGGGAAGGTTTTTAACTTGAACATAGTAAAATTATATACAACAAAACATTTTTTAAAGTAAGAATTACAGTTAGAATATTTAGTCTATTTACATTTGGCAAAATTTAAAAGAAAATATTCTATCCTGTCTTTGTGAGTCTAAAGTTTTATATGTAACTTTTATCATATCATAAGGAAAACCATAACTATCTGTCTTCAACTCCATCAAAGACCCCAGAAGGTTATAATATAAACTCTAGAATTGACAGCAGTATCTTGCTGCCTAAACAGTCATCCATTATGTTTCTGTAATGGTGAGGCATCCATCTTTAGCCTATGAAGCAGGAACCTTGAAGGACCATCCTGTCGCTTGTCAAGTTTAGCAGTCACTTTCCTTTGTAACCTGCTTGACCAGTTTGGACAGCGTGCTGTCAAGCAGTCCAGGAAAGAACAGTTTCTTGTCCAAATGGCCATGCCTGTCATGGTGAAGGCAAACTCCATAATGAGTTTCTTCGATGCCCATCTTTCTCTCTGATGTAATTGGTGCTCTCATGAGGTGTGTCTCATTGTCATGAAAAGCCCTGAGTTAACAAACCATTTTAAATGCTGCATTCTGTGGGTCTTTGAAAGGTTTTGAAGAATAGGTTTTGAAGAATACTTATCTGTCTGAAATATATCTCTGTATATCTAGAAAAAATAACTAACATGACTACAAGTTTTGACTATCATAGATGACTATTGATCTTTATTTTTTTAATTACACATTGCATTTTTTTAATGATCGGTATAAACACAATACCTAAACAAGAATAGAAATATTCATATAACAAATTGACCTTAAATTTGTATCAATAAACCAAAAATCCATACCAATGAAAAATATTCATTTCTACATCCTATTTCCTTTAGAAAGAGATTGACTGTGATAATCAACCATTTATAATCAATGCTCTTTAAGTGAAAAAAAAAACATTTATAAACAATATTTGGGAATTTGGGTGTAGTTTTTTCCAGACTGCTTCCTGCTGTTTGGGGCACTGTCAACCCCATGGGAATCTGAGTCAACCCAGAACCATGGCCAAATCCTGGCTGTAGTAGTCTGTGTAACAGGGCCAGCATGAGAGTTAGAATCAGGAGGCTGTGCTCAGCTCAATCTATACATTATAAAAATCACACACACACACGGGTTTTTTTTTTTTTAAGCTTTTTTGAAGTCTTATATATAAACTCAAGAGTTCCATGTTAGATTGCCAGAATATAAAAGGGAAATTTTCTCCATCTATTTCAGACCAGTTTTCCTCTGTCCATTGTGCCCCTTAGTTGCTTCAGAAATAACCACTTAGAGACTCTGTGTGTGTGTGTGTGTGTGTGTGTGTGTGTGTGTGTGCGCGCGCGTGTGCGATTGTTTGGCCATTGGGTTAGGCTTCTTACTGGCTAGATCTCACTTAATTATTAAACCATCATTTCTAAGTCCCCTTTTTGGTTTTTAGAAAGAGATCCAGTTGGCTTTGCTTAGTTTTTCCTTTGATCATGACCAATAACAATTTGCAACAATCCCCCTACATGATAACATTTATAACCCACTAAATAACCAAAATCCCTACCCTACCTCTTGGGTGTGTGTGCATTGTGTTCTCTAGACTGCTTGCTGTTGTGTAGGGGCCATGACATCTTTAAGGGACCCTGGGAAAATTGGGATAATGATCAATTCCTGGGAGAGCTAACTCTTATCATTGGCTGCCCAGTTTATGTGTGATGGGAAAGTGTAGATCTTACCTGAAGTCCTGGCTGGAGTAGTCTGTGAGGCTGGACCATCTCGGCAGTTTTGTAGTTTTTCTGGATGCATAATTTTGAGGAAACTTTAACAGAGGCACCTGGGCTATTTGTTTGTATTGATGTGTGGTCCTTTTTTATTTTTTTCTGAAAACACACTGACTTTTAAAGGTAACATGCATACCTGCACTAACATAAGTATGAAATGTGTGGTATGCACAAGTCAGCTAAAGATATTTTTTTTGTTCTGCTTGAGCAGATAACAGATATCTGTCAACTTTATAAGCCTGATTGGACTGTATAACCAAACTGTCATGAGGACTCTATAGCCAACAAAATTTATCATGTCTCATCCAGTTTCAGAATGGTTTCCATGTAGAGGGGTCAGCATATATGTCACCTGTCTTGTAGGTTTCATTTGTTTTTTGCTTGCTTGTTTTAAGTCTGTATCTAAGATTTTCAGGAGGTATCCCCAGATCAAATCTGTCCTTTATTAATTTTGAAGAAATCTGTAGTACCTCCCCATGGAAACACAAGCCAAGCTTCTTCCCCAACACAGCATACTTTTTGACTTCCATTCTGAAGTTAAGACATTCTTAAAAATATATAGGTTGGTTTAATTTAGCAGTTTCCATAATCCAATGTCTCTTAGGAGCTATTGTTTTTTTATTCATTAGCATTAAAAAAATTCAAAGTCAACAAAACACCATACAGGATGCAGACACCCTGTGCATTTCCCATCTTTATGGGTTTTTTAATTTATTGCTTTTCTCTTTCTTTAAAGACTTTATTATTTTATACTTTATTTTTATGGCTGTCTATATGCATTTTCTTTTTAGCACTTAAGCACATTTTAAAATATATCGTATCTATTTGTGGGGTTTCTTGGCCTAGACCTGGCTCTCTGAACACCCGCATCCTCTTCAGACCACTTGAGCCAAATCTTAACCTGCTAGGCAGTGGCTAGGCCCTGTATACACATAAGGTAAGAGTTTTCCATGTCAAACCATTTGAGAATAAACTGTACATACAATAGTCCTTTTTCCCTATGCATTTCGAGGTATGTTTCCGCAAACATTCTCTTTCACAACTATCATATATTAAATGAACAAAAATATATTTAATTGGACTATGCTGTTTTAATTTCTGTATTCTAATTTCTAACAAAAAAAAAACGTTTGTAAGCATTTCTTTACAATCTAAGATTAAATATGACATGAATTGCCAATGTCTTTAGCCTTGTTTAGTCAACTCATATCCACAAATTTCTTTGTGTGTGTGTGTGTGTGCGCGCACACACACAGAGAGATAGGAAAACACATTTCCCCCGGTAACAGGACTATCCTCACTTTCAGTTTACTAGAAGTTTCTGTTCAGAGAGTATCACATTTGGTATTGTCTGATGCTCACCTGCCTTTTTATTGATGTTACTTTTGGTCAAGCATCAGCATGTTGTCTGTCTTCAATGCCATAATCTGTATTTTTCCTTGCAATAATCATGATGACTCCATGGGAGGCAAAAGACCATGGAAACACCTTTCTTTTCACCAAAAAGTTCCTCTAGAGTTAATATCCACAGATGAATCTTGCTTGATCTAATTTTTTCCAAGTGCCTTCTTGAGGTATGATCCATATATCATAGAAATTGCTTTCTGTGCATGCCTTTTATTTTCATTACAGAGCTGTGCAACCAGAACCACAATCTCATGACACTTCTATCATCAACAAAAGAAATTGTGAACTCATTTGTTCACTAACCTTTCTGACTTCTTCAGCTTTCTTTCAGGTAGAAAGTTGACTCGTTATTTTGCGATCTTTCTTCTTTATACTTGAGGCTCTTTTAGGCATTGCACATTTGCTATGTTTGGTTAATTCTCTTCTAATTTGCTTTTTTATCCAAGGGTTATTTAGAGATCATTGCTTACTTTTGTAAATTTTAGTTTCTCTACTTTCTTTGTGTTTTTAGTTTGTAATTTCATTGTATCATTCCAATGTTGGGAAAATTCATTGTATGTGTGACCTCCATTCTTATAGGTTGAGCCTTGTTTCCAATATACCTGTTCATGTTGAAAAAAGCCATATGCACTTGAGAAGGATTTATGTTCTGGTCTTGTAGAATGTTTCATAGATGCCATTTAGGTCCAGTTAGTGACAGTGCTATTTACGTCCTTTATATCTTTACTGAACTGTATCATTTGACCTGCTATAGTTTGGACAAGTGTTCTCCCAAAGACCCATAGGTTAGTGGTTTAGTCTTCAACTGCAGTATTGTTGGGAGTACGTGGGACCTAGCTAGCTAATGACTTTCCATCGCATGTAGGTGGAGTGCCCTCAAAGGGTGTATTAGGATCCTGGCTCCTCATCTTTTTCTGTTTGCTTTCTGGCTACCAAGACTTTGAGTAGTCAACTCTACCCATATTCCAGAATTGTTTGCTGCTCATGCCATGGGTGGCAGCAACCAAAACTATGAGCTGAAATAAACACAAGAAACTGATTTCCTTCTCTACACTGATTTAATTCAGGTGTTCATTAGTCACAGAATGCTAATGTATATATGTAGTAGGCATTGTGAAGAGTTGTTATTGAAATCTCCACTGTTAATGTAGACTATCTTTCCATTCAATGCTGTCAGTGTCTCATATATGTGTTTATCCTAGGGTTTCTATTGCAATGATAAAATAGCAAAAGCAACTGGAGGAGGAATGGGTTTATTTCATCGCTTACTTCCTGGTAACAGTCTGTCACGGGGGAATCAGGGAAGGAACTTAAGCAGAACAGGAATCAAAGACAGGAACTGAAGCAGAAGCTGTAGAAGAATGATGCTTATTCAGCTTGCTTTCTTATAGGCTGCAGGACCACCTGCTAGAGGTAGCATCACCCACAATGGCTGGGCCCTCCTCCATCAATCATTAATCAAGAGAATGTCCTCCAGGCTTGTTCTATCTTCTGGAGGCATTTTCTCAGTTGAGGCTCTGTCCTCTCAGAGGACTCTTACCTGCATAGTATTTATTCTTATATCTGTGTGATTAATTGGCCCCTTTATAAGAAGCTTCTTTTTGTTCTTAATAACAACTCGTCCCTTGAAGCCTATTCTGTATGATACTAGGGTAGACACCTTACTAATGTCTGCTGTTTGCTTATCATGTCTTTTCTTCAATCTACATAGGTTTTGTCTAGTGTTTCCTAGTGTCTTCTGTTTTGTTTTGAGAAAGTGTCTTACTATATATCCCTAGCTGGCCTGGAACTCATTATTTAAATCAGGCTAGGCTTGATTTCACACAGAGTCACCTGCCTCTTGCTCTCCAGAGCTGGAATTTAAGGCATGACCAATCTTGCCCAGCTTACACTGTTTTAAAAATAGGGAACGTACCTAATCGTAGAGATGGACTTTTAATTTTGAATTTAGTTTGATAATCTTTTCTTGTGTGCTTAACTCATTAATACTTAATGTCATTATTGACGTAGTTGGGTTTGTATCTTTCACAATGGGATTTGTTTCATATAGATTTTATATACTTTTGTGATTATATTTTAGAATGTCCTTTCAGTTTAAGTTTTTGAGTATGTTATGAGTCATTTCCACAAAGATTTCTTCAGGACTCATATCAATATGTAGTTCAGAATAATGATGATGAAGGTCCAGTAGTGGGAAGAGACTTTGCCCCAGGAAAACTCTATTCATTTTCTATGTTCTTGGTGCAGTTACAGATGCAGTTTTCACATCAGGGTATGTTGTATACAAGAATGCTACATTGTAAATACAGCTTCTTGTATCTTCTGGGTGTCTAGGGTAGTATGGCTGTACACATCCATATTCTCTTAGCTCATCTTTTAAATGCACTAAGAGTAGAGAGGGATACTTACAATGTCTTTTATACTGACTTCCTTTGTATATTGTCATGGTTACTCACTTTTCTTCATAAACTCAAATTATTGTTGGCTGGTGTCATTTCCATGTTCCACTACAGCTTCAGTCTCTTATTCCTTTTGTGTTTTGTCATATCTGTCACACCATTAAAATTGTTTGTGTGTGTAATGTTTAACTGAGTTTATTTTTTCCTTCTATATTTTTTTAATTTAAGTGAGTAACAATGTTTTACATGTCAATCCCAGGTCCCTCTCCCTCCTTTCCTCCCCTGTCCCCTACCGACCCACTATCCCATCCCCTTTCTGCTCCACAGGGAGGGTGAGGCCTTCCATGGGGGAACATTAAAGTCTGTCATATCATTTGGGGGAGGGCCTGGGCTGTCTAGGCTGAGAGAGTATCCCTCTATGTGGAATGGGATCCCAAAGTCCATTCTTATACTAGGGATAAATACTGATCCATTACCAGAGGCCCCATAGACTGCCCAGTCCTCCCAACTAACACCCACATTCAGGGGGTCTGGATGGGTCCTATCCTGGTTTCCCAGCTATCAGACTGGGGTCCATGAGCTCCCCCTTGTTCAGGTCAGCAGTTTCTGTGGGTTTCTCCATCCTGGTCTTGACCTCTTTGCTCATCACTCCTCCCTCTCTATAACTGGATTCCAGGAGTTCAGCTCAGTGTTTAGCTGTGTCTGCTTTTGCTTCCATCAGCTACAGGATGAAGGCTCCAGGATGGCATGTAAGGTAGTCATCAATCTCATTATCAGGGAAGGGCATTTAAGGTAGCCTCTCCACTATTGCTTAGATTGTTGGTTGGGGTCATCCTTGTAGATCTCTGGACATTTCTCTAGTACCAGATTTCTCTTAAAGCCTATAATGGCTCCCTCTATTATGGTATCTGTTTTCTTGCTCTCCTCTGTCCTTGCAATTTTACAATGATTTTATGATATTTGAGAAGTGTGTTATGGGCTGGCTGGATGTCCGCCTTAGTGGATAAAGGCACTTTCTGCCAAGCCTGACCACTCCAGTTTCATCTTCAGGGCCTTACAGATGGAGGGAGAGAGCAGATTCTAACAAGTTATCCTCCGGCCTCCAGAATGTGCTGTAACATGCATGTGTGCGCGCACACACACACACATACACACTCACTCACACACACGCACACACACACTCACTCACACACGCACACACATGCACATGCACACGCGCGCACACGCACACACACGCACAGCACACACACGCACGCATGCACGCACACACACATGCACATACACACACTCACTCAAATATGTAAAGAAATTACAATTTATTTTAGAATAGGTCTGATCATAGTTCTGTCCTTATGACTATTTTGTTTTCAGCTCTGAAAAATAATTTTCTAGACATATAGCTATTTTTGTATCATTTTACTACATCCTGGCGTCTTAGTTTTCATGAAAAATCTACTACTGACTCTTCTATCTTTGGCTGATGGGTTATTTTTCCTCCACTGCTTTCATGATTACTGTGTCTCCCGGTTTTAGGTGCCTGCCCATCCTGTATGTTAGTGTGGGTATTTATTGCGATTATCACAATTGTAACTTGTTGAGTTTCTTGTTGTTCATGAAGTTAATGTTTTTCATTAAATTTGGCATTTTTTTCATTAAATAATGGCAATTCAGCCATTATTACTTTGAATGCAGTGTTTCTGTTCTTACGGTTATGAGCAGAATAATGACCCTCATTCACCCTAGCCTGTGTCCATGCCTCATCTGTGGGACTTTTGAATGTATTTACCTTACACAGGAAAAGGAAATTTGCCTATGTGACTAAGATTATCTGGAAGTATACATTCCTTATTTGAAGATTATCCTAGGTTCTCCATGTGGGTCCTTTATAACTATGAGTCTTTGAAGAACTTTTCCTGGCTGAGATCAGAGGTGGCCGGGTTGCTACTCAGCAGACCTCCAGAAGTTGTTCTATATAACTGAACCCAGATTCCCTTTAACTTGAGGGTCATGTCCCCATTGCATGCTCTTCTTAGCCCCTGGTACCACCGTTTAGCCGTGTCTCTATGGATTGGGAGATTTCCCCCTAGGTGAGGCAGAGATACTCTCCTGCTAGAGGCTTCATTTTGGTGCAGTATAGTCCATATCCATGCTGCACATCTAGTCTACAGAACCATAAACAAGCACTGTTGTTTGAGAGACTAACATGATACCCGTCTCCAGCCTCTCTTTTGGATGCACGCTTAATTTATTTGATGGTAAGCTGTGTCCTTGCCTGGTTGGGGGTTTTGTTATTGTTACTTCTCCTCCTCTTCCTCTCCCCTCTCTCTCTCTCTCTCTCTCTCTATCTATCTATCTATCTATCTATATATATATATATATATATATATATATATATATTCTATATATTCTGCAAGTTGGAAACATCCTCTTGGTCCCTTGGTCTGCCTTCAAATTCACTGATTTTTTTTTTTTTTTTCTTCTATACGTTAAAATCCATTGTTGACCCTTCTAGTGAGTTTTTCGATTTGGCTGTTACTTTCCAATTCTAGTATTTCCATGTGATTGTTTTTACTTTAAACTTCTGTGAGTAGTTTCATTTGATGAGTCATTGTTACCATACGCTCCTTTAGCACATTAAATATAGATTCACTTGACTATTTTAGTTTTCCCATCTACGTAAGATCATATGGCTGGCCAAATGACTCAATGGGTAAGGGCACGTTCTGCCAAGCCTTTCTATGTTTAGATAAATTCACTTATCAAGATTTCTCTCATGTGCATCCATGTTGTTGGATGACAAGATTTCCTTTCTTTAAAACGTGTCTGGTAAAATTCATCATTTGTTTACCCCACATTCCTCAGCCAACTCTTCATGTACATGGCTGTCCCTCTGCAGTAAACTGCAGTAAACATTGGAGAACACAAAGCATCTCTCTGAGGTCTTGATTTCAATTCTTTTGAACCAAAGGTCAGAACTAAGACTCCTACGTCATGTGTCAATTCTGTTTAGACGTTTGAGTCATCTCTGCTCTATTTTTTCCACGGAAAATAAACTGATTTCTTTTCACTAATATGCAGGAACCTCTTCCTGTGCCTCTTCACCAACATCTTCCTTTGTGTCCCTAATGGCAACATTGACGTGTGTGAATGATGTCCCATTGCGGTTTGGCGCAGATTTCTCTGATGAGTAGTGATGTCTAAACACCTTTTCATATTCCTGATAGCTACTTGGATGTCATCTTTGGGGCCTGTGCCAATTATCAAATGTATTTATTTGGCAACTGGGTTTAGGAGTTCTTTATATACTGTTGTTGCAATCCCCTTATTAGATAAAGGTTGCTTTTTAATGTTTTGTTTATTCACAAACAAGTTCTTACACACACACACACACACACATACACACACACACCTACACACCTTAATCCTGCTTACCCCCAATTCCTTCTACTTCTCCCAGACAACCTCTCTCAACATGACCCCTTCCCACCTCCACAGCCTCTTCAGTTTTGTTTAACTTACTCAATTCGTGCTGCTGACGGATCTTCGCGGTTTGCTATGTGCAGGTATCTAGGGCTGCTGTGAATTCAAGGGTGCAACAGTATGTCAAGAAAACGGTACTTGAGAATACTGGAAAAATACTTCCGGCTCTTCCATTCACCCCACCCTCTCCTCTGCACCCCTAACCCTTGGTGGGTTATATAGTGGTCACATTGAAGGCCAACCATTCTACAGTCATTTATTATCAGCACGTTGACCAGTAGAAACTTCTCACTGAGCAATGGTGGTGCTTTCTTTTAATCCCAGTACTCAGGAGGCAGAAGCAGGCAGACCTCTGAGTTCAAGGCCAGCCTGGTCTATAGAGTGAGTTCCGGCATAGCCAGGGATACATAGAGAAACCTTTCTTGTCTTCAAAACATTCCTCCCACCCCCCCCAAAAAAAGAAGAAAGAAAATTCCCTGGCTCAGGTTGGCAGCAACAGTAGTTCTAGGTGTAACCATACATGTTTAGAAGGCAGTGTGAGAGCCTGCCCACTTACCAGGACAGCAGTCCCCGCCAGGGCCTGTGCTCTCCGGAGCCGTGACCTCTTGGCCAGGCTTGCAGTGCCTGGCATGGGTCTCTTCCTCTGAAACAGGCCGCAAATCCATTTAAAAAGTGGAGACACAAGGCTTTTAAACATCTCCTTCCATTCCGTAGAGTGCCTTCTCATTTTCATCTGTTTGATCACTTCCCACACTGTTTTGTTGAGTTCTACTTGTTTATTTTGACGTTTGGTGTGATAGAAACAGAATGGAAACGTTGCCAGGGTTAATGTCAAAGAGCTCCATTTTCTTCTAGGAATTTTACGGCTTCAATTTTCAGGCTGGTTTGTCTTCTAGTTTGAGTTTAGTCTTGTGCATGGTGAAGAGTCCAGTGTCGCTCTTCTGACTGTAGATGGTCAGTTCCCCCAACATTTTAAGAAGAGGGCTATTGTCCCTTCGCCTGTTGTATTGTAGCTTTAGTTACGTACCCATTGTTCTGGGTACTGGGTACGCATTATACTGGCCCATACATTTGCCTTTGTATCTTTGCCATGCAATTTTGATTACTGTTACTTCATAATTTAGAAAAATTAGAAAGTGTGATACAACTGAAACTATCTTTTTCTTGTTCAAGCTTGCCTTCCCTCTGGATCTTTGGTTGTTGCATATGAATTTTGACACATTTGTCCTTTTCTGTGTAATGTCATTGAAATGTTGCTAGATTGTATTGAATCTATCACTTGGGTAATTAGGGCTTTTTAACAATATTAATTCCTTTAGTCTATGATCATAGGAAATCTTTCATTTATTTGTATTTTCTTTCATTACTCGGTGTCTTAGGAAGGGCTTCTGTTGCTGAGATGGAACACCATGACCAAAGAGCAAGCTGGGGAGGAGAGGGTTATTTGTCTCACACATCCAGATCATAGTCCATCATTGGAGGGAGTCAGGGCAGGAACACAGCAGGGCAGCATCCTGGAGGCAGGAGCCGATGCAGAGGCCATGGAGGGAGCTGTTTTTACTGACTTGCTCTCCTGGCTTGCTCAGCCTGCTTTCTTATAGAACCAAGGACCACCAGCCCAGGATGGAAACACCCACCATGGGCTGGACCCTCCCCCACTGATCACTAATTGAGAAAATGCGTCACAGCTGGATCTCATGGAGGCATTTCCTCAGCTGAGGCTCCTTCCTCTCTGATGACTCGAGCTTGTGTCAAGTTGACACACAAAACCAGCCAGTACACTCAGTGTCTGACACTTTCCAGTGGACAGATACTTTTCCCTCCTTATATTTTTTCTGTAGTATTTGACTTTATCATCATAGTTTATGTTTTATGGCATTCCACATGTTCAAGTGTTCTTGATCAGGTTGTTGATATTTCACAGTGCATAAAAACACAACTTCATTTCCCTCCCTCCCTTCCTTTCTTCCTCCATTTTTCCTGTCCTGCAATTTGTGGTGATAATATTATTTATGATTTATTAAAGCTTATCTGAGGGTTCAGAATGCAAAGCTAGCCACAAGCCATAGAATCAGGCACTGGTGGCTCACACCTTTAATCCCAAGACTCAGGAGACAGGCAGATGGATCTCTGTGAGTTCAAGGCCATTTTGGCCTATACAGGAGTTAAGAATAACAGAGCCCAAGTCTTTAGTCCCAGCACTAGGGAGGTGGAGACAGGAGCGATGTGGCTGGGCAGAGAGAGGAGCATACGGCAGAAGACAGGGACTCAGCTTTTGCCTCTGAGGATTGGTGCAGACAGGATTGCCATTTCAGCTGGGTAGGGGTAAGATCCACTGGCTTGACTGCTTTGCTTCTCTGATCTTCAGCTTGAAGCTTGAACGCCAGTATCAGTCCCTGGGTCTTTATCATTTGTATTATGGCAACTTTACTGGGGTTGGTAAATAGTTCTAAAAGGTGTTTTGTTTTGTGTATGTATGTATGTGTGTGTGTGTGTGAGAGAGAGAGAGAGAGAGAGAGAGAGAGAGAGAGAGAGAGAGAGAGAGAGAGAGAGAGAGGAAGAGATGGAGCGAGAAGAAGAGAGGGAGAGAGAGAGCACTTCAGGGTTATTTCTTTTCAAGGGGATTATTCCATATGCAAAGAGAGATGACTGTTACTTCCTCTTTGGATGACCTTGTTTATCGTGCTTAATTTCTCAGGTTAGAACAATAATGAATAGAAATGGGTACCCTGAGAAAGGTACCTCCTTGTCCTACTCCTGATTTACAAGAAAACTGACAGCATACCATCTTTGGGATGTTAGCTGTGGGCCTGCTCCTGTATGACCTTTATTTTGTTCACATGCATTCTTTCTATGCCAAGTTTGTTGAGAGTTTATTATCGTTCATTTGTTTGTTGATGGAGATGAGGTTTCATGATACAGCCTAGGCTGGCTTTGAACTTGCTATGTAACCCAGTGTGGTCTTGAATTTGCAACCCCTCTACCTCAGCTTCACTGTCATTGGTATCTGAGGCATGCAGTACCACCCCTGCCTAGAGAGTTTCTATTTTGAACAGATGTTGAAATGTTGTGTGTGGTTTAGTATTAGGTCTTGCTGCATTATTCAAACCAGCCTGAAAATTACTATATAGCCCAAGATAGCCTCAATCAAACTCATGGCAATCCTGCCTCAGCTCCTAAGTGCTGCCATGACAGGCCCGAGCCACTGTTGCATAGCCAGACGGTGCATTTTATCAAATGCCTCTTCTGTATCTATGGTGAGGATCAACTTTATCTTTCATTCTAGTAAGGTAATGATGTCTCTCCTATTTATAAGTTCTCAAATGATGAACAATTATTGAATGATTAGAATAAAGCATAAGGGCTCGTGGTGTAACATTTTATTTATTTACTTATTTTTGTATTTTTCAAGACGGGGTTTCTCTCTATTGCTTTGGAGCCTGTCCTGGAACTCACTCTGTAGATCAGGCTGGCCTGGAACTCACAGAGATCTGCCTGCCTCTGCCTCCCAAGTGCTGGGATTAAAGTCGTGTGCCACCAACGCCAAGTGATTTATCATTATTTTAATGTGCTGTTGAGAAGTTATGCATGTATATTACTCAGAAATACTGGCCTTTTTTCAAGTTTTGTTTGTTTGGCTTTATGTCAGGTAATGTTGGCTTATAAAATTAGCTTGCAAGTATTTTTCCCCCCTTTCAGTAATTTGGCAGGAGTTTGGGAAAGATTGGCCTCTACTCTTTTTTAAGTGTGTTGTAGAATTTACCAGTGGAGACATCAAGTCTTGGACTTCTCTTTGTTGCAAAGCCTTTGATTACTGATTTACTTTCCTCCGTCTGTCATTATTGTTCTATTTAGATTTACTTTTTCATAATTCAGACAGGTTGAGTACGTTTGGCAATTTCTCTTTACATGAAAGTGCGGGCAGTATGCTAACATGATTGCCCGCCCTCCCCTTCTGTGAAATCAGTTGCATTGACCCCTTTAATTTTATTCAAGTCCTCTATTTTTTAGCCTAGCCAAGGGTTCTTAATTTTATCTTTAAAAATATTGGGTTCTGACATTTCCTCCTTTCTTCTGCTACTTTGTGGTGGAAGCTTAGTTTTTGGAGTCCCCTCTCTTTCAGTGTAGGCATTTATTATCACTATAAAGTTTCCCCTTAACAACTGTTTTTGCTGCATGCTGCAAGCTCCAGTATGTTGTGTTTCCATTCTTACTCGTCTCAAGACACATTTTTATTTCTCCTTTGAAATTGGCTGCATATTTGTGCATGTTCCAACTTTCCCCCTTCTCATTGGTTTCTAGTTTCATACTGTTATGATTAGGAAAGACATTTAATATGATTTAAATCTCCTTAAGTTTATTAAGACTTTTGTGGCCTAACATATGATATCCTAGAGAATGTTCTGTGTGTCAGGGAGGGATGTTTCATTCTGCTTCTGCTGAATTTAACTGTCTGTTTATTTTAGTTAGTTTTGTTTGGCTTAAAATTGGTATTCATGTGTATTGTTTTCAGGCTGGCTGACCTATTCTTTGCTGAAAATTATTACTGTTTTGCTGTTTTTATTTCTCCCATCAGCTTTGTTTAATTTGGGTGCTCTTGTACTGGGTGTATATATATATGCTTGTAACTGTTAGACAGGATTTATTTTCCTTTTATGAGACAGGGGGTCATGGTCCTGGGTGACCTTGAACTCGAAGAGACCTGCCTGCCTCTGCCTCCTAATTGCTGAGATTAAAGGTTTGTTCCACATGCATGGCCGCTGCATAATTTTGATGAATGGAACCTCAGGTCATTATAGTAATGCTCTCTTTGTCTCTTGTGATGGGTTTTGTAGTTGGCGTTTAGTTGTTTTGTTTTTCCTAAGAAAAGCCCAGGAGAGGCCATAGGATTGGGCAGAGTTTAGCCAGCCAGTATTGTGATTCCATGAGCTTATCAGGAGTTAGAAGGTTCTTCATGTCTCTGCTTTAGTCATGGGGAAAGCCAAGGCTCGAACAGCAGAGGAGGAGAAGGATGGAGACCCTAGTGGGCAGAGTGTTAAGCATTTTATCTGACCACACACTTTGAAATGAGACCTTAAAACTAGGAGACACATAAATTCTTTGGATCCCTTTTCTTTTCTCTCTTCTGTCACCTTGTCCCCCCCTTTTACCTCTCTCGTTTATATGATCCAGCCTAGCTTAGGACCCTCCCCTCACCCCTCACAGCCTCTGAATGCTGGTGTTAAAGGTTTGCGTGGCCATACTTAGGTACCCTTGTGGCAGTCTGTTTTATCTGAGTAAAACGACTTCATTCTTGGTTTTTTTTTGTTTTTGTTTTTTTTTGTTGTTGTTGTTTCCATTCACACACAATAGTGTTTTCTGTCCTCTTGATGCGAACAAAAGAAAACTTAGGCATTTTAGGGCAGGGGACCTCAAACCCAAGCGGTTCTCCTTGTTCCGAATGACGTATGACGTATTGGAAGAAGCTGGAAATGCCTTTGGTTCTGCTGGCAGATCCGTCTATCTTGGCCAGGGACCAGAAATGCCAAACAACGTTGAAGGGCACTGGCTCCTGTTCTGGTTTCCTGTTGTTGTGTTTCTTTCCCTCTCCATCACAGTTCAGTGAGCACAGATACTTTGAAGGTGTGTGTGAGCAGAGGCTTCACTGGCCCTTGAAGGTGGGTCCACAACTCTAGCTCAGTCACAAGGACGGAATGCACATGAACACCTGGTGGGTTGGTCAGCTAGAGCGACCGTCTACCTCCCTGTGATTCTAGTGAGGAAGTCTACCTCCCTGTGATTCTAGTGAGGAAGGCCTACCTCCCTGTGATTCTAGTGAGGAAGTCTACCTCCCTGTGATTCTAGTGAGGAAGGTCTACCTCCCTGTGACTCTAGTGAGGAAGTCTACCTCCCTATGACTCTAATGAGGAAGGTCTACCTCCCTATGACTCTAATGAGGAAGGTCTACCTCCCTGTGATTCTAGTGAGGAAGTCTACCTCCCTATGACTCTAATGAGGAAGGTCTACCTCCCTGTGATTCTAGTGAGGATGGCCTAATTAGCCCCTTGACAAAGACCCTTTGAGAGCTCTGCTTTTAAACTAGCGCCTACAGTAAAACCCTTTTCTGAAACTTGTTCAAGTTTGGGAGGTGAAAGAGTAGGAAACCCCTAGTTCTCAGTGGCTGTTGGTTGTTAGGCCCTAGCCCCTAGCTACGTTCACCTAAGCCGAGAGAGCCTTCGCTGTACTCAGTGACACCTCCCCTCAATGACACACCCCACCCCCTTACACCTTCACTCTGTGTGTGTTCTGATGCCCAGTCTGGGGTTTTGTGTGTTTCCTTTCTTTTTTAACCACCACACATTTTAACACACCACTCACTCTGTCTTTTCATTGAAGAATTTAAACCAAGTACATTTAAGGTCATTGGTAGTAAGAGCTTGTGTGGACCATTCTTTCTCTTCTGACTTATATTGTCCTTTGGATTTTTTCTTCTTTGTTGTCTTACTTTGTGATTTTTTTTTCCTTTTGGAAGCAAAAGGTTTTTATCTCTTTGTATTTACTGTATGTAACCCCAAGTTTTTCTAATATATCATATATATATGTCTGTATGTATACACACACACACACACACACACACGCGCGCGCGCACACACACACCTTATGCTTACCTTTCCATTTCTAAAGTATGTGTAACAGTCAGTTCTAAAGTAGATACAAACTTCAGCCCTTCAGTCATTCTTGTGACATAAAATTTTACACTTTTCAATAATGTGTCTAAAATATTGCACCTATAGTTATTTCTAATACTTTTGTTAGGTAGCTAGACACCAGCAGATTTTTGAAGGTCATTGAAGATGGGTCCTTCCATCTTCATCAGCCAAGATGCTGGAGAACTCTGCTTGCTACTGGGCTTGGCAGTCCTGTATCAGCTGTCACTTCTGGTCCTATACTATCTGTCAATGCTACTAAAGCAAATTAGAAGATTAGAGATTAGAAGAGGGGACAGTTTTACATCAGTGCTTGGGGAAATGGAACAGAGACTAATCTCAAAGCAAAGCAGTCCTGTAGTGAGATGTTCACCTTGTCCATACCTGTGGCACAGACCACGCCCATTGGGGGGTGGAGACAGGACCTGGGGAACTAAGTCTGAGGAGGGGGCTCAGAGAGCTCTCTTGCTTGCAGCAAGGGGACAGGAGCACATCAGGAGGCATCCTTGGAACCAGGAACCTGCTGGTGTTCATCTGTCTATGTTGTGAGTCATTTCTCCCTGAATAAACATCTGTTCGGCCTATGTGTTTCTCCTGATCCTTATTAAACATCAATACAGTCCCCATTTCCTGAAAGGGAAGGGTCTCCAGGTTTTCACGGGGACACCGGTGGAAGATGCCCGTTCTGCACAGAGCCCCATTCCTCCACAGGCCATCGTACACATCTGTCCTGCAGAGGTTTGCTACACAGGGCTTGTTCACGTCACATGTCCCCATTAACACTGTAACTTTTCAGGTAGAACGTAGTAGGTGAAGAAGCTGAAGCCATCACAGTTGCCCCTCCTTAGAAGTTCAGATACAGGGGGAGGGAACGGGAGGAGAGGAGGGAGAGAAACTGTGGCCCAGAAGTAAAATAAATGAAATAAATTTACTAATAAAAAAGTCCAAATGCCATGTGAAAAGAGGGAGGAAGCATTCCAACTCCCCCTGAAACTCGAAGTTCTAAGGCAGAGTACAGCCACGGATGAGGCAAAAAGCAAGAAGGTGGAAACCACAGGACCCGGTTGGATTCAGGCAAGGGAAGGTCATTTCCTCCTGGTAAAGCGAGATCTTTTATTTTATGTTTTAGATTCGTTTTGATTTTTGCTGCAGTTCTTTCTAATCTGCTAATGTGTTTCACATACATACTACACATCAAAAGAATGGGATCTGAGTCATGGAGGCATGGAGTTCTGAACTGGCTGGACGGTCAAAAGTTCATACCGTTATTTCTCCTCTAAGAGTCAATCCAAAAGGGACTGTCCGTCACCGACACATGAAACGCCCCTCAGGAAAGGTGTCTGACCCAAGGTTAGAAAAAGTACACGCCTATGTAACATGTAGGTCCCTGTGGCCACTGGCCACGCAGTTCTCTTCATCTTGCGATAAACCCCAGCGAGCTTCGGCATGGGAGTGACACCCTGCAAGGGTTAGGACATTCCGAATCTGCGTACTCGCTGGCTCTGGCCGGCGACTTTTGCGTCTTTGTGGGCTTTTATGTTGAGACCTAACATCCCGTCTCCCCGCTGCGTGTTGTAAGCAGATCCCCTGAGGAATCTATCTAGTGAGGAACGCTCTTGTACTCACTTGGGGAGAGCTCTTCTGTCACCGTTTCAGAGTTCAGGGACAGCTTCGCTGCCAAGTGCTCTCGGTTGGCAGACCCGCTCGCTCCTTTCAACACTGCATTTGTCATCTAACTCTGTTGACCCAAAGGTTCCCAGTGAGAAGTCTGCTTGGGGTATTGTAGTCGTATGGGCAGGGCTTTCTCTTCCATGCGATGAGTCCCCCCCCCCCCTTGGCTGCTTCGTTACTGATTTCTAACGATGTGTTTGCACTGAGTCTCGGTGCAAACCTTACTGCCGTGTGTTTGGGGCACTCTGGGCACTGTGCGTGTCCAACCCCACACAGGCTTTGTTCTCCTTCTCTAAGCTTGCTCTCTGCCTTTCTTTTTCAGTTCTCTCTAAATTGCCCATTGCTGCACCTTGGGGGTGCAATAAATTCGTTTAAAAACGAGCTTGAAAGGTGTAAGGAGTACGTTTTTCCCTGCCGCCCGTCTGGTCCCACGGCCATGCTGGCCCCAAATAGCAAACAGAGACTCTGTATTTGATAGAAAGCTGTTGGCCTGTTACTTGTTTCTTATCGGCTAGCTCTGTCTTAAGTATGAACCCATTTCTATTAATCTAAGTATTTCCACGTGGTCTCATCTTACCGGGGAGTGGGGCCGGCTCTCCCCAGTCTCTCCATCCTGACTCCTCCTTACTACTTCCTCTCTCCTCCTTGTCTCCTAGTCCCTCCTATCTTGCTTTCCTATTGGCCAGTGCTTTATTCATAAACCAGTATGAGAAACATATATACAGGATGACATCATCTCCCATCAGAAAGGAAACTCAAAGACAATTTTACTAGAGTTTAAGAGAAGGAAACAAGACAGGCACACTGTGTAGGGCGTGGCACTGTCAGGAGAGAACTGGAGAAGAGAAAAGGCCACACAGGCCGCAATGGCCGTCTACAGGCAGCCACGCGACAAAGGGCTTCAAAGGGAAGGTGACAAAGCCCAGTGTCGCACAGAAAGCATGCTTGGCCCTGGGTCAGCGTCTGAAAAACATGAGTGAAGAAAAGTTCAAGTTCTGTTGTCTGAGTCCTCACTAGTACTGTTACGTCCCTGGGGGCGTAACTAGCATCCGCACCAAAGCTGCTTCTGGGAAGGAAAGGTACGTTACCTCATTAGGGGAACACCAATCCCTGAAATGCCAGGTCTGCACCCTAGGCAAGAAATGGAGCTTACAACAAAGCCCAGACACCACCCTCACCTTCCATGATGAGAAAGCAGACCTTTACGTTTCTAGTGCTACCAGAGGATGAGAAGTAGCATCCAAAGCTTCAGTAGCCACCAGCAACTGTCTTCCTTTTCCTTCTGGGAATGGCGGTTGATGCTCTCTGTTGTGGTTTTTATTTCATCATTATAGTCTCCACCCTGAGAATTTCTGCTGGCTTCTTTCACCTCTCTTTGCTGGATGGTTTATTTTGTTCATGTGTCATTTTCATGAAGCTGTCTCTTTATGTCCCCTTGCAAACTGAACTGCTTTAAGATTAGTATGTTGAATTCTTTGTCAGGCAACTTGTAGACCTTTATTACCTTATGGCCAACCAATGAAGCTTCCGTTTGGTGTTTTTATGTTTTTTTTTTTTTTTTTTTAAGTTGCTTTGCTATCTTTGTATTTGGAGAAACAGGCATTGCCCAGTTCTGATTGGCTTATCATTCAGCCCATGGAGGGATTCTAGGGTTCTTTCGGGCCTTTTTATAGGAATGTGCCCACTTCATTCTTCTTGAGGAACCCGGGGAACTAGGGCTGTATGCTTTCTCCCAATTTGGCAAATTGAGGTTTGGGTTCTTGTTTATTTACCATAGAGTGGTGTCCTTGGATATTTCAAGTTTTGCATCATTTCTCAACTGCACAGAGTTACTATGGCTACTGGTACCCATTTGTAGCACACACAGACAATGGGTAAGAGATGGATGCACAGTTTTAGGGTTACCTGGCTAGTTGGAGAGGTTCTGTAGGTGAGGCATCTATGGATTTTTAGGGAAGGCTCTTAGTGAGAGCCATAGCCTATTTTAGGACCAGGATTGGTTGTTGAGATCTCCATAGTATTTGCTGTAATACTGTGTTTGCTGAACCCTCATTGCCTGGGTGGGGAAAACAAATAATGGAATCCCCCAAATATTCTTCATATTGCACAAACAAACAGTAAGGCAAAAGCAACTTGGAAGTTAATTTATTTTCATAGAAAATGTGTACCAGGACTCAACTTCACTTAGGTTTTATTCTAACACAGGTGGTGACTGAGCCTCTCCCACATTGGCTGGGGTCTGACCTTGCAGGCTTTCTACTGGGTGGATTTAAAAGCATTGGCACAAAGGAAAGGGGGGGGGGGGATGGAGACAGCTGCTCTAAGCCATCATGTTCCCAGAATGCACAGGGTCTTCTCATAAACAGTTTTACCAGGTGGGGGAGGTTTGCGAATATTGGCCCTTGGCAGGCTAGCTCCCTCTGATGGAAAAAAAGTTACTGACGGGTGTGGTCAAAGTGGGTCTCTTAGGCAGGGCTCTATAATGTCACACGCTCGTCCCCCTAGCCTGCCATCACTTCTGGTGGAATCGAACCTGTGGTCCAGATCTGCAACATGTGATAGCAGGAGGTATCAGTCCCCAATGTTAAGTTACAGATTCTTACTTTAAAAGATGATAGATTTTCATAAGAAGTGTCTTGATTTCTTGAATGCTCTTTTTACATCAACTTCTAGAATGGTAGTTACATTACCATTTTGTTTTGTTTTGTATTTGGGACATGGTTTCTCTGTGTAACTTCATAGACCAGGCTGGCCTAGAACTCACAGAGATCCACCTGCCTCTGCCTCCCCCGTGCTGGGATTAAAGGTGTGGGCCACCACTGCCTGGCTCACCGATTTTTCAAGAGACGACCTATCAAGTGTTTTCATGTAGATATTTTGTAATTCTCATTGCCTAATCAAATTTTATTCCACATACTTTCAAATGGTTGGTTTTCCTTTTTTTTTCAGTTCCAGCATTTTCTCCAAATTTACCACTCAGGACTTGGTATTCTCCTTTGAGGAGGAATTCTCATTCCTCCTTCTTGTTTTCATTTTAGGCAGAATCTTACTATGTAGCCCTGGCTGGCATGGGATTTCCTGTGTAAACCAGGGTGGCCTTGCAGTCACAGAGCTCTGCCTGCCTCTGCCCTCCAAATGCTGTAATTAGAGGCGTGTGTGACCATGCCTGGCTCTCCTTATCTCCGACTCACCATCATTCATTATCTCTGCTGTCAGTAATGAATTTATAAGTTCCTATTTTCCCCCAAAGGTGGGTTCATACTTCATTGTTACGTGATTTTTTTTTTTTTTCTGATTCAATTTGTCTAGGTTTAATCAGTAGTGGCCTCTTCAAGTGACATTTCCATATATCATTTTATTTTATTTTTTTCTCATTATGTAGCTTTGGCTGACCTGGGATGTGCCATGTAGACCAGGCTGGCCTAGAATTCATAAAGATCCCCTTGCCTCTGCCTCCCGAATGCTGTTTAAGGGGTGTGTTACTAATTCAGGCTGTTTTGTTTGTTTTAAATGAAATGGCAAATTGAGATTTTTTTTTTTAGCTCATTTCATATTCATCATAACTCAGTCATTTTTGGGGAGAAGACCTGGCTAATTTCAGAGAGAGATGTGATTACAGACTAAATTACCCAGAACTTCATTACTGGAACAAATAACCCTGAGGCAAACAATTTATAAAGAGAAAGGAAATGTAACACATGTTTGCCCCATGATGGAGACATGTAGAGGCAGGAGGAGCCGAGCATCCTACCTCAATCACCCCCCATAGTGTCCTGCTGGGAAAGAAGCTTCTACTACATAGGCTTTGGGAGGGCACTCAGACCCTAACTATAACATTACCCCAGCACACAAGGTTTTCTTCATCTATGCATTTAGTCCTTACCTAAGAAACTCCAAAATCTTGACTGGTCCAGCACCGCTCAAAATTCCAAGTCAAGTCTCAGCTTTGAATTGTAACTGCACCCCCCCCGAAAAAAGACGCCACACACCTCCAGATTCAATAGCATGGGATAAACATTCCCATGGGCTGTTGCATTATCCCATGCTATTCCCCAATGATGCAAGTGGCATCAGCTCAAAACCAGACCAAACCTCTGCAGTGAAAAAAACTGAAATATCCCTGTGCCGAAGCACTCTGCTGGGGCGTGGGACCCTCAGGACCTGTGCAGCTTCTCCCAGGAGACTGATCTGCTGTAGCATTTGCTTATAGCCACTCTGTCGGGCTAACTCAGTTCTCTGGGGCGTCTCTCAGGAAGACTTGCACATTTCTGTTTTCGTGAGGACTCTGGTGTAGTTTTAGCTCCCTCGAAGTTTCCTGCATCACCCTCAAGGAGATGCTTGCTCCAAGGGACTCTTCCCCTGCAACACATCCCCTGGCCGCAGGGACCTACCTTCCTTAGGAATCCTGGCGCAAGCACTCATTATGATGTAACATGCTTCATACTCTTTCCAAATCTACAGTGTGCGGGTGATGCCAAGGTCTGTAAGAAAAGCCACGCATGCTCTCAAAAGCTCTATAGCTCTGCCAGCTAAAAATCCATGGGATGTATTCCTTAGGTGCTTTGGGAAGCACATGGTAGCTCAGGGGTCTCTTAAAAAATGGATTTAAAAAATGAAAGGAACTTGAATTGTTTGAGGAGAATCCTGGGATGGGCTGTGGCTTGACCAACCGTTTCCAGCTTTTTAAGTGTTGGCCACTTTCTAATTGTGCCGTATTTCTCTGGCTACCTTGATGTTCTGAGGTCAAAATGAAGGTTTTCTACATCACTCAGCTCTTCCTTTATGCTCCCGTTTCTCACTGTAAGTCTAAGAGCCGCCAGTAGTACCCAGTAGGCTGCCTGTAACCCTCACCTCACAGATAAACTAGTTCATCAGCTTTTAACTGGGCTCTCTTCTAGCTGTGCATGGTTTTGGTGTAAACTGGATAGCCTCTACCCAATTTCCCAGTCTTCATTTCCATCAAAAACCTTGTCAGCCGGCTCCTTACTGTGCATATTTATGCAGGCATTCTGTTCCTTGGTCTCCCAACAGTCACCCATTAGGTTCAGCCCACAGGGTTCTAGATGTGTCTCTGGGTTGGTTATCTACACCTTTCCCCATGCTGTATTTGTATGGATCCTAGTGAAAAAAAATGGCTTCCCTCAATTATCAGTATATTTATTAATCCAATTTTACTAAATATCCAAAATAAAGAAATCATACTGAAAGGGAATTTAAGTATTTGTTGGAAGTGGTCTCCAACCATCCAACCCCATCTAATACCATGGATATAAGGTCAATTCTGTGTTCAAAGTAACTTGAGTCCCTTCTTCCTTGTATTTCACTATGGTTCTGGTTTTCATTTAAGATACACATGGGATCGTTTCTCTGTTTTGCTTTATATTTTAGAACTTTTTTTCTCATATTTGATTTACTTTTCTTTAAACATGTAGAATGTTAACATGCTTACCAGAGTCAAAACAATACAAAATTATCCATAGAGAGGTATCATTCATTTCCAAATCCTCTGTTCGGTCCCCATCTATTCCTCGGAGGTCAGGAATTATGCTGGTTTCTGTTTCTGCCTTGTTATATACAAAGTAGAATTATATGTGTACCTATCTCCATGTATACATTACACAGGCATATATACCTGCTGTGTTACTTTCTTTTCCTAGGGATTATTCTATATCAATTTGAAAAGCTTTTCTTACTTTTATATAGGTAGGTAATTAATGCCCAGCCTATTGATAGACTATAATTCAATCATCCAAATTCTCTTTTTAAGGTTTTGTTTTTATCTGACCTAACATTTATGGGGCTCAGTGTGACATCTGGCTACAGCTATAGACTGTAAAATTACTGAGTCATGTTGATTGTCACCTCACATAGCTTCTAGTTATTTTGCAATAACTAGGACAAATTCACTCAGTAAATTTAGCTAGCCACTTTGCGGTGGAGGAGAATACCAAAACTTCTTTACGAATTGTAAGTGTGAACCTATTGATCAATCTGATCAACTAGCTTCCAGTACTTTTTATATTTAATACCAAAGTCACTTTGTGTATATATATTTTTAATCGTATTTTACATAGTACATTTATCAATTTTTATTGTTTTCTCTTTGAATCATACATTTAAAAGCAATTAATTAAAGCTAACCCTATCCCTACTCATGCTTCAGAGAAATTCACCAATGACTCTTTTAAAAATGTGTAACCATACCCCCCTTTTCTTTCTGTCAAGACCTCCCATCTGTTTGGTGTTTATTCTTGTGCATGGTGCAACCCAGCTTAAGACCACTCAGAAGGCCACCTTCCCCTCCAAGTGTTGTGAATAGGGCCTCTATTGCACACCATGACCAGCTTTAAGACTCTTGCTTTTAATGCTCTTAGGGAAGAGGAGTTGTGGCTTCCGTGGTATACTGGAAAGATGGGGAGGAAAGATGGGGAAGGACCAAAGTGTCCTTGCCTCTGAGACACTTGCAACCTCCTTTGATTCAAAGTATGCCATACTCTGCGTCTCCTTCTCTGAGCCAGATAGCACTTGGTTAATCTAGAGATATGTAACTTTGATCCTAAAGAGACTTTTCATTCAGAGTCCTCTGTTGTCTTCCCCCATCCTTCTTTTCCCACCAGAAACATTTTCCCCAAGGGACTGTTCTGCCCTTTCTTCCCTCTCCCTAATCCTCCTTACTGCCTAGTAGTCTTGGCTGCTTCGCTAAGGTCCAGATCCCATTTCCTATCGTGTGCCATGGATCTTCATCTGGGGAGCTTATTGGACCTTGTGTTAAATACAACTTGAAGTGAATTCATCTTCCCATGCATAGATTTATAAACAGAAAACCAAATCACACCAAAAAGAAAATGCTTCATCAAATAAGTATGTTAAGAATTTTGTTTTGTTTTATACAGCAATGGAAAAACTAAAGAAGTATCTTATTTTCTGGTTTTTACAGATGCCAATTTTAAGATTTCTTCTGATATTTCTTCATTTTGCCTTGTTTTATATGAACACACTAGTCATAGTACTGTCGCAGGAAACCGTCTTGAAAGACCAAAAAGAAAAGAATGGCAACAAGGACCAGTTGGCTGTTACAGTGGACAAGGGCATCTACCTCTAGGTGGACACATGCCCTTGTCTCCTCCCACAGGAGTTAACCAGTTGGGTTTGGACTAGGATGTGACTAAGGGATCACCTCTAGGAAGAGGTTTCACATTAAATTAATGTACTTTTCTTCCCCAGATTTATTTTTTGTCTTGTCTTTGCTCGTTCATATGCCTTGCCTGGTACTTTAGGCTTCCTTATTCTGTCTTTAAAGCTCCCCTGTATCCCCCAACCAACCATCCCCCATTTAGCTACTTGTCTGCCACCGACTGGACTAACAGCATGCCCTTTTCCTTCCTCCTCTTCGGGGTAGCCACAGAGATGGGATGCCCTGGGGTTTTCTTTTACACTCCAACGATGCTATCTATCCTTGGACTTCTGCTTGAGCTTCCTCTTAAGTTCTTTTATTAGCGAGACTAAAAACTGTCAGGGAGGACTGTGATTTCTCTGTACCAACAGGACTAGAACTGGTTACTAAGTGTGTTACTACATGGGTCTCTTGATGTAACCATGAGAACTACAAGCCCTCAGTCTAGATGTCTACACCCTGCTCTCCACTAAAATGAGCAGTGCTCCTCAGGTTATGAGGAGGGTGTGTGTACAGGAGAGTGAAATGGTATAGGAATCGATAAAGTACTCAGAAATGGATGAAGAGATAGGAAGGACACGGGGGTCAGTTTGGGAAAGCTCATATCAGCATAGCAGTAAGCAAATGAGTGCATTAGGCAGTAGTATGAACAGAAGGAGCATGACTTAGGGAGACACTTCCTCGACCCTCTACCATAGCCAAAGACCAATGATGTTAGGCAGAGTAACAGCGCTGAGTAAATCTGTTAATTTATTTTTATTATGACACTTACTATAAGGTGGAGACTAACATACTGTTCTTTTGTTTTTTTTTTTTTTGTTTTTGGAAAGATATATGAAACTCATTTCACTTAACTGTCCATCATCAAGTGTGCCATCATTTTATGACAACTCTGGTGAAAAATAAAAATATCTGTGACTTTCAGATTAAGAGAAGATGTACTATTGTAGCATACTGTTACCAAGTAACATTATTAACACACTTGGTTTTCAAATGACCATTGCTTTTGTGCCCTCTTAACTGCACTGATTGGCTATGGCATCTGAATGCTAGGAGATCTGAATATACCTCTGAGGGCCTTTCCAAAGACATCGGTTCCTGAAGGCATAGGCTACTATGATGAGCAGATAATCCCTGGTGGATTCCTACTATGATAGATAGCATCGCGGGGAGGTGGTAGAAGGCAGGAGGCAGAGCGAGCGCAGCCTTGCTGGTCCTCTGGGCTGCTTGGTTGCTGTGATCTGGGGCGCTCACTCTGCTCTGCTGTTTGCATCATGATTAACACCCACAGTGTCTAAAACCACAGCCAAAAAAATCCTTTCTCCCTTAAGTGGATTCTGGCATCTGCTCAGAGAAAAAGAGGTAATTAATACGGCATGCTTCCTGCTCTAATGGAATCTCTTGGGTTCATTCTTGTTAAATACCACCAAGTGAAGACACTCAGGCCTCCTTCCCAGAGACGTCCCAAACCCCAGCATTCTCTCTCCTCGGCTCAGACCCATTACTCTAGCTAGGGAGAAAGAACAATGGAAAAAGTTTGCATTTATAGATGATCAATTAAAACACAAGCCAGAACCTTAACTTTTCTTTGCAGCTTTGTGACTTAAACTCATTTACAATTGAGATTTATCTCCAAAGAGATCTTACTCTGCACTAATTATGTGATCTTTTTCAGTGTTTGAGACTTTTTGAGATTATTTTGAAAATTATTTAGGATAAAACACAATTTATTTTTAACAAACTGACTCTTAAATTTAAAACACCATTTCAAAAGTACCTTGAGCATTTAGTATAATTTTTAGATGAGCGTTAACAATATTTTGAGTGATTATTTAAGCAATGCAATGTACACTGAGCTAGCCTGTGGGTGAGCCTGCTACAGATATTATTTGTAGTCTAGCTAAAGAGTTACTAGCTAACTTATTACAATTTAAGTGCAAGAAACTTTTTAAAAGGAAGTATGGCTCAGTGATTAAGAGCACTGACTACGCTTCCAGAGGGTCTGGGTTCAATTCCCAGCACCACATGGCAGCCCACAACTGATGTAACTCAAAGATCTGACACCCTCACACAGACATACATGTAGGCAAAAACAACAAGCCACATAAAAATATAAGTAAAAGATTAATAATGATTAAAAATGTTAAATAATGAAATTTATACTAATTGGAAATTATTAAGTGGTAAAACAATTTCAGTTGAAAATATACATTAAGTGAAAAAAAGGGTTTGGCATATAGTTCAATTTTCTTATTTTTCAAATGTAAAATGGTATTGCAATTTTGTTTTATATAAGCAAAAAAGAAATGTATACGAGGGCATAAATCCCCAGAAACTGCCCCAACTTTGTAACAGAGTATACTTCACATTCATACTCTTCTGTACACTTTTTAATATAGCATGCTATTCTAATAGTTCTAAAATCAGAGCATATTCAAAGAAATAATTAACAATAGAAAGGAAGTAGGATGCATATGAAGCACCAAATGGTCCTGTCAATTCTGTAAGATCATCCTCATAGGGCTGAAGAAGTCAGGCATGCACTCTAGAGGAGACACCCCCAACCCCAATGCCTTGCATGGTACACAGGAAGTACAACTATTCGTTTATTAGTGATGAGCAGACATCCTAGTCATTGAATCTTCACCTTCTCTATTTTAGAAACATGGTATTTGAATGCAACTACTCGGTTTGGATTTGGGTTCAGGCTATACTACATAAAGACTCTATTGAATAGTCAGGTGTCACTCTTACAGCTCTGTCTTTTTCCCTTGCACTTTAATAGTTTTTCTTTTCTGAGTGTTTTGGGTATTATGTGTTGTGGGGAGTTTCTGTTCTGGCCCAGTCTATTTGGTGTTCTGTATGCTTCTCGCCCCTTGACAGGCACCTCTCCAGACTAGGAAACCTTTCTTCTATGATTTTGTTGAAAATATTTTCTGTGCCATTGACCTAGGTTTCTCCTCCTTCTATTCCTATTATTCATAGATTTGGCCTTTTTATAGTGTTTTGTGCCTGGGATTTTTTAGATTTAGCATTCAGTTTGACCGAGGTACTTTCTTATCTCCGGCACCCTGCTACTGTGTTCATAACAGTTAAAACTGAGAACAGCCTAGATGCCCTTCAGTGGGTGAATGAGGAAATGAAATGTGGTACATTTACATAGTGGATTATTACTCAGTTGTTTTAAAACCTGAAATAATGAAATTTGCAGGTAAATGGGTGGGAAAAACAATCATTCCAACTGAGGTGACCCAGAAAGACAAATATGGTGTGTATTCACGTCTACGTGGATGTTAGCTGTTAAGTCTTTGATAAGCATGTTACCGCATAGCCACAGTGGTTAGGTATGGAGTCAAGGACGAAGGGTTAGGAAAGGTTCTCCCTAGGAAGGCAAAATAGAATAGGTCGTTATGGATGAATGAGGCAGGGACTGGAAGGAAAAATCAAACAGGGAGAGGAGTCAAGAGGGGGCAATATGGGGAGAGCGAGCTAGCACTATGTGTCCTTTAAGGGTCAAACGGAAACCCATTACAGAAGCATCCTAAAACACACATATGTGAAGGCAATCTAAAAGAAATTGCCTCTCACCACACCGTATCCTTGGTTTCTTTTCTCTTAGCAGTGTTGTTAGTGTCTGTTTTGTGACACTCAGAGGGCCAAGGAATGCCACAAGGTCACACCATGCGTGAACCTCACACAAGACATTTTTTGGGGTGGGGGTGGAGGACTACAAAGGGCCGCCCCTGAGCAAGATGGAAGAGAAGAGCAGATGAAGGCGTGGGCTTTTATAGGGGGTGGCAGACATGCACTGGGGGAATGTGAGGCTTCTGACAGTGGAGATGCTTGCATTTGGCAGCCGGGGAGGGCGTGGCACTGGGTCACGGAAGGTGGGCCAGGGGAGCATTTCATTCATTACAGAGGGTGAGGACGTAAGGGAGGGGTGACTGACGAGGCAGGGATGAGGGCACCCTGCTCTTCACACTGCTTCCTGCTGCCTGGGGCATCAACATCTGGGCATGACCGTCAGGACATGCGCTTCAGCCATGAGTCTCCAGCCCTGTGGCTCGGAGTTGGTAGCCTTGCAATAATAGCTGATTTTTGATCAGAGACTTTTTTTTTTCTTTTAATTTGTCATTGGAGAAACACAGAAGAAATTGATAAAGCAGGTTGCAATTGGTAAAGGGAGAAAATAAGGAGAGGCTCAGGAAGGGCAGCATGCGATTCCATACGGGGTCCTCAAAGGCCCAGGGGCTGGAGGCATTGAGTTGTTTCTTAGGTTTAGGATTTTGCTTTTTACTACACCCAACTGACTGACATAGAAGCAGCATTTGTCTTGGAGAAAAAAGGCAAAAGCCACCCTTTTCAGGTGTAGGGGGATCTAGTCCCCATTGGTTTCAGAATAACACTGCTGTCAAGATGTCAATTTGTCCTTGAAGGGTGATAGCCGGTGGAGGTCCTGGATAAACTTTGATAAAGGTTAGAATAAAGGTTAGAAAGGTCCTGAACTCCCAGCGGTAACACCCACAGTTATTCCTGTGATGGCCACAAGAGGCAGGATTTGAACTGCCCTTTTATTATGTCTGGCAGCTACTGAGTCTTTTACCAGACTCCGTAGGGGGTCTTCTCTATGTATCATCCCCAACTTGGGGATGAGAAATACTGGCATGCAAACTCTTGCCCGACTGGCAGGTTGGTGATGGAATTGAGGTGCTGTGGACGGTAGGATACTGGAACTGGGGAGGGGTGTGTGTTAAGGGCTAGGTTTTATTGCAGTCTAAGAAATTTAAAATGTGTTCCGAATGCCTTAAAGCAGTTTAAGATGCCAAAGAAGATGGTACCTCTCCCATCTCCAGGGTTTGAGTACTCGGGATATATTTTCTTTGGATTTGAATTGTGCTTATGAGGTACCAAGGGTTGAAGAGATGGTAGTAGTTACCTGCTTCCCACCTGGGACCCCACGGGTCCCTGGCAAACAGGTAAAAGGCCCCGTGTTGTCGATGGAGAGGGAATCGGAGTGAGGATGCACGTGTGGCGAACGGCACTGGTAAGACCAGTGTGAGCAGCTCCATGTGTGGGGCCATTCTTTACGATGGCCTGTCTGGTCCCAGGGAAGAGGTGAAAAGGTCATACATAGACTGAAGGAAGGGCGCATAAGGGGGTGGTGGGATTTTACTTGGCTCCTGAGAGCCTGAATGGGACAATTTTCTAATCCTACATGGAAGGACTGTTTGCTAGAAGTGGGGCCTTTGTGACCCTCAATCTCTGTATGTGGAGTTGCCCTGGAAAGCACAGACAAGGGGGGGGGGCCCTATGTGTATTCAGATTTGTCCACAAGCTTGCAAATGATGACACAGAGGGTTGTTTTATGAACACTCGGCCTTAGCTTAGACGTGTTCCACTAGCTATTATAATTTAGATTAACTCAATTATTTAAAACTATGTTCTGTCTCATTTCTCTGTGCTGCCTATGTAGCTTCTTCCATGGCCCTGGCATCTCCTCTACACCTTGGGTTGTCTCCTCCTCTGTCTTCTGCCTGCCTAAAAGTCCCACTTACGCCTCCTGCTGGATGACCAGCTCTCCATTAAACCAGTCACAGCAATATACACAGTGTACAAACATCCCACAAAACCCATGCCCAACCCAGCAGAGTGGAGCATGGCTGCCAGGGTGAGCTCATTCTTCTGGAAGTGGGGACAACGTGGTTGATCTTGGTGTCCTCTGAAACTTAAGGGAGCAGGGTCCTGTTGGGGCTGAAATGTAGGAAGGGAAGTTATCTTGAGGCGGGAGAGTGAATCCAGGGAGGGAGAGCCTCAAGTTTAGTGGCTATGGGGTTACAAGAACTACCTTGAAGGAGCTCTGCCGCTTAGGGGTAAGAGGTAAGGGATGTTGGTCTGAAGTGGAGAAGACCTGGTTCCCGATGTTGCTTGGGGACAGACAGGGGCTGGCGTATGGCCAGGCTAGTGAGTGGTCAGTAGAGTGCCGTAGAGGAGTGGAGAGGACAGTATAAGGACGTGAGTCGGTAGGTGATCATGGAGAGGTGAAGGTGAGATTTGAAGAGGTTGCTTGGGGAGAGCCTGCAGCTTGAGAGAGGCCAGAGGTAGGAGCTTTACCCAATCAAGGTAAAGTTCTTGTGAGAGTTTGACATCAGTGTTCTTTAGAAAACATACTTTCCCTGATTTTTTTTTTTTGGGGGGGGGGTAAGTTCGCCTAACACACACCTATCACCCTTGCATCCAAGTCCTCCTTCCAAAAAAAAGATAGTGAGAAGTCCAATGTTTGTTGTCACGGGATTATGGTCAAATTCCCAGTGGCCCGCCCCTTAAAGAACAGTGAATCTTTGACTACCCACACTCCCAGTAGCCATCTATTGTGGGCAGCTCTTTCCAGACGGTGTTGTGGGGCAGAAGGATGTGGACTGCAGTATTTGGAATCTTGTGTAGACATGTAGGGATTGCCCTTTGACAACTGAAGGCACTGATGAGGCCCATTAGTCCATCCTGTTGTTGGTGTAGGCAGGGAGCACCTGTGCCTCAATCATCTCACTGTCTGACACTATCTATGGCTTAGCCTACTGTTTGGACCCCTTTGCGTAAAAAGGAGCTGTCATCTGTGCAAGCGTAGATGGCCTGAGGCAATGCGTCCTCCTGCACGCCAGAGGGCAGTATTTCCTCTAAGGTTCCAATGCAAGAATGAGACAGGGAGTGTTTTGTGTTTGGTCAGGGGAGACCTGAGATGTTGAGGAGGGGGCTTGACTGGAAAGTAAGTGTGGCATCACCTCCTACTGCCATCTGGAAAGAGAGGACCCGTTTGTAAGCCTTTGTACATTAACAGGTGGGGCAGGTTGTGGAAGAAGATAGTGACAGGTGACTCCAAAGCTAGATTTTTGTTTCCACGAATGAGGAGCTGCTAAGCCCATATGCAGGGTGCCCATCCCAGGGGAGGAAAGTCTACTTTCTTTGACAGGTATGCCATGGGTGCAAAAGGGGGTCCCATTAGTGGCCTACGACTCCAAGGCATATCCTTCTTTTCCTGAAGGAATGGGTTAGGTCGAAATGGTATAGCGCTAGGGCCTGAAGGAGGGTCTGCTGGAGCTTCTGGAAAGGCTTGACAATAGGTTTCTGGGGTTTTTATGAGGAGGCGAGGGCTGCCTCATATAGAGGGTGGGTAAGGAGGGAAAAGGAGAGGATCCAGGAGTCTAAGAAGTCAGCTGTTCCTAGGCTTGATAAAATCTTTGGTAAAGGAGGCCTTGAGGGACTATCCAAGGTAAAGGCTATGTGATTTGGGGTAACGGTTAGTCCCAAGTAGGTGACCTGGGGGTTAGACAGTAGGAGCACTGGTTGAAATTTAGAGAGCAGAGGTGTCCGTTTGGGTAATTTGTAGGGACAGACAGCAGAAGAGAAGGTGCTCTACATATTGTATAAGTTTCGATTTGGGGAGAGACCAAGTAGATCAGAGGTCAGTACCTGGCCAAATAGGCAAGGGAAGTCCCAGAACCCCTGGGGTAGGACAGTCCAGGTGAGTTGGTAGAGTGGTGGGTGTCAGGGTCAGTCCAGATGAAAGCAAAGATGGCTTGTGACTGATTATCAAGGGGGACAGAGAAGACGCCCTTGAGGGAATAGTGGATAGTGTAAGGGTAGGAGGAAGGCCACTGCAGAACTGAAGAGAGGAGACCTTGAACCAGGGGGTAGTCGCATTGGGCTTTCTAACTGCAAGCATAGGGGTGTTAAAGGGGGATGGTAGTGGTCAAATAGATTTTTTTTTTTCTTAAGAGGTCAGAAAGGATAGAGTCCCCCGAGACTCTGGGGTGAGAGTGGGTACTGGGATTGGCTGTACTGGGTAGGGTCTTGTCATTGTATGACGACAGGGGAATGATGTTTGGCAGCAGAGGGTTTTGGATATCTCAGATTTGGGGGGCGGTCCACTTAGAAGGCTGGCAAAGGAAGTAACATATTGCAATCAGTAGTTTTGGGTGGCTAGGGAGGAGGAGAGTGGCTACTGATGAGCTTGGGATCAGGCAACTGGGGGGAACAAAGGGAACAGAGGCTCAGACTGGCTACAAGATCCTTTCCCAGTAAGGGGATGGGACAGGTTGGCACCACCAAGAAGAAATGAGTGAGACAGATGCCCCTGTAAATGCAACTGAGTGATGGGGTCTGGTGAGGTTGTTGCTGTCCCCAAGATCCCATCTGTCCAGAAGGAAGGAAACGGACCTTTCTGATACCACAAAGACTATCCCTGGCTCCCTTCAGGTCTAAGATGTTGCCTGGATGGCCATCTGGGTCTGATGTCCCCACACCCTGAGGAACACAGGAGGCAGTCAACGGATCAACCTCCTTCTTGAAGACACTTTGGACATGGCCAAGTGGTCAGTAGGGATTACACAGGCCTGGGCCCAGTGACCCCCTAACCACGTTTGAAAGAGGGACTCAGTGGTCCTCCAGTCTTAGGAGGCAAAGGAGCCTGGGTAGTTAGCAAAGGTGATTGGATGGTCTTGGCCCGCATTTGTTATTTCTGTTTATGGGCTTTTTCATCTATCTATGGCATCTTTGGTACCTATGGTATCCATGGTACACTTTAAAGGCCAGCACAAAGACTTCTTCCTGTCTGTGGGGTTAGGGGTCCTCTCTCCAGATGCTTAAGCATGGCCCCAATGTTGGGAAGCTGTGGGAAAAGAAATAGGTCGTGAGGAGTTGTTTACCCTCTGGTTTTCGGGTCTAGAGTGGCATTCTAGGAACAGAGCAGGTTTTCCTGTTTGTCCTGGATGACCTCTTGGGCTTTCTCAGAGTTTACTGGTTTGGGCAGCCCTGTGGAGACTGGACAGGGGAAGTTGTAAGCTGACCTTTATGTAGAATCCCTCCTGGAGTACTGCAGATTCACTGGGGACCCTGGCCAACGTTGCCTCAGCCCCAGCTAGGTGTGCTGTGTTAATGTGGTGGACTGCATGTGCAAATTTGCCCGTGCGCTTTGGGAAGTCGAGACTATAGGGTGGGTGACACACTGGAATTCTTTACTGAAAGAAGAGGAATTAGGGCTGAGTCGCCAGTTCCTTTTCTGTCTGAGAGAGTTCACTTACTCTGTGCTTAGGTGCTAGTGAAGGCCAAAGACAAGCTTGCAGAAGTTGGTCCATCCGTCCTTTGCTCTGGGGCCCCAGGGATCGAACTGAATTAGGTCAGCGGCTTGGCAGCAGACACTTCCACCTGCTAAACCATCTCTCCCTCGCCCAGATATTTCTTGTTCGTTTAGTGGTTCCATAGTTCTCCATTCCTCGACTTCTTTGACTAGCTGTTTGCACTGTTTGAACTTACTAGCTTTTTAGAAACAATTTTGCAGGAAAAAAAATCTGTTTATCTCTGTCCATCCCTTGTCTGTTTAATGGAGAATGTATTCACGTGTTTTTAAAGGATTATCAATATGTTCCCCAAAACTAAACTGTACCCTGCCGTTCACTTTGTTGAGCAATGTTTACAAGTACGTCTCTGAAACAATGAAGGAAGTGTAAACTGTGCTATACGAAGGCCCGTCCCTCTGGCTATGGTAAGCTACATGGTGCACAGGTTAGAAGCACACAGCTTCAAGCACGGGTTAGAAGCCACTGCCACCTTCAGGTCTGCGAGCACTGGCACCCTGAGCCCTTTATTTAACCCTTGTTAGGTCCTGATTTGTGTCTCCTCATTGCCAAGTGGGCACCAACCATGTGCTTTTCCCTGATTGTGAGTGTTGGTAGCCATGGTATTTTTCTAAGAGCATGATGAGAGAGCATGGCTTTCATGGGTATGGCTTCATGGGTAATCACTTAGGCCGCACAGTTGCAACTAACAAAATATATTTACTTACATTTTAAAAAATACCAAAGGTTCCAAAACACTTGGCTTTATTCTGTTTGGAATATTAATTTCCTAAGAATAAAATAAAAGATTGCCACTGGAAGCACTCAGTCAGCGGATGTCATCCACCAGAATGTGGTGTGGACACATGCAAAGCTCCAATGGAGGAGGAGAATGTTCGCTATAAGGGAAGTAAGTTGAGGGTTATCAGGCTGTAGGATAAATTATGTACTTCTCTACCCATGGCAAGAGTTTCCCAGACATGACTTGAGAGTGGCTGTGGAAAGCAACCGGAAAACACCTGTTTCCAGGCATTTGCTTTAGTGGATTCTAAGTGCTGTGATTTCCTAGAGGGATGAACACCCCAAATCTCTCTATGCAGGAAATTGTAATGTACAGTGTGAGACATCAAAACACTTCAAACAGAAACTGCCACGTGTACCTGTGGTTTAAAGGTTACATTTATTAGGAGATTAGGAGGTGCATTATCCATGGACTATAAATGGAGCACAGCTGACTTGATTCAGTCAAGCAGAAATGAAGCCAGTGCCAACCTATTTTGTAGACACTCTTGTTCTTTTGTTCCAAGAAAAGTTTGCACCATAAGACTTAGACTTGGGTTTAGGAACTTTCTTCTCTTCAACATCATAGCTCCATCCTAGAAGGAAACAAAACAAAACAAAAACAAACCCACAGGAATAGAATTAATGAGGATGCTTAAAAAACAGTATGCAGAGGCTAACTTTTATAATTTCATGTTCATTTATCAACAGAAATAGATGTCAACACATGTGAAATATAAATATTTAGTTTTTGTTTCCTCAGTTCTGAGTCCAGACAACGCCTGAAGATAGGTTGTCATATTTCAAAGTAAAGGTATAACCTATGATTTAATTTCTCCTTGCTTAGTTACCAACAGTTATACACTATATAGAATTAAATTTCTACCCGTGGAATATAGGTGACATCTTTAACCACTACAAAAAAGACAATTCACCTCACTGCTCTAAAATCTAGGGTGTGTCTTTATAAGTCTGAAACACTTCTGAAGTAAAAGAGATCCCCTAAGTCTCCTAGAGATATTACCAAGTTCTGTCACCTTACCATTACTAAAGTAAAACTGAATCTCAATATTTGTTTAATGATTATGTGACTAATTCAAATCATGGACTAACAACACCAATCTTGAGACCTGAGTAACAGCCAGCTGGATCTGAACATCCGGTGGGCCCTTGAGAGTTGTACTTCAACTCTCAATTTCAGGAGATTTTAAGGCTAACCTAACTGAGAGCCTTTGGTCAAAATTCTTTTCTGAGTTTGTGTCTTCTCTTCAAATGCCTTTGTGTGTGTTTTATAACGTTGGAAACTGAACATTTTTTGGTAAGAGAATCTCTGTTTTGAGTCCCATTTAGTTCTCCCCAAAGAAGGGGAGAGTCAAATCAACACTCCTCTTGAACAAATCGTTACCCTTATGTTCCCTTAGGCTAAGCAACTCTTACAGCTTTTATTTTCCTTTATAAAATCCACTTTCCCAACATTCTTTTCTCTCAGGACTCTTTTTCAAAAAACTCTCTCATCTTGAAGCCTATTTTAAGATCATCGTGTATAAAGTGTCCAAACCTCGTATTATACAGTCAAAACAAGCGACTTCTTCATACAAACTCTAAAGAATTCTGATCTCTCTTCATGGGAACACTACTTGAATAAATGATAAGGGCGGCGGGTCCCTGCAGGAATTCAGTTATCAATTATGCCATAAAATATGACCTGTAAAAGTTCGAGTATCTAGTAATTGTCCCAGAGAGGAAAACAGTAGCACTGAATATGATACTTTAACCTTTTAAACTACCTGATTCTCTACCAATCTATGTTAGCATTTAATGTTCAAACAGCGTAATACCTATAAGGAAATGGCAACTCAGGCAAAGTCAAGTTAGAAGAGAGCTTCAACTCTCGTCACAGTGTTCTCTTTCCTTTTCTCCTCTCCCTCAGATGAGTGAACACAGTAGGATTGGCAGTGAAAGGACTTACAAGGGAAGCGCCACGGTTCCGAGTGGCTTTCCTAACTGTATAGCAATTCCTTGAGACGTCTAGAGTGTGGGATGTGGCAAATGTTTGAATGATTGCCTTAATTTAACTGTGTGATGTATGTGAGCTCATCACAGTAAAATGGTTAAGAAAGAATATATAAAATACCTATCTAATGTGCTCACCATTACTCTCCAAGTAATGTTTTGAGTACTTTCCTATTCATTAAGAAAACACTACAGTTGGAAACGCTGATCTCATAAAATACATCACATAGTTATTTCTACTTCAAAACACGTATTAAAATACATTAGAACAGTACATGCTTCATGAAGTTGTCAAGAGGAATGGATCTACTCAAGTATTCATGTAAAGAAATTTCCATTACTTCTAACTGTATGATGAACAGGATACGATTAGCAACAACCTAGTTATTAAGTATTACAGGTAAGCTATGAAAGCAGTCTGAGCATGATCATTTAAATATTGCAAACTTCTAAGACACTTTCCACATCAATAGCAAACGCTTAAGTGTAAAAACGCAATTTGACGAAGCAGATACAATAGGTATTTACTGAACATTGGCTAGTCATTTAAATTACTGATAGTCTATTTTATGTGAAGGATTATTTTTTGGCGAGTGTAGGTACACAAAGGAATAGAACAAAGCAAAACTCCCCAAACTTCTTCAGGCTAATAGGAGAGAAAAACTCATAAATAAGCATACTATCTGGAAGGAACTGTATGTATAGTCTAGTGACTAAGACGGGCAAGCCCTCCCTCCTTCCCTGAAGAGGTCTGGGAGTGCTCCAGGTGCTCATCCTGAGGAAGGTTTCAGGTGAAGAAAAAGTAGCTATGTCAGCCTAGGCAAACACAGCTGGTGCACTGAGTCTGTGTTTGAATCTATGAGTTACTTGGCTTATGGGACAGACATTATGTATATAATAAGTTATACATATAATATAGTTGTATATGCCGGCTGGTGCTGGTGGTGGTGGGATCTTTAATCCCAGCACTTGGGAGGCAGGCAGGTCTATAGGACATATATATGGTGGCCAGCCTGGTCTTTAGGACATATAAGAGACATGGAGAAACCCTGTTTCGAAAACAAAAAGTATGTATCATTGGTTTTGATTTTTTTTTATATATTTAAAAAAGAAAAAATAAAGCACACAGAAAATAGGTTGACTTTAAAGGCATAAACTATCCACCTCATAGGGAAAAGTGAATTTCATTAAATATAACTAGTAAGGCTAGGGAGATGGTTCAGTAGTTAAGAGCACTGGCTGCTCTTCCAGAGGTCCCGAGTTTGGTTCCCAGCGACTGCATGGTGACTCTCAACCATCTACAGTGGGATCTGATGCCCTTTTCTCGGGGGAGTACTCAGATAAATCTTTAAATGTATGTCTATCTTGTAGTTATCATTTACAAGACGTTTAAGAATTCCTGAGGTGAAACCCATGTGCCACAGTGCTCATTCCACCTTGCTGCAGCTAGGGAGGAAGTTTACTAATGCCCATTCTATGACAGTCAGTGGTTAGGGGTCAGGGACTCTATGGGGTTTGTTTTTGTTGATGGGTGAGAGCCATGCTTTATCATCTACTGCCTGCCAAGACAGACTTTCCAGTTTAATAATGGTGTCCTGGAAGGAAATGAAGAAATGGGAACACATGGACAAATACTGTGACTTCTGCCTATCTTACATCAGAACCTAGACACAGCTCTACTATTACCTGTTCTACAAGAGTAGAATATTCTGACACAGAAGTGAGTACCTGGATTAGTGTCTCCTGTGAATGTAAGCTAAACTATGCCGTTACCAATGGTGATGGAATTCAGCAGATACCGTGGTCTGGACCTTATTGCTATATCTGCTCCGCCAGTCATATGACTGTTAGGGTATCCAGGGACAACTGTCTCCCCTCATGCTCTCTTGTGGAAAGCAGCTCTGTTCCTAACGCTGCTACGCTTGTCTGAAGAAAAGCAGCAGGGGTTATGAGGCAGGCTGACAGCAATCGTAGACAGTGAAAGTAAAGTAAGACCATACAACTTCAGATTTCACAGAACACATTTCTGCTTTGTTCTGGAACATTATTAAGAGGAAATTCTAAGAATAGCACTTGAGATATTGAATATGGATTTAGCTACATGAATTACAGGTGCTCCTTTATTTTTACTGCTCATCTGAAATTTGTTTCTAAATAGGAAGGATTTTATATGAAATAAAATGTCCAAATTTCTATTTCTTTCAACTTTAGACAACGTACTGTTCCATCTAAGGAACTTAAAGAATGCTTATATAAAACGAAGGTGCAGTCTACAACAATGGTCCCATATGTCGTCTTATTAGGTCACTCAAAACCAGACCCTGCTTTTTCCAGCTGTGCAACAAGAAGATCAAAGCAACTGAGTGCAAGACAGCTGCTCTGGGTTGGAGTAAGCTCCCAGGCCTGCCACCCTTCCCACTGAGGAGAGCAGCTGTATGGCACAGATTAGCCACAAATCCACCCACCGGCACCTGCAGGATGAGAGAGGCTGACTGCTATTTCACACAGGAGAAAGTTTCACAAAAGTATTTTCAACTGCAAGCTATAGCATAAGAGCAGCACATCTGGCAAATGCTTCGGAAGCTTAAAATGTGATCTCTAATTCCAGTAACAAATTTCTCTTCAAAAAGCAGGCCATCTTATTTTATAGATCTTAACATTGGGTCTGGATTGTTCTATTTCCCACACAATGATTGGTGCAATCTTTGCACACATGCACACATATACACCATGTCTGCACGCACACATGCCTTTGAAAACAAACCAGATCACAATAGTTAAGACTTTCATGTGAGATAAAGAAAAATCCATTAATTTTGATTTACAGAATCATTTCATTTATGGCTTGTAATAAAAAAAATACAGAGTAACATCCACTTGCTCTTTTATTGCTCAGGACAAATTTTACTCTAGAGACTCTGATTCTAGTCCTGTGAAAGGTTCTTCTCCTTTCAAAACATAATCGCAAACCTGACATTAATTAGGAAGGAAGTGATCAGCTTAATTTGTGCTGGAACAAGCGAACAGTACATAATGTGACACGAACAATTGGAAGATCCTGCAACACCTCCAGGAATCTGAACAAACAAGTCTGAGACACTGAGGGGAGGAACAAGGCTAAATACTTAAGGCTTCAATGGATTCTAGTTTGGTATATCGCACCCAGTGGAAGACCCAGCAGACACCTAGCATTTAAGACAAGGCAAGGTAGGAGGACAGCTGTCTAGGAATTTCATTTTTAAAATCTCACTCACGTGATCTGAAGCCCTCAGACATTCTTTTAAAAGGACTATGGAAGTGGCTGAGGCTGTGGGTAGAGGAGCAACCCTTTCTGTGAAAGGCCACACAGTGTCAAGAAGGAAGTAAAGGCCCACAGCGTGCCTGGAGGGGCTGTTAGATTAACCAACACCCTGTGCCTGCTAGGGCTGTGGCACTGCTCAAAATGTCACCACCCTCTGACCCAATAGTCAATGTGCGCTTTACATTTATTTTTCACACAACATACTATCATGCACATTAGTGTTCTTTCCAAAGCAGTCACTGGAAACACCTATTCAGAATTTGCCATAAAAGACGCCAAGATAGCAACCAATTACTGTGGCTTTTGTGCTTAAAAGTACAAGTGAGAATCAGCAGAAATTGAGAATTCCTGTTAAAAAAATTCCTTGAGGCCACAGATGCAAATCTCTAAAAATCATGACCAGAAATCTTGAGGCAATTAGTCTGGGGCATGGGCTATGCACAGATACCCTACTGAACTCATAATATACTAGGATCCCACCAAACCGCCACAGAGCATCCTACGGTTGAGTTCCACACAAGCCCCCTCCCCATCTCCCTCCAAACCCTGCTGCACCTCAGAAAGCTGCCAAACGATGGCCCCTCCCCCAGACATCATCAAAACCATTCCCACGGGGTATTTAAATGCCCCCCCAGAAAGCCATCCGGAGTGCTGTATTCATTAAACATGGCCTTTTTCTAATTCGGTTTGGTGTGATGTGGATGGCTGTATCGACAGAGAGGTTTATCGAGGCGTGGAAACTCTTCACCTACCATAAGACAGATTATTATGGGGGAGGAGTCCTAAGGAATAACCCTTCTTCCTTATTCTCTCAGCACCCTGAAACCCCTCTTAACCAGGGTTAGGGATATAGAGCTAAGTACAAAAAAATCTTTTGTAGGCTATTGGTACAAACAATACTCAGCTGTGAATTCCCTTACTCATAATTCATTTGTGGCCCCCACATCGATACCCTCGCCCTTCGGCGGCCGCTTAGGGTGTGTGCAGAAGGGGAGAACAGTTTCCGGGGCCTCGGCTGAGCTCACGCAAGGCGCTCTCGGTGCCTTCTGGGTTCAGCCCTCGCCTCAAGTGCCCCATTTTGTATTTGTTTCACTGACTGAAACAGCTCCTGGGCATGGTGCCAGAAGACTGCGACGTGACAACATGGGTGCTGTATGAGCTTTGTTCAGGTATTAGTTAGCAGAGCCTGTTTACTAGTGTTGATCAGCTATGAAAGGACCTGACCAGAGGCTTGGAAGAAGAACTCATCTCTGCTGTCCCAAAACTCTTGAGTATTGCTACTTCAGGGTTTTTGCTGACATCAGAGAGCATGACTACTTCCAGAAAGCGATGGCTACAGCTGACAGGCACGAAAGCTCTGTCCTCTCTCCGACCCAATGAACTTATTCTAAAACTACCCATTTTGTACCTATTTGAAATTGACCTCAACATTCCTTAACCCCATGTAAGTTCATGATGTCTTTGTTAGGTCAAAGACAGACAGAGTAGGGACCCTCCCAAGGGGCAAATCCACTGACGTGGTCCACAATGGCAGTCTTGGCTCAGCTCAAACTGTACTATAGGAAGATTGCAATCGGATGCTTTCAGCACTCCCCAGGAACCTATGAGACAGGCTTATTTCTGACAGGAAGAGCCACTTCCTCTGGCTTTCTACTGGCATGTGCCTACAATGTGAACCAAAGCCAATGCAGCCTTCAGAGCAGATCCCTGTTCACGCGCGCGCGCGCGCGCACACACACACACACACACACACGTGTGATGCACCTCAAAGCGTGTGTTAGCCTCCTAGGCTGCCCCAGCCTACAGCCTGCAGCTTCTTCCCGCTCGCTGTTTCTCCCCCGCCCCAGCTCTCCCCTTTTGCTAGTCTGTCACTCTTCTCTCACTGATAGCCCTGGACATGTCCAGTCTGTTTCTTTTTCTCTTTCAGATGCCCCTGAGTATCCTCTCTCTTATCCACAAAAACCTCCCTTCTGACCACCAAGTGGCCATTTTGGCAGTGTTTTTACTGTGCCCTTGTTTACAGTCTTGACTTGCCTTTCTGAGCTGTTGTAACAAAGTCAAATATGAGTAGACATGGCCAGGGAACACAGATTAAATAAATGTATGTCCCAGTTTGCCAACTGCAACTTTACAATGACAGAACAAAGTTTTTGATTGATACACCTTTTAAATACATTGGTGGAGCAGAGGCAGGCAGATCTCTGTGAGTTCGAGGCCAGCCTGGTCTACAGAGCTAGTTCCAGGACAGGCTCCAAAGCTACACAGAGAAACCCTGTCTCGAAACCCCCCTTCCCCACCTCAAAAAAAACAAAGACAAAAGAAATACATTGGTGGGAACATTAAGTAGGCAGGTTAAAGCAGAGGGCTCTCGTTAGTTACAGGAAGCCTCCGATGCTGTTGTCTCTTAATGCACAAGACAGCCCAGGTGGTCAAATGATTACTATTAAAGGGAGAAAGACCGCCCAAGCACTGTAATTCAGCTCTGCCCTGTAAACTGTTCTTTTACACCATCATTACTACTCTCTGATCAGAAGAAGGTTCAGTTCTTCATTCACACCACACACAACAGAAGGAGAGGAAGGCCTTTCTGAAATAGAGATACGCTCCTGGAGCTAGTGTAGAGCACTATGACCACACTTCTAAAACATCAGATGGGTTTATCACACACAACTGAGAAGCTTTACTAGTGCATACCAAGAGCTATTGTCTTTTCAGTAACTCCAACTTCTTAATTTATTTGAACTCAAAACAGCAAGGATTAACTAACCAAATTCTATAAATTTTTCATTTGTTTATTAGGATCATCAAATGGCTAAACTGTAAAAAAGAGTCACAAAATTAGTGGAAAAATTCAAACCAGAAAAGTGGAGTTGGCACTGTTCTCTTGTGCTTTGGGGTATGGGCTGAAGCATAGGTACAAAGTGTCTTTGGTGGCGATGCATGCCTACCATTGGTTGATTAATCTGTTGGATGTCTCATGCATACTTCCAAAACTGGGGGGGGGGGGAGAGAGGGGGAGAGAGGGGGGAGGGGGGGGAGAGGGAACAAAGCGCTTTTAAACTCAAACGGCATGAATGGATATCTAGATCAGTAGTAAATGAAATGGTTTTACTGACCCAGTAATTAGGACGAGATTCAGGGAACATAAGTGCAAATATGAATGACACTTGGATATTTAGAATGGCTACTCTGGTCTCAGGCTCTTAGCCCTGAAACTGGAAGAACCGCTCACCCTTCTTTTGAAGGGATGTCACACGCCCATGCATCTTACCTGCAGGAGAGAAATGCTGCAGAGAGAGGACAAACTAAATGAACAAGCCTAGAGAAACTCTAAGTCACACCATTCTCTGTCCACCCAAACCACAGCACAACTGTGAGTCACTTCATCAAATTCTGCACGTTTTAGGGTGGGGTAGAGTCATGCCTGAGCCAGGAGGATCACCACCAGTTCCAGTATAACCCAGGTCACAAAAAGCCTGCAGGCCATCCTGGACTACATAAGACCCTGACTCAAACAAAATCAAAACAAAGAAAGAAAAGAAACCCTGTTTCTTTTCCTTGCTTGACTGTGATCATGCCTTCCTTTTGTCCCATGAACATAAAAGTTCATGTAATCACTTCCATAATGGAAAGTATTATTTGGGGCAATATGAATCCCTGTCACTCATATTCTGCTCAGAATAAACTTATCTCTTAATTCCCTTTGCTGTGAAACTGTTTTGTTTGAAGGTTCAAATCCCAAGGCTGGGTATTTTCCCTGCTACCTATCTGCACAGGGAGATTTTCTCCACCAACAGAGCCACCATGAGCAGTCTCACAGCTTGTTCTGTTCTTTTTCCCGAGGAAAACCTTCCTCATTTTGAGAATTTCAAAGACTTTTACAGCTAACAACAACGGGAAAAACATGGGGGGGGGGGGTAAAATGCCACACCAGAGGAAAGTCACAAAGTTCCAAATCAGATCAAACAGGAGAAAGCCATTTCTGGCTTTTATCAGCATGTAAATGGTGGTAGACTTTAGGCCTCTGCCATCCATATTTTCCACATCTGTCTCCACCTTCTCTCTCTGAGGTAGCTTCCTCTTCCTCCCCAGCTTTCACAGAGCCCCAAGGACAGACAAAAGCCTGGGTGAGAAAGGTTGGCCTTTGCTGTCACAAAGAACAGAAGTAAGGTTCATCTACATTTCAGAGACCTCAGATTCTTCCCCCTTTTACAAAGAAAGGTTGTATTTGAAGAGTTCCTCTGGATACAGGCAGGCTGGAGGTTTAGGATGTGGCATTAAACCCCCAAAACAATCAGGATCTTTGTGTTCTCCTGACTTTGTGATTCAGTATTCGGGATTAGGGAGGAGTTAGAGGAGAGAAAGATGCCCAGAAGGGAGGAGAGGGACCGAGGCCATTCAGTCATCTTCCCAACTCCTTCCACAGAGAGTGAGGTGTGTGAGAAAGGCTACAGGAGAAGACGCAAGCTAGGGACACTCCAACAAGTTAGCAAATGGCTGCAGGAAGGAACCTTCTAGTCTCAGGAGTGAGCATTCTCATGGGAAAAGAAAGACGTGTGTGTGTGTGTGTGTGTGTGTGTGTGTGTGTGTGTGTGTGTGTGTTTGGTTAAAAATGGGTGATTTCCCCTCTTGTCTCATACACGTTCTCAGACATGGGCCAATCAAAGATTTAGCATATAGAGACCCCATGTACTGCCAAGGACTCTAGGCCGGGGCTGTCCAATGGGGAATGTGTGATCACGTATTTCATTGTTTAAAAGTTTAGTAGTTACACCAAAGAAATTCATGAAAAGAAAAATGAGTCTGAATCATATAGTTGGCTCAAAGTATTTGAAATATTATTTTAACACATAATAAAAGCTATTAATGATTGTTTAAATTAATAGCACGCCTTGACTCTAAGCAGGACACTGAGCCCCTCCCACGTGGTTAATGTGGACCTAGATGACATGGATTTTCAACTCCCATCATCAGTGTGTCAGAGACAGCACCACACATGCTCTTTGAAGACATGGGCTCCACAGAGTAGAGACACCATGACCATCCTAGGCTTTATCTTGAATGCCTTTAAATTTCCCAACACTTACAAAGTAAGCCTTTAGAACAAGGATCGCATACAGTTTGAAAACAATGCCAACAGTAGGAAAGGATTTTTAAGAATGCTGCAATATACTTTGGTGTGTTCAGGGTTAAAAACTCAGGATAAGCTCCACATTAGCTTGACAGGAAAACCCTTGGTGTCTGTGGGGTTTGCTCTGAAGGAGGTTCTCTCTCCAAGGCTGGTACTTAGGCCTGCCAAGTAGTGAAGCCCAAGGAGCAATCTCAGAGCCAACGTCTCCCGGCCTTTTCCCATTCTCCTTTCTGGAACCTTCTCTGAATTCCCTGTAACTGACCATTATGGTTTAAGTTCCCTGTCCCCTAAAGGCTTGAGTGAAGGCCTGGTCACAAAGGGGTGTCACTGCTTGGAGGAAGCTGTGGTAGACTGGAGGTCGTCCCTCCCCCTCTGCTTCTGAGGTACTGCCGGTCGAATACACAGCTGCCCCCACATCACACTCTGCCCCAAAGCAACAGGGCCAACCAACTGCAGACTGAGACTTCTCTTTCCTGCTATTGATGGGAGTGGGGACTGTTCAGGGTAAAAGACTACCAAGAAAAGCGACCCGTTTCTTCTTGGCTACAAGCTAGAAATGTCCTTGAGTCTGTGGGCAGCACCGTTCCTGTCAGAGGCTGGAAGCTGTCCTTAGGAATGGGGTCTGGTATTTATCCCCTATTCCCCTTCCTCCCCTTGGGAAAGCCCTATTAATCTAAGGCAGTGTAATGGTAGCATATTTCCTGGGACCCCTCTTGCTCTCCTATAGGAGCTCTCCTCCTCCTCCTCCTCACACTCTACTGTTTTCTAGTCTGAAGCCCCCACCTGTAAAATCTATAACTTTTTTTTTTTTTTTTTCTTCCCGAGACAGGGTTTCTGGCTGTCCTGGAACTTAGAGAGATCCGCCTGCCTCTGCCTCCCGAATGCTGGGATTAAAGGTGTGGGCCACCACTGCAGGTCTAATCTGTAACTTCTAAAACTCACCTTAGTGGCTCCTAAGTTTCATTCTTTGGATTTGTGCATTAACATTAAAGCCACTGGCTCAGGGCAGTTTTGGTGGCGGGTAGTGGTCGAGTTTCTGGACCTTGGCTCCCCATAAATGATCCATCCTTCTCAAAATACCCCAAAATATTCCTGTATTACGTTTGGGAGTTGCAAGGATGAGGTTTGGCACAGAGTCTCTACATGGCCCTAATTGTCCTGGATCTCAATCCATAGATCAGGCTTTCTCAAACTCACAGATCTGCCTGCCTCTGCCTCGTCAATGCAATGACTTAAGGAGTGTGCCACTTTTGTCCAGCCCTGTTATCACTTTTAATTTGTTTAAATTAGATATTTTGGCATGGCAACATAAAGCTATATACAATTACTCTACTCGACTATAAATGCTCAAAAAATAGTAGGCAGCTATCATTAAAAACAACAACAACAAAAACAAACTTTTCATCACAGGAGAAAAAAACAAAACAAAACAGATCAGCTGCCCACCTTGCTCACTGCAACTCTACATGGCTACCATTAATTGTTCTAAGGGATGATGCTACCTGAAAACATAAAACAAGCTGGGCCAGGGAGATGTCTCAGCAGCTAAGGGTGCTTGCCATCAACCATGTCGACCTGAGTGTCATCTCCAGAATTCACATAGTAGGAGGGGGGGAGGGGAGAAAATGGACTCGTGAGCGCGCACACACACACATGCACAAAAGAAAATTTTAAAGATGTGTAATAAGATAATCTTTGTTGACCATGAGTTTCCTTTTCTCATGCTTCTATGATCTGTCCCCATGTTCCAACTCCAAACTTTTATTCAAGATGAAATCTGGCATCTTTCTGATAGCTTTTATTTTCAGTGACTCACCTATCAAAAAGTTCAAGAGAAAATTACTTTTGCTCTTATGCAGAAACTAATACGGGGGCTTGAAAAATGGCTCTGTGAATAAGAGCCCTCACTGGCTGCTCTTCCAGAGGACTTGGGTTCAATTCCCAGCCCTCACATGGTGGCTCACAACCACCAGAATGAGGACCTCCAAGAGCACATGACACACACCTGGTACACAGACATGCATGTACACAAAACTTTGCTAATCATTTGTATAGTTTTTTTCATCAAATTTCTAATCAATAGGATTTAAAGAGAGATAGCAAATTAAAATAATTCAGAAAAAATTAAATGACATGGAGAATAATTTATAAATTACTGTTTTCTGAAAAGTAACTGAATCTGAAATAATTCTAACTATACTAATTGAAATTCACCAATATGTATTGAACACATTTTTAAAGATAAAATGGATAAAATTATTGTGCTGGTATGTACTTACAACTTAGTAGGCGGGTAAAATATTACTGCTTGAGTGTGTCAGGACTATCTATCCATGCCTTACATAACGATGTAACCAAAGAGCCTGCCACACATCACTGACATGTAACACAGTGTTCTGAACAACTGCAATACAAAAAAGTGAGGTACACAACTGTACTGCAAGAGTTGTAAGGGGATCGTAGTAAAAGTTCAAAGGGCTTGGGGGTAACCAACCATTCTCTAATTGGACTTAAGGCCTGCTCAATAAAAGGGAAATCATATCTTGTACTAGAAACCTGGCCAGCTACTCAAGGCTGGTGAAGTCATGATCTTGGAGGAGAACCTACAACTGACACTTTACTAAACCAGCATCATTCCTAACTACACTCTAAATATTTATCCTATACCCTCAGATAAGTGTAGTTCTCACCCTTCAACAATGAAATTTATCTTTGCAACAGATGGAGAACATCACAGAGACCACAAAATGATCAAAATACAGAGAACAGATGGTACTTAGTCCCAAATGAGCCATCTACAACACAGCTCCTGCACCCAAGCCTCCAGACTCGTTGAGAAACGGGGACAGAGAATGGGGATGTCTGTCCATAGTGAGACTGTGTCCTAGTAACATCAGGGAAGCTATATGCATGAAGTTCTAACAACACGGCCACCTAAACAAGACCCGAAGGAGAATGACACCCACAGACATACTGACAGGGAAGGAAGAAATCTTTCCAGGCCCCAGCCTTAAAGAACTATAGGCAACTGAGGAATGTTGAGAACAGGAGACAGAGTCTTCCACAGGGAAGAGAACACCAATTAGTTATCCAATACCAAGTGCTCAGCCCTGGAAGCATATCATGTAAGTAACACTATATGGACTATACATGTATGTGCATTTTTACATATGTAAATACAATTATTACAGAAAAAGACAGAGGCCACAAATTAGACAGAAGGTATACATAGGATTGGAGGAAAGAAAAGGAAATTATGTAATTATACTTTAATTTTTAAAAAATTTTTGTTGTTGTTGTCGTCGTTGTTAGAAGGAAGAGGGCTTACCCAGTAGGAATAGAAATAGTTGGGGAAGAACAGGGGAACTATCAGAATCTGGGAGCGGAGCTCAGTGAGTGGGCTACTTGCGTGGTATGTTTAAGACCCTGGGTGTGATCCCCTGTACCTCTAACTATCTGTCATGGGACAAGAAGTTATTCTTTTCAGTCCTTCAGACCGTATGGTCACTATTATAACAACTCAGTTCTACCACTGTTGTAGAGAATCCATCAGAGACTATGTATTAAGGGATAAATGACTTTTTAAATATACTTTTCTCATTTATATTGTGTGCATGTGCCACCTCTGTATGTGTCAGAATACAACTCGGGGGACTCGGTTCTCTCCTCCTACCGATGTGGTCCCCAGGATTACTTAGATTACTGGTGCTTTTACTGGCTGGGCCATTTCACTGGCCCATGACCTTTTAAATAAATTTTTTTCCCTAATTGTAAATATGTGACCTTGTTACTTAATATTACTTAGTTTCCTTGAGTAAGATAATGACTGTTCATGCTTTCTGGAGTCCTAGTGAAGATTATGTCTATTTTCTAAATATTAACCTTTGTCACGAGGGCATTTGTTGCCTCAGTTCTCAAAATACAATAAAGGTCAATAAACAAACCTGGAAAGTAAGCAGATCTATAGCTCTTATCTCTCAAATAACTTTATGCGAGGAAGTGATAACCATGGCTTCTCTTTTTAAATTTTAATATTTAGATGTCGAGGAAAGGGAAAAACTAAGAAAATACATGTTTTCAAAATATTCTGAATATATAAATTATCTTTTTCTTTCATGACAGTTTTACTTTGGCCTCTGACTTCTGGATACTACTGAAAAGTAAGTATTTACTAACCATAAATGAAGAACTTTTGAAGATTTTACTTCAACAGACCACCTTTACCAACACAAATATATTTTCTCCTACAGAGAAAATGAGGTCAGGGCTGGTTCATCCTTAACATAAAAAGTTCTGAGAATTATTCAACCCCCATCTCATTTCAAAGATGGAAAACAAATGTGTATTAAAGACTAAGTGTAGTGATGCATGACTGGCCAAGCTATCCTGTGTGGCAACGAGGTGGAATTGGAATCCTAGTTGCTAGTGGGCCCCTTCTTCCAGCGGTCTTTATACATTGGTGCTTCTGAACCCTCCCCGTCCCCAAGATGGATAACCTTGAGTTCCCGATCTTCCGGCCTCAAGCTCGTATGGGCAGAAATCACTACCTCTGTGTGAGCACACACCTGCTTGAAGCATTTCAATGTCCTGCATTTGGTGTTTTAGACACTGGTTCACCTAACTTTCAATAGCATTAGCTCACAATAAAATCACGTTAGGTATAGGAGAAAGGAAGTTTCGTTTATGTGTCTGGTGGGGGAATATCCTTCTGTACGCCATGAATATATGTTTCTCTTAGTGGTTGATGAATAAAGCTGTTTCGGTTAAGGGACAGGCAAGGATTTCGCCAGGCAGGAAATGTAAACAGGGATAGAGAAAGGTAGCAGTCAGAGTCAGAGAGATGCCTTGTAGCTGCTGAGAGAGCAAAGAGACCAGGGCATCACAGGTAAGCCAGGACCATGTGGAGATACACAGATTAAGAGAGCTAGGCAGTAAGAAGCCCAAGCCATCCGCCAACCTGTTTATAATCAATACTAGCCTCTGTGTGTTTATTTGGGACTAAACAGCTGTGGATCTGGGTGGGACAGAAAATTCCATCTACATAGATAGCTATGTCCCTTACAAGAGAAGCAAATCATAATAGAGAAGGTTGCTGGGGAGGGAATTCAGGGAAGATCCTTCAAACGATGAGGCCTTTAACATTCAAAGCTATTTGCTGAGAACTTGTATGGTGGTATGAATAAGAGGGGCAGCCACAGGCTCTTAGAGCGGAATGCTTAGTCACCAAGGAGTAGACCTTTCCTGATAGGAGGGCTAGGAGGTGTGGACATGTGTCACTGGGGGTGGGCTTTGAGGTTTCAAAAGCTCATGCCAGACCCAGGCTCGCTCTCTCTCTCTCTCTGCCTGCAGATCAGGATGTAGCTCTGTTATTTCTCCTGCACCATGCCTGCCTGCTGCCATGACAATAGACGAAATCTCTGAAACTGAGTAATCCCCCAAGTAAAGGCTTTCTTTGTAAGTGTGTTGGTCATGGTGTCTCTTCACAGCAACAGAAAGTGACTAAGACACCTTGCTTCTACTATACCTTAAAGTAGGACTTACATACTAAAAGATGATACCGCTAAATGTTAAAAACACAGAGCAGGTCACAAACACACCACGGTGAACACAAAGCAGGGCATTACCCTGGAAATCAGTGTAGCTTTACACTCTTGAGCCTACAGAGCCGGAATTTCACTGGGTGCTGGTGTAAGTGAGCCAGACCTGTGAAAAGGGCAGTGCCGCAGATGGACTCTGACCACTGAGTGCAGTTTTCTAAGTCACTTCCCACTGACGCTGACTACCTGACTCTTTCCTGGGGAGGTAAATCAAATTAGAGAATGACCTGATTTCAACAGCAGCCGTGTCTACTTCACACCTGCAAGTCACATAGCAACCGTAGGCAGATAGACATGCCTTGTGACCACTTAGAGAAAGGCTAGCTAGGGATTTAACAGTTAATTAGATTTCCTGTTATTGAACTCATGATACAAACCGCAGATGAGTAATCTGCAAGGTGTGAGACATGAAGTATGGAAGGCTGAAAGGATGGAACACATTAATAGAACTGTTTAATTAAGATACAGAAATGCTATCTTGAATCAAAGTAGTCATACAGTAACTGTATGACCCTACAATTTCAAAGAAATGTAAAACCCGGTCAAAAAAGTGTCCAAGGAGAGAGTGCACCTAAGCACTCTTTTTGAAGAAAAAGTTTTGGTCTATTACTAACATAAGATATTTGTGTACTTTTATGCATAATAAATATGTCAGATCCCATCTAGTCGCTTGCCATTAACTCATTTAATCCTCACAACAATTCTCATTATACATATGGAAACAGAAGTACAAAGTCACGACTAGCCATGGTTTCAAATACACTTAGTTTGACTCTAAACCCAGGGTATGCTCAGCATATTATAATGCTCTGCCATGATCCCGTATACCCCCAGAGCCTGACTTTAGACTTTTAATCCTAATATGTAATACTAAATGGACTAGATAACACACATTTTTCACATATAAAACCTGTATGTTATCTAAATTACAATATATAACCAATAGAGATTGAAATCCAAATGGCCCAGGTAGAACTTTAGTTCCTTTTCTGTATTAAGCTTAGGAGATTTCCTAACATGTTGTCTAGCTACTTCCTTTAAATGCAACTGTTCTACCCTGATGGAGGAAAAGAGGCTCAGGAAACTAAGGGAACTTACTTAGTAAACTCAGAAAGTTGCACCGGCTTATTGAGGTCATAAAGGCAGCAAACAGTTACTGGAGAGTGGAGCTGCCTACAAACCAGGCACAACACCAGGGAAACAGCTCTTGTGGGGCATCATCCAGGATGGGTGGGCTGCCTGGTGATACAGCTAGCTCTGAGCCACCCATCCAATCAAGTCACTGCTAAGGTAGACTTGTGTGGAATAGAAGCTTCGGTCTGTTGTCGGTGCCTTATCTGGGGGAATAGTCATTGGCTGACGTTTTCCTCAGGACAAGTCACACAACACATGCACTGTCAAATACGATGCATTAGGTACAAATATACAGTAATGCATTTAAGTGCAAGAATCAAACTGCAAGGAAGCCAGATGCAGGTAGTGTGAATCGGAGACAAACATTACCAGTTACCTACAATATTTCAAGTAAACACCTGACATTCATTCCCATTCCATATGCACTATTTTAAAATTTATTTTATGTTTACTGTCTGTGTGTGAACACTACATACATGAGTTACAAACACCTGTGAGTCAACATGTAGGTGCTGGGAATTGAAGCTAGGTTCTCTGGGACAGCGGTCAGTATTCCTAACCACTAAGCCACTCTCCAGCCCATTCCAAGTATTCTTAATTGTGGGGGGAAAAAAACAAAGCAAAACATTAAATCCACTATGAAATTAAACATATAATTTCAAAGATGGAGTAGTATATAAATTGCTCTGGCCCCAATGCCTCCTTTTCACTACAGTATATTGGCTTAATAGCAGAAAATTATTTACAAGATCACCATAAACTAGTTATGTGTTTACTGTTACAAAAACTTCTACATATTATGCTTGCATAAGTGCAATGTACTATTGCGATTCTGTTTACTATTAGACCTGTCACATCTACTAAGGCAGCAAATGTAATGTTTAAGCTTAAAGGAAAGTTTAGAGTGAATAAGGTAACTCCTTTCAAGTAACTAAAAGGTAGAATAACAGTCCTTAGATTTTAGGTCAAAAGAAGAAAGAATTTCCCAGCGAAACGTCAAAAATGGAATAGAGCACCTCACGAGGTATGCGATTAGAGCTTAAGTAACTAAATGTTAGGAACTTTTGTAGGAAGATTCACAAACAAGGCAAATGTGAGCCAGTGAACTCTCTGCCTCTATTTTAAGTTTGGTTTTCCATGTAACATTTGACATTCCATTTTAGATTTTATGTTGGGGCAGGAAGAAATTTTTATGTAGAAACAAACCTAAACACCATTGGGTTAGATACAGATTTTTTTTTTCATATGCTTTAAAGTATGTTTTCTTCACATTTATTCATGCTGTGTGTCCTGTGGGTGTCAAGGATCAAACTCTGGCTTGGTGATGAGTGACTGACCAGCTAAGTTATCAGTCCAAATTCTTAGATGGTTTCAAGGTTAAGAACACAAAGTCTTATCTTGATTTAGAGAGAAAGGAAGTTAGCTCAATCCTACCATTTTTTTCTGCGAAAGCAACTGCGTCTTCTTTCGTACTAAAGGTTAGAACCATGTTGGAGAGGGGATCAGCCCTAGAAGAAAGAATGCCCATGACTTAATATTAAGCTTTGACTGCAAGACAATCAACATTCTAAATACACTGTTTAGAAAATAAACATCTGGTATTATAATATCAAAAAAAATGACAATATTTTATTTATAATAGTCTCTGAAAAACAGTACTTTATGTTAAATCTGATCTTTCTAGTATGCATTATCTAATAATAAAAAGCATAATGGCAAAAACATTCAAGTTCTCTTTACTAAGGTTTATTAAACTCTATTAAAAAGGACAAAGTTTTGAATCCAGAAGATTCCCACGCTGACCAGAGAAAACCCTTCTATTGACTGGCTATATTAGTACCAAAAACTAAAAATAACTTTGTATTAGTGCTCTTTTTCAAGGCACATATAGTTACTCAGTTGACAGTTAAATAAACTAGTTATAATCAGAAGTGCCAATATAAATATGAAGAATTTTGACAGGCATGCTGATTAGTTCAGAGCAACAATAGTGTGTGTGTGTATGAGAGAGAGACAAGACAGACAGACAGACCTAGAAAGTCAAGAAAACAGATCCATTTTCTGCAAAGGTGATAGAGCTTTTTAATTATCTGCTTTATGAAGAGTTACATATAAAAACTGTTAACAAGTGATCATTCTTCCAGTTGGTTTGACATTCTCCTCTCTTATATTTTATAATTCTTTCTAGGTTATGTTGCTGCCAAGGTCTTAATCTTGCTGCCAAGGTCTTAATCTTTCTGTCTCCCTTTTATTTTTATTTATTTGTTTATTTTTATTCCACCAGTTTATCATGTCACAACATTTATCTTCCTATTACTTATTTCCCAAACCTTCTAGCAGTTTCTACTGTCCACTTCATTACCGTGTGAGCTCTTGTATAGTATGGTCAGTATGCTTTTTCAGACATTTTAACTATCCCTTGGAAGTAGGCAAGTCAGAATTGCTTCCATGAAAACACAGCCTGTACTTTCCTATCGGTTCAGTTGTTCCTCCCATTGAGAATCCTCTCATCTCTACATATGGAGATCCACCACAGTCATTTCTCATGGCTCACTATGAGTACCAATCTATTCCATGAAATCTCTCATACCCTATTCTCTCCAGCTCTATGACTTTCTATCTTTGTATTTGCTCAATTCTCAACTACTGAGGTTCCAAAGAAATTTATATCTTAGGAAGTGTACCTGACTAACAAATGCATGCAAAGTGATTGTAAACTCTTAACAAAACAGACAAAAGTAGATGAGAAACCAACTAGCTGCACTAATAAACGACCAGGAATGCTTTATTCTGGCACCTCTGTGCCACCCTATTGGATTAAGGAGATTTATACCTTGGGCCAAACTTGTGATGATTTTTGCATCTTATAATATTTTTCAAGTTTACATAAAGATAAACCTTTTACCTTTGAGCTCTAACATTTAAAAGACTCAGGTAATTAAAAGAGCATAAGAAGCTTGTACTTGAGATACAAAATGTCAATACAGTATTTAAAAATGTGAATTTTAAAATCTTAAAAACAAAGGCACGCTTATATTTAGAAAATGGCCTTTCAGAAATTATTTTTAAATGTACAAATAGGTAACAATGAAATTTATTCACTACATTTAAAATGAAACTTATTGGTCATAAAGTGAACTTCCACAGAGCAACCTCCTTATCTGCCTCCACTGAAACATGCATAAACAATGTGGCGCTGATCTGTTCTGGGAATTATTGTCTTTCCTATTTGTGTATTAATTACAAGTCAGGAAAAGAACTCCCAAACACATATAAAGATTGTCTTTCTAGGTGCTGTATGTCATGTTTCTTGCACTTTTAACAGTGAAACTTCTTTGCTATTGGGTCTATGTCTCTGCTAAATCTTCCATGTTACTACGCCCATAAGGTAGATTCAGACTACTGGTAATCTACTAGAGGAAAAATCATCACGTCTAGATCACCTACAAGAGGAAATTTAGGGTCTTTAAAAAAAAGATGTATTTTGGGTATGAGACCAATTTCATTTTGAATATATTCAAGAATGGTCTGTCAGTATTAAAAATTAATTGAACAGATATTTTCTTCTGCCTGTTAAATAAAGAAGTTCTCTCATTAAAAAGAAAAGTGCAAGCTGAAGACATGAATCAGATGTAGAATATCTGCCTGGCATTCATTCACAAAGCTCTAGAGTTGACCCCAGTACCACATCTGCACACTTTTCCTACATTCCACGTGTGTGTGTGTGTGTGTGTGTGTGTGTGTGTGTGTGTGTGTGTGTGTATCGGTGTACAAACTTCACTATTCAATATTTTATTTTCCTCCCTCACCCCAACTCCTTGTCTTCTTGCTCCATCTTCAAATGTACTGATGATATGTATTGGCTACCATGTTGACTAACCTTATATTCTTATCGAAAGTGTTTACCCCAGAAACAAGCTAGAATATAAGAGGTATCAATACTGACGCAAGGGTCTGTTACAGCTGGTGAAGCATTGCTATGTGAAACCCAGGGACAGATGGATAGACTAAGATCTCATGTAATACAAAAGGATGATCATCACATTCTAAACACTAGGTATGGACGAAGACATTTCCTTAGGTCTCTGGAAATATATGATTTACACAAGACTCCATATAGTACAAGAAATAGGATTTAAGATATCAAAATTCTTAGAAACTATTTCTATTGAAATTTCAACATGGAAGAATATCTAACCAAAGGTCTCCTGGATCCATCAACAAAAACAGATGTCTTTCTAAATTTAATTTATAACTATTTATAATCTTAACTGTAACATCTTAGGTTCCCATACTCTGAACAAACAAAGTAAGTGTTACATAGGCATGCTATTTGAATCTAAAGTAAGTTGAAGCTGGGCATGATGGTGCACCAAGGCAATGTAGGGTATGATGCCCACAACACCGAGGCTCATCTGGTCTATACAGCAAGTTCTGAGCTGGCCAGAGCTACACAGTAAAAGCTTGTTTCAACAAACTAAAAACCAAACTGAACCAAAAACAACTAGTGTCACTAAATTATTGATACCACTCCCAGAGTATTTTTAACTAAGATTCATGGTATTTACTAATGCTATCTCATCAACAGTACCCAGAAATAGCTCTTCTGCAATTTACTGTTATGAGCCAAGCACACATGAACATGTCTGTAAATTTATAAAGAAATATATATATAATTCCATTTTTTTCAGTTGTGGTGAAACCTAGCTGTACTAAAAGGGATTTTTAACAATCATATTAGCTCTAAGAAAAGGAAGTGTTTAGAGGGGGAAAAATCAATTATTTTCAATAAAAAATCTGAAAACAATATTCAAAGTACTCACGTTGATGCCCAACCCATCAAAGGATTTTCCCATCTCTCTCTGGTATCAAACTCCAGCTTCCATTTCTTTGTGTTGTTTACTCCAGACTGCATGTTATTGCGAGCAGGAACAAAGATCCTGACCTTTCTGGTTTTGGTGTGCTCTTCTGGAACACCAGTTAAGGTAGTGATGTCCTGAGGAAGAAAAGAACAAACATCTTGGATGGCTTGCACGTCAGCTGACATGCCTGTCCCAGTCCCCGTCTCTGTGTGCTTGTTTATAAATTAGGATAATCCTTCTGGCTTACCTCACTGCTACCCTATGCTTCACTTTAGAAGTTGCCATTGCACCACCTGTAAATTCTGGATTTGAGAACTGGTACTGGGGCACAGTGAAAGAGGGACTACCAAAATTCCGCTCTCCTTCGTAGAGATCGAACCCCAGGCCTTGTGCAGGCCGAGCACGTGCCCACCACTGAGCTACGAACAGTCCGTCATGCTGTCCCGCCCTCGCTGTCGTCTCTACAGAGACTCTAGTGCATCCAATAGCTAAGGACAACCTCGGACTGCTCTGGAGCCAGCAGTCAGTAGTCCTTACTCTGTGACAGGGGACAGCTGATGTTATACAAACATAAAAGGCCCACTAAGGGAAGTTGTTACCACCTAGCCAAAAGAATAGAGTCGGCCTCTAGGCGGAGAGGTGCCACTGTCTCCTCCCTTAATAGTTAATCTCATGGTCAAGGGACCATCCCTGGGGAAGTAGGGGGGTAGATTTTCCTTCCCAGAATTCCTACCCCCTATTTGGGGGTGGGGTGGTTATGTGGAAGTCAGAGATGATTTCATGTGACATTCTCAATTGCATCTTCATCTTATTTTTGAGACAGGGTCTCTCACTGAACTGGAAGTTCACCTGTTGGCTAGAGTGGCTAGCCAGCAAGCCCAAGGGTCCTTCTTCCTCTGCCTCCCCAGATCCCCAGAGCTGGGATTATAGGGTTATGCTGCTGTGCCTGGCTTTTCTATGGCTCCTGGGGATCTGAACTCAAGTCCTCATGCATGTGTGCCAGCAGCTCAGGAGCTTGTGTTACCAACTTAGCATCCCATCCCTCAACCATTATAGAGCATTCTTTTTAAAATAAAGTATTTCGAATCATTAGGGACAGGGATGGAACACTTGCATCCATCCCATGTAGGAGGCTCTAAATTCCATTCCCAGTACTACTAAAGGAAAGGGAAAGTTGACATAGAAACTTTTGAATTACTGCTTAAAATTGAGAAAGAGAATGAAATGGTTATATCAAACTTGTAAGACCAGAAAACGCAGCCTGTTTTGTTAGTTTTTGTTTCAATGCCATATACAGCTTCTAATGAAGGCTGCTGACTTGTAGTTTGTCTCTTAATGCTCTGAACCACAGCGCTAAAATAGGTACTAGGGAAACACTGAGCTCATGTATGTGTCAAGATCAAAAGAACAATTCCTTGTTACTTCAGTGAGCACCCAATTCTCTACTTAGCACAGTGTCTATCTTCCTGTACCATGAGGCATGGTTATCTCTATGAAGAAACATGTTTGCATCGTAACAGACTTCCTTGTGGGCACTGTGTGGAGTGCCTGTGTGCATGTTAGCTATCTTTCTCAGTTGCTCTCCACTGGATTTGCTGAGATGGTCTCTCACGAAAACGGAAACTCCCTGACTTGGCTATTTAAGCTAGCTTGCTTGCTGTGGGGGCTCTGGGGTCTTGCGTCCCCACTCTCAAGCCCTGGATCATACTCCAGCACTCACACCCAGGGAGCTTTGTGTGTGTGGCAGGGATCTGAACTCTGGTTCTCTCATCTGTGCTACAAACACTTTATCGCTTAAGCCATTTCCTCAGCCAGAGAGATATGGACATCTAGTGTACACTGACATTAGATTTTGTTTTCAAAGTTTTCTTGCAGCTAGTATAAAAAGCAACAAAGTGCTCTGTATCTAGGAGACAAGAAAATGACATGACTATAATTAGTATAGAGAAAACATGTATTAATAATGTATGGAGAAGTGACTTTCTAAAGCATAGTCGCCTACTTAGAGCTTGAAGTGACATGACTCTCTATGTGAGGTTCTCAATGTCTATTTCTCCCTTTGCAACTGCCATTTACTTTATTAATATTCTCTATTTTGTGCTAATATGTTTCCTAAAAATATTTATAACCATGTGTGATATGAGGGCAGGTGCCTCAAGAGTGCAGAAGAAGCTGTCAGGTCTCCTGGAGCTGGAATTACAGGAAGTTGTGAGCTACATGTGATGCTGGGAAGTGAACTCAGCTCCTCTGGAAGAATAGTCTCACTCTTCTGAGCCATCTTTCTAGCCCCAGATTAAGATCAGGTATAAACACTCATTATAAGCATCCTATAAAATTAATGGGCAGGGATCTTCTCCAAATTCCACATCAATGCCTCTATTCTGCACCAAGTTTCTAATGAAACTATGCTACATGGCTGTTCCTCAACTGTACGAAAGGGAACGTTCAATTGATTTTTACCTCCAGAAAATGAGATTATAGGAAATATTTATTTTCCATACTTCTACCCTGTGATGCATGCCTGACAAAATAATTCAATAAAGCTTATACTTTATATCTGAACTCATAACTAATGATATTTCATATCTCCTCAAATTCTGGCACTTTTTTTTTATTAACACATGCCCCTAATTTTAATCTGATATCCAAGCAAGGAGTTTCTGAATTTTGAAGCCCTTGCAAGTCGTCCTGGCAGACTCACTGTTTATGCTGCAGAAGATGTGAGCTGCTGCAGGACACACAGTACAAAGACTTGGCAGCTCACATACTTGAGATACCTGATGGTCATAGAAGCTCTGTATTTCCAAGGCCCTGCAAATGCACTCTCAGCGTAGACAACCTTATTTCTCACACTAGTAAAATGCAAACAGTGTCAGCTATTAATAAGAGCCTCTTCTCAGGCACGCACTGCAATGGGCTAATGCTCCCACTCCAAGATTCCGTTCAAATCAGTAACCCTTGGAAAGACCTATAAACCCTATGTTGTATGTCTTCAATGATTTCCTTTTTCTCTCAATTCACACTGAGCTACCTGTAATGCATATTTTGCAAACAAACAAAACACCTGTAAATTAAATGCTGAACTTTTTTCTAAAATATTGATCACCTATGCTCTTTCTAAAATACTATTTTTATATAAGAAATGACCCAAATATGTCAATATTTTATTAATTTCTTTTTTCAAATTTTGTAGAAATCAGGAAAAAGTCATGTAAGGTATAAGAAACCATCAAGTTGGCACCAAAGAATCTCAAGTCACTAGTTAAGAGTATCTGTTAAGTTCTAATAAATCATATTACATAGACAATACACAGATTTGCTCAATTTTAAAGCTTCTTACTTTTAAACAGTTGAGTTAAAAACTGAAATCTATTTCTATTATTAAAGAATGTAACTGTCCTAATAACATTAAATGATAAAATATTAGTTTTCCATAAAAACGTATTCGGTTATCGTCTGTCCCCGCTTATCTCATGTGAATCCAACTTTTTTCTTTTTTAACAAAGGAAGTAAGAAACAAGCAATGGGAAGTTGGTGTCACAATGCAGAAAAACCTCCCAGCAAGCTTCCTGCAACCACCCAGCATTTAGAGTCTTGCTGGCTGAGCTCTTTCAATACCAGAATTTCACACATTTCAATGACTATTATGACTTCAAAGAATCAAATTTTCATCATTGTCCGTCATCTGCCTGCTGATTTGTATAAAGAAGTTCTCCAGCATGCACTCCAAACAAAAGCCTCCTTACTTCTGTGGCTGTATATCACGTTTAAAAGTTGTGTTTGTGACAGTTGTGTCTGGAAAACTAGGGTGGCCCTGAGGAAGTGCAGCTGCTCTGCAGGAGCCGCCTTTCTGGCAGCTCTCACTCAAATGAAAAAGGGACAGTTAGCTTCTGCTTTATTAAACCACAAAAAAAAAAAAAAGAAAGAAAAAGAAAAAGCCACCAGCCTCCTAATTACTTCCGGCTGCCCCACCCACTTACCCTCATCAGTTCACACTTATTGTGGAGAAATAATTAACTGCTTTTACAGTCCTGGATGAAGCTTTACTAGAAATCTTGCTGCATCCAAAGAAGTCACAATGTTTACCGGGCTCTTTGGTAATTGATTCACTAACAGTATTAGTATGGGTTAAAGCTAGAAATTTAATAAGAGTATCCATTAAAACATCAGTGACAATACTTCTAGAGACTTGCTCTATTGCAGGATATTAAAGACCAATTATGTTTAAATTATAGTAGAGTTAAAACTGATCTAAATTTTGATGACTCTTAATACTTTCCATCAATCATGAAAGATTAAAAAATTTAGATTTGTAATAATAACTGCCTTGTATAATACCCATCTGTAATTTCAACACTAGGGAGGCAGAGGCAAGAGGATTGTGAATTCTAGGCCAGATTGAGCCACAGAGCAGGAAAGTCTCCAAAAGACAAATAGACAGACCAAAACCCTTTGCTTTTAAGTAACCAACAGATACTTAGACCAAAAAACTCATTACAGGTTTAATGAGCAATTACAAAATAAGAATCTACAGGATACTCAGTTCCCACATAGTTACTTTGGAAGAATTTTTAAAAAAAATCAATGGTCAAAGGAATTCAGAAGTGAACACCAGTGTTGAAGTAAATATGAGTTGTGAAAGTAAATGCCATTCTTGTTTGCCTGCTCACCAACAGACTGGTGAAGGAATTCCCGCAGGCCATCACATGCTGGATGCGACACCACTCTCTTTCCCATGCTGGGCAAAGCTATCTCAGCACTGAAGCTACAGCTGCCTGTCAAGTGTCATGACAATTTCAGGGAGACATGAGGCAAACCATGCTACAGATCACAACAGAGCAAAACAAGAGCTAGAGAAGCTTTGAAAATGCTGTTATTCTTAGATTCCTCCCAGGAATCAAGAGCTATTGCCATAGTAACAAGGTATGCCAAAGTTGGTCTGAGTCCCAACTTTCAACCATGGGCAAACCTCTGGTTGCATATCCATAAATCAACATTCTTATAAACTACATACTGTGCTTAACTTGAACAAGAACAAAAGTTGCTGCTCAGCACCTATATGTTACATACTGGACACAATGCTCCAAAGTAAACATCAACTCAATTCTCAAGGAAACTACTGGACATTTTTGAGAAGGATGAACCAATATAATGAGAAGCTGGTGTCAAGATACAGAAATATCCAATCTTCCTTGACAATTGGTAATTCTTTATCTAGTCAGTAGTTTTGCTTCAAGTCTGAAAAAGAGAAATACCTAGATTTTTGCCAAAATACTTTCTCTTTGTAAGGGTTGGATACTGGACTTTGTAAGAGTTGAACCAATCAGCCACCCTGTCTTTCTTCAAACTGACCGGCCCTAAAACAGGGATATATAATAATTCATATTCATTCTCTCTCTGTATCCTCTCTTTCCCTACCTCTCCCCACCTCCTCCCTCCCAGAAAATCATCTCAGCAGTTAGAAGAGTTTAGTTACCAGCATATACACAACAAGCAAGATACTCTGTGCACAGAGGCCCAGCTCCAACCCAGGAGGGGTACCTGAGGCTTGCTGGCAGCCAGCCTAGCTGAAAAATTTGAGTCCCAGGTTGAGGGAGCGACTGCCTCAAGGAATAGGTAGAGAATGATAGAGCAGGGCATTTGATTGCCATTTCCTCTCTCTCTCTCTCTCTCTCTCTCTCTCTCTCTCTCTGTCTCTCACACACACACACTTGCACACTCTCACACTCACATACAAAACTGAAAACAATTCCGAATACCCGAATACCATGTATGTTAAGTAAAGTTAAGTATGTGGAAAAGCCTATGACATCCATTAAAATGAAGGAATAATGTATACTTTACCTATATTTCAACTCAAAGATGCTTCTCTGCAAAGTTAACTATCTTAAGGGCGTCAAAGGATATAATAAGACTTCATTCCTAAGTGTAAGAAATCTATCTACCACATAGGATGACAAGGAGTAGGGACAATAAAATAAATATACTTCAGAATGCTATTAAGAGTAAGAATTTTAATGACAAATTTAGAGGAACCCAACCCTAACATTTGAGATTTGAAGGGAATGAGAGCACTTAGAACTGGAGTTAGGGATGGCTGCGAGTCACCGTCCGGGTGCTGGAGATCAAATCCGTATTCTCTACAAGAGCAACAAGTGCTCTTAACTGCTAAGCCGATCAAGCTACCTAAAAGTAAGCTCCTACTTGAATTTAAAGGTAGAAAGGTGCCATAAAATGCCAGACCAAGGAGAAGGTAGGAGATAATTCTTTTGGGATATTCATTTTTAAAAGATACTCCTAGCTGGGCTGAGTGGCACACGCCTTTAATACCTGCATTTGCGAGGCAGAAGCAGGTGGCCCTCTGTGAGTCAGAGGCCAGCCTGGTCTACAGAGCTAAAGGAGAACATCGAGAGCTACTTAGTGAGACTTGTCAAATAAATAAAATTACCAAAACATCAATAATATTAAACAAAATTTAAACAATGTATCAATATGCCTAAAGCCCTACCAACTACCTTTTTATTTTTGTTACCTACCAATAAGTACCCATATGTTTGTTTATTTTACTACTAATAAAGTTTTACATCGATTACTTCCAAGTAACATAGCATTATTTCTCCACATAGATACTTAAGTCTTCATTCTTTCTGTTTTAATATCCTCAAAGCAATTTATTCAGTTGATATGGCATAACTTCTTAATGTAATAAAAGTTGTTGATTATGCCTTTTAAGGCTACATTATACCATAATGAAAATCTCAGTAACAAATTTATTTTCCCCAAGATTTATTTTTAATTTGTGTGTGTGTGTGTGTGTGTGTGTGTGTGTCTGTGCAAATGAGTATGGGTACCCTGAGAGACTAGAGGGATCAGAGTTATCCCTGAAAAACTCAGTTACAGATGGTTGTGAACTACCAAAATGGGCACTGGGACCTGAACCTGGGGTCTTGTGTAAAAGCAGTAAGTGCTTTCTTAACTGTCAGCCCATCTCTCCAGACTTTGTTTTACTTGGTTTGGTTTTTCAAGACAGGGCTTCTCTGTGAAGCCCTGGATGCTTCTGCCTCCCAAGTGCTGGGATTAAAGGCGAGTGCCACCACTGCCTGGCAGTAACTGTAAGGTTGGCCACAAAGAATACATTTAGCTGTAACAAAAACTATCAAAATGTCTATAGTCTGACATATTGTCTAATTAGTTTGCAAACAGGAGATAAAATCACATACTGTTGGTCAACAATGTAAAAGCAGATCAATTTTCATTTATACTTTTTTTGGCCTAAGGCAGCCTCACTATGTAGCCCCGAGAGTCTGAAACTCGCTTGAAGATCTTCTGCCTCGCCTTGCAGTGCTGGGATTAAGGACATTGGCCAACCATGCCTGCAGCCCTTTATACTCGTGAGGCAGACACCGGCACATCAGTTAGCTTGCATTAGTGCGCTCTTCTACATCTGCTTAGGAGAGAGGAGCTTGATTTCTTCACGCTTACATGCTGTTGTGCTTTCTTTAACCCTGAGTGCAGAAATCACAAACGTGTCCCACACGACCAGCTCTGAGTTTAATTATTGATATACCCAAGAAGAAAAAATTAACAAAAGGCAGTCAGAGCTCTATGAGGAGTTCAAGGTCAACCAGCCTGGTCTACTTAGTGAATTCCGGGCCAGCCAGGGCCACAGAGTGTGACCCTGTCACAAACATACAAGCACCAACTGAAAATTCCTTTGTAAAGAGATACTATAAGAAGCATGAATGCCAAAAAAAAAAAAAAAACCTCATTAGAAATTACCGAGCTGCTGAAAACTGTAATTCTGGAGTCTCATACATCTATACAATGGCTCCCTTGCTGTGGGAATCACGAACAGATTTTTACTTTGTGGACTCACATATTATAAAGCCGTGGCTCAGAACATAGCACCTGGAAATAACAGTAGTTAGAAGCCATTTCCTAATCTCCTGGGGAAATTCCTGCCCTACCTCATCTAAGATGCAAGACTCTCACTGCAGACACCCTGTCCTAAACCAACCCAGAAACTATGAAGGATCTATACAAACAAATGGTGATTGTCTTCAGCTAATGCATGTTTGTTACATCCTTACCTTTTTGTCCAATCACACATCTACACAACTGAACATTTAGGGACCAAAGGAGAAGCCTAAGAAAAAAACCCCAATCTTTGGTTATTTCTGAAGCCTCCTGTGTCACGTAAAAATCTGGCTAAATAACGTACTATGTTTTTCTCTTTGTCCATCTGTCTTGTTACTGGATGTAAGCCATGAACCTTATGATGAATCAAATTGCTGCTTTTTCTCTGTAGTAGTAATTAGACATAGCACAAATTAAGTCTACCAACAAGTTATTTTATAACCAAATGCTGCAATATAAAAGCTTTTCCCCTGTAAATCAGAAAAAAATCTACTAGAAGATTCAAATATACTTAAAATAATATTTGTTTTCTATTAATTTAGGAAAAAAGGAAAGTAAAGTTGTTAAAAAATATCATGCTTCAAGGTATGGTGGTCCAATCACACACCTTTAATTCTAGCACTCAGGAGGCAGGCAGATCTGAGTTTGAGGGCAGCCTGGTCTACATAATGAGACCATGTCTCAAAACAAACAAAAACAAAAACAAACTAACAAATAATTGAAAATCAGAATGCGTAACAACTTACTTTTAAAATTAATGAATATGATTCTTTTTTTTTTTTAAATCTTTTTTGTTTTGTGGGTATTTTTATTTTGGGGGAGTGGGGGTATCCTTGGCCTGGAACTTGCTACACAGACCAAGGTAGCCTCAAACTCGCAGAGGTGCCTGCCTCTGCCTTCTAAATGCTGGGATTAAAGATACATACCATCTTGCTTAGCTTTTCTTTACAAAAAAAAACTTCTTTTTGTTTATGTGTGGGTTTGCCTGCGTGTGTATGTGTGCATCCTAGAGCCTGTGGGGCCAGGACAGCTTGTAGATCCTTTGAACTCACAGGCAGTTGTGAGCCACCATGCAGGTGCTGACAACCAAACCTGGGTACTTTACAAAATTAACAAGTGATCTGAACTCAGACAGTCCCCTAGCCCCATAAATGTGATTTTAATACCCACAAAGAGGTAACATTTAATAACAATAAAATTTTAATAGCTAAAATTTTATATTTGCTGTTTTTAATTTCAATGTTCTGGAAGTCAGTCAACTATCTCAAGGTACCTTGTAATATTTTCAGAACTATTATAATAATAATAATAGCAAATTTAAAATTTGGCTGCAAGAGCTTTGGAATTATATAACAACATTACAGTTAAAAAACAATCTGTTATTTCTTAGTCTAATAGTATGTTTTCTATTCCCTGGTAATAAGACGCAGGCATGTACACAATATATACCAAGAGATATTAAAGCAGAAATGGCAGTTAAAAAAAAAACTACAAATGACATAAATACTGAGTAAGAGTCCAGCCAGGCAGAGGCAGGACGATCCCATGAGCCCATTAGTTCACAGGTTAGCCCAGGCAGCTTAGTAATGTCTCACATGTCTGCCTGCCTGCCTGTCTGTCTCTCTCTCTCTCTCTTTCTCTTTCTCTCTCTCTCTCTCTCTCTCTCTCTCTCTCTCTCTCTCACACACACACACACACACACACACACACACACACACACGGGTTGGGGATGGGGAGACAGCTCAGTTGGTTAAATGCTTGAATGTAGCCATGAGAACCCAAATACAACCCAGAACTCATGTGAAATAAGCAGGGTATGGTGGCACACACTGTAATTTTAGAGTTGGGGAAGCAAAGACAGGTAGATCCCTGGGGTTCACTGTGGGGCCAGCTTAGCCAGCTAACAAGGTCAAGGTCAGTACGAGCTAACACCACGCAATGACATCTCAGACAGCTTTCTGGCTTCCACACACAGATGAACACATATGCAAATGTGATATGTATACATCCGTACACAAACACATATGACACACAGTATACAACTGAAAATAGGTATCAGGAAGTCACTTTTTAAAAATCTAGGCTGCATTTCTAATTGTCTTAAGAAGAATTCCGTTCTGTTATCAGAACTTGTATCTAGACAGCTAACTGAGCCAGTTAGTGGGAACAGGGAACCATGAAGTACTATGCAGCTGTCCATATGCACCCACACTCACACCCTAAACACTGTATTATGACACAGATTGTGCAGGGACATTCTTTTCATAACCTGTTCATACAGAACAATGCCTTCTTTTAGGTTAGTAATTTAATTCCCAAGTGTTGTTTCTTCTGAAACTATCAAAAAATACATCCTCTGCAACTTGGTGGGAGGTTGTTTTTTTTGTTGTTGTTGTTTTTGTTTTTGTTTTTTGTTTTTTTAATGTGAAGTAAGATTATAAAGATATCTGCAAAATAATCAATCTAAAATCTGGCTATAATCTTACAATTTTCTTTTACATTTCAATCTTTCACAATTGTCTGGACCTTACCTACTATGTGTAGGAACTGTTACAATGGAAGAAAAAAATCTTTCCCTCTACTGAGAGCCGTGGCCTTTAGTAAGGAAAAAAAAATGCGGTTTGGCAACAGATAAAGTAAATCACGTACAATCCTCTCATGGCTGTGGAGTAGTGTAACAGAACAAAGGGCATACGATCTGGCAATCAGCTGTCCATTCAGATTCTTCTCCAAGACCCTTCATCTTTGGAAACAAGGGTGCCCCTGTACTCTAAGCCTAACAGAAGGCAGCTCTCACGTAAAAGGCCTAAGATCTGTATCGGGTGAAGGTTAGGAAATCTCTATTTTCCGACCCTACCAAGAGTCATGGAAGGAAGACCAGGGCGACTTTCCTGTTTCCGACATTTTTATAAATCAATAAATAAATACACTTGTCATATTTGGGGACTGAACCAACTACACTCATCATTTAAAAATTACCTTTGTCTTTTCAAGGTGTGCAAGGGAAAAGAACACAGAAAGTATACAGGCACATTTTTAATAACCTGATAAGAACAATGCCTTTTCTTTGAGGACAGTAATTTGATTCCTATGCTAACTAGTTTTACGTTAACTTGACACAATCTAAAGGGTGCAGACGAAGCCTCAATTGAGAAACTGTCTCCATAAGATGAGCCAATAGGCAAGACTATGGGGCATTTTCTTAATTAGTGCTTAGTGGGGGAGGGCCCAACTATTTTGAGTGCTGTTGCCCCTGGGGTGGTGGTCCTGAGTTCTATAAGAAAACAGACTGGCTGGACAATGGTGGCACAAGCCTTTAATCATGGCACTCGGGAGGCAGAGGCAGGAGGATTACTGTGAGTTGAAGGCCAGCCTGGTCTACAGAGCAAGTTTCAAGACAGTCAGGACAGAGAAACCATGTTTTGAAAAACCAAAATAATAATGATGATAATAATAATAATAAGGAGAAGAAGTAGTAGTTTTCTAAAAAGAAAACACCAGGCTGAAAGCCATGATGAGCAAGCCATACAGCACCCTCCATGGTCCTCCCCATCAGCTCCAGACTCCAGGTTCCTGCCCTGCTTGAGTTCCTGCCCTCACTGCTTCTGTAGATGAACTGTTATATGGAGCTGTGAGTGATAAAAACCTTTTCCTCACAAAGTTGCTTTGGTCAAGTGTTCTATCACAACAATAGTAAGCCTAACTGAGATAATCCCCAAATATCGTTTCTCCCATAAATGAAATACTATTCTACTGAACCGTGCAGTTACAGAATTAGGTGTAAAGGGCAGAGAAAGATAAGGGACACAGCACAACCGAATCTTGGCAGAGCATACGGCTCAATTACTGAGCTGAGTCTGGCAGTATATGAAAAAGAGGCGTAAATAAATCTGTGTATGTAATATGTCATATAGGCAGTTGACATCGCCAGTCTCTGCGCAAACTGCTAACGGTTTGTTTAAAAGGTAAAAATCCATGAACAAAGGCATCACCGCAGAGCGGTCAGTGTGTGGCCATGGAGCCCTGCAGCAGCACTAGCAATGGCTGGGGCCATGGGGCCAGGCTCCTGCTCCCGCCAGACACAACTGCCACTCTCAGTAATGGGCCATTAGTGATCCCTGAGCAGAGACAAACGCACAGTACAGTCCTAGTCTCTCTCAGCTCTCTGCTCAGCAGCATACTGACTGTAGGCATGGGAGTTGATGGAGACCTAGGACAGGGTACAGAGGTCTGTCTCCCTGAGCATGGCGGGTTAGGAACCTGGAGTTTGGAGCTGATGAGGCAACTGACAACTGTGAAGAGATAAAGATTGACAGGACGGGAATGTGCAGTCCTGAAAGCCAAGGTGAGGGCATGCTGCCAGACTCAGAATCCAACTGACACCACGAGAACGCAGAAGCGAGGCGACCCTACCCCACCCATCACTCCGCGGGGCCAGTCAGTCTGTTGCCGCAGCGAAGTAACACATTCAGATGCTGTTGAACTGAGGGCAACTCATCGCCAGGAACTGCCTGCAACAATGAAGTGAGTGTTCTTTGTACATAAGAAGACAACAAGACCCAGACTCTCCAAACCTTAACAGTCAGGACATCAATTACACTCAAAAATCACTAAGCCTGCACATAAATTGAAAAATCTGGCTTATAAGCTGTTAGAAATAATCAACAATTACCTACTGAAATTAGCTGCTATAGTATGTTTAAAGATTTAAAAGAAAAATGAACAAAATGATTGAACAGATAGGGAATTTCAGTCACAAAACTACAGAAAAGAACCAGATAGAAATTGTACCCAGAAATATTTAAAATTTACTATTCTAAATTAACAAAAATTGGTCACTAAAGACAAACCCATGAAGATCAAAGACAAAACAACAGAAACGAAACACATTGGATGATCTGACAGAAAAATACTGGAAAGAAAAAATACCAAGCAATGTGTATAATAAGGGTTTAAGAGCTGAGACAGCAGCTGGAGAGATGGCTCAGGGTTGCGAGCGCTGACTCTTCCTCCAGAGAGCCTGGGCTCAGTCTGCAGCATGGAGGCGCATGACTGCGTACAACTCCAATTTCGGTCTCGCAGAGTCTGGTTCCTGCAAACACAATGCACAGACGCAGCGTTGAGACAGACACGGGCAAACCAAACACACCCGTACACAGCGAAGAAAAGCTGAGGCACAAGTTTAAAAACTAGAAGATTTCTAAATAAGAAAACTATCAACCAAAAGAACCATGAATCCTGAGTAAAATCCCAGCTACACATGAGCATAGCTTAATCAAATTGCCAAAATTTAAAAGTGAAGAGTCTACTCTTAACTGTGGTCTTAGGAAGGCTTTGCACATTACCTGTGTGAAAACAACAACCAAAGATTGAACTGAAAACGTTTTCCTCTATGGTGAAGAAGCAAACACCAGAGCCCACATGTGCTACTTCTCAACAGAGGCAAGAAAAGTAACTTAAAATGCACACTTATCTCTGTTCCCAGATCACATGATGTACTGTGCAAAAAACCTTACAAGATTGTCACTTAGCAAACTGGATGAGTACAAAATCAACACACAAAAATCAGCTGTTTGGGTTTTTTTGTTTTGGTTTTTTTTGTTTGTTTGTTTGTTTGTTTGTTTTTCCCAGACATAGTTTCTCTATATAACAGCTCTGGCTGTGCTGGAACTTGCTTTGCTGACTACGCTGGACTCAAACTCACAGAGATCCACCTGCCTCTGCCTCCTCAGTCTGGCTCAGCTGTGTTTTATACACTAACAATGAACAATCTGAAAAGAAAAGTATATAAACAACCTCATCATAATATCTTAATGAGTAAAATAACGCCAATTTTAACAACAAAAAAAGATGAAATGTTTGCATACTCAATATGACATTTTTAAAGAAATTAAAGATGTAAAATAGAATGTTAATAAAAATCCTAGTACTATCAAAATGATATTGCTACCCAAAGTAATCAAAGATTCAATGAAACTCCATCAAAATGTCAATGACGGCCAGCTGTGGTGGTGCATGCCTTTAATCTCAGCACTTGGGAGGCCACCCAAATTTGGGGTTTGATGGGAGATGTCATTCTGTAAAAATGTTTCTCATACTGGTTAATGAATAAAGCACTGTTGGCCAATAGGAAAGCAAGATAGGCAGGACTAGGAGACAAGGAATAAAGAGGAAGTAGTAAGGAGGAGTCAAGATGGAGAGTCTGTAGAGAGCAGGACGACATTCGGCTCTCCGGTAAGATAAGACCATGTGCAAATACATAGATTAACAGAAATGGGTTATTAAGACAGAGCTAGCCGATAAGAAACTAGTACCTGGCCGACAGCATTATATCAAATACAGAGTCTCAGTGCGTTATTTGGGGCTGGCGTGGCGGCAGGACAAGACCAGCGGCGGGAGGAAAAACTTACTCCTTACAGGGGTTAGCTGGCTGTCCTGTCAGTGTATCCCCAGAACTGAGACCACAAGCATGTACGCGCTGCCCAGCTTTTCCATGTGGATCTTAGAGACCAGACTCAAGCCCTAATGCTGGCAAGCGAGCACTGTGCCAACTGAGCTGTCGCCCATCCCTGCCTCTCTCCCGTGTTGATGAACTTAGAAGGCGACTTGAAAGCAAATCAGCACTAAAGGTTTGTAACACATGTGAAGACACATATGAAGAGTAATTTAAGATCCTCATCTTGTATGTGTATTACTTTTCGTGCCGCTGTGACACGGCACCTCACTAGAGGAAGCGTCTCTGCAGGCTCACAGTTTAGGAGGGCATGTGGTGCATTACAGCAGGGAAGAGTTGAGGCAAGTGTGTGAGGAGGCCACATGTGTCTACACACACCGCACGGAGATAGATGCTGGCACTCTGTCCATTTTCTCCTCCCAGATAACCCTCTCTGAACAACCCCGCCCTCCACACACACACACACACACACACACACACACACTCACACACACACTCACACACACACACACACTCACACACACACACACACTCACACACTCACACACACACTCACACACTCACACACACACACACACACTCACACACACACTCACACACACCTCCAGGTGACTATAATCCTGTAGGTCGACTAGATTAAAACAAAGACAACAAACTCATCATTGTGAATCACAACATACATACCAAGAGGTTTTAATGACTGGGCCATCTCTCTAGCTCTGAGACACACAACTGTGAATACCTATAAACTCAAAAGACAAGTTACTTGTTTCCAATAAACAATGATAGACAATAAATATTTCTATTCTAAAAGGGAGGGATGAGGCACAGCAAGGGAAGACCAGAGCAAAGCAAGATTGTCAGCTAGTGGGAGGGATCAACAGCAAGGCCTGCATATGTGTGCCTGACATCTTGGCTGGCAGAAGAGTCACGCGGGCCTGAACCGCCCTGCTCCAGCTCTATGATTTACTGCATTCACCCTCTTGTTGGTGTCTTGGTTCTACTCCATGACTGCAGCTTCCCTGGCAAATACTGAATGGTCCTGGCATCTCCAATATAAGGTGAACTCTTTTCCAGTTCAGCCTTAAACCTCACAGCTTCTTGCAATCGCTTTCCAGAGGTTTCTTGGGGGAATCTGATGGGCCAAGATAGCCTGGCCTCAGCAGCTTGTACTGGCATGCATCCATGACCCAACATCTCTTGTGCTTTGCAAACCTACAGACGCAGTATCATGTAGACAATGCTGACAAGTTTTGCTGCTAGCTCAAGATGTAGTTTGTCTTCCTTTTCTCACAGCTGTAATGATGTCTGTACAACTTGACCTGAGAAATCATGATGCCAGGCACTTGTTTAGAAGAAGACAACCCTTGCCAAGTGGTGGTGGCACACACCTTTAATCCCAGCACTCAGGAGGAAGAGGCATTCTGTGCATTCAAGTCTATAAAATTAGTTCCAGAACAGCCAGGGCTACCCAGAGAAACCTTTTCTTGAAAAACGAAAATTAAACAAAACAAGGCGATTCTTTCAGGAACATCCTCCTTACAAATGAATTCACATTTTCACAAGTTCATGCCCTTTAACGTTGGGGGGAAGGAGGAGCTGTTGTACCTTCCAAACACTTTTTCTCTTTAATGATGTTTCTCTTTTAAGGAAGATTATGAGCTACCAAATGGGTGCCAAGAACTAAACCCAGGTCCTCTGCAAGAGCTCCTCCCTCTGAGCCACTCTCCAGACCCTTTGCAACTTCAAACTCCTACAACCTCCCTCACCAAACCACACATTTTCAATCTTTCTGTTCCTCTCTCTCTCTCTCTCTCTCTCTCTCTCTCTCTCTCTCTCTCTCTCTCTCTCTCTCTCTCTCTCTCTCTGTGTGTGTGTGTGTGTGTAGGTGTCCATGAAGAACAAAAGGACACTGAACCACCTGGAGCTGGAGCTGGAGTTACATGTGGTTGTCAGCACCCAACATGGATGCTGGGAACTGAACTTGGGTCTCCTGGGAAAGCAGGAATTGCTCTTATCTATTGAGCCATCTCTCCAACCACTGAAAGTAGATTCTTTGCCCAATTATAACATGAATGGCTTCTAGTCCAGTTCCTACATCCTTGCTCCCCTCTGAAACCTCTTAAGGTAGGGCCTCTACTGTCCAATGTCTCTTGGTGTTCTGGTCTTCCAAAGTCCCATCAGAACAGGTCATTAAGCTCTGAACTGTGTCAATTTATAGATTGCTCCCACACTGGAGAACACATTCTTTAGAAATGTATATAAAACATTAGTCAAGATAAATGCATGGATGAGGATGTAACTCAGTGGTAGGGCACTTGCTTAGTATTCACAAGGGCCTTAATTAAATCCCTAGTACTACAAATGAAACAAGTCTGCCTCTTACTGCTGTGGAGCCCTAGAGCTCTGGAGAACACACCTCCCGCAGAGCAGTTAAACACTGGAGACCTTACAAATATGCTTGTACAGATATCAGTGCTGTAACTGCTATCCATACTACCAACACACTTGGGAGTCACTCCTAACCAGAATAGTAGTCATTTCATTGGAGAGTTTTGGATGAGCAAAAGATTCTGCCCAGAACATATACATACATACATACATACATATATATATATATATATATACACACACACACACACACACACACACACACTCTGGCCACCTAAGTGTGGCCAGCAGAGGTTCCCAATATACAAAGAAAGAAAGTTACTTGTATTTAATAGTATCAATTTGACAAGTCTGAGAACCACCTAGAAGCCTCCGTGAATTGCATTAAGTGATTATTTAGTTAGATTAGGTTAGTAATCTGGCCATGTCTGTGAGGAATTATCTTCCTTTAAAAATATAAAAACATCCCGTTGAAATCTATTTAGTACTGTTTTATGAAACTGTGTTTAGGACTGACCTTTTAGGGTTGGATAATCTATCAAGTGACTCATGTCTTGATTAGGTTGAGGTATGAAGATCCACTCTAAAAGTAGGGGACACCGTTCATTAGGACTTGGCTCTAACTACAAAAGGGACAGCTAGCTAAGTACCAGCAATTCATCTCTCCCCCTCTCCTCCCTCCCCCCCCCTTCCTCCCTCTCTCTCGTCTCTCTCTCCCTCTCTGTCCCTCTGCTTCCTGACATCACATGCAATGGGACAAGCTGACTCAAGCTCTGCTGTCATGACTTCCTGAAACAATGGACTACACCCTCCAACTGTGAGCCAAAATGAACCTTTCCATCCTTACACTGCTTTGTTAGGTGTTTGACCACAGCATCTGGAAAAGTATCTACTACGTACTACAGTGAATACAACTCTGTTGGACAACGGGCGCTTGTGGCGCACAAGCTCAACCACAGGAAAGCCAAGAGCTACAAGTTGAAGCAACCCCAGGCTAGCCTGCACACACAAGCAGCAGTCTCCATCACCCAGAGCACGGGAAGGCTGCTCCAGTCCTCCCTCCCTTCCATCCCCCTTGCCTCCCTTCTTCCTTTTTACTATACTTTTAGGAGCATTCACCTGACTTTATTACTTATTTATTTTCAATCTGTTGTTTTCATTTTTTCTTTTCATATATTCCCTGAAATGTGTTCATTTTCTTTTTTACATTATACAACAACCTTTGGTTTTCTGGATTCCCCACCCCCCCCACCCCCGCTTTCTTCTCCCTCTCTACTTTTTGTGGCATTTTTATAACTTGTGTATTATTTTTTTTAATTCTACTTCTTACAGTTACCTAATTTTGTTTTCAAATGTCCTCACTGATAACTCACTGGGTCCTTTCTCTCGAACTCCCTGTGACTCCTTCCTTCCTTTTCCTATCATTTATTTAATCTTGCTTCTGTTTTCCCACTTTGCTGGCCTCCTCCTTTCCCTAAACACCTTTTGTTTCATAAAGCATTCTGTATCAGTTTTGCCATTTTCTGCTTTATGTTCATTAATGACCCACTAGGTGGCTTTTGACCAAATGTAAGAGCATTTCTCGGCTGATAGGATGCTGCAGTGTAGCAGTTTGTTTTCTACTCTCTGACATGTGCTGGGGATTAAGTCCACAAGAGTTGGCTGTTCAATCAGAAGAACCAAGAATAAAAATAGAAGAGACATCCAAAAAGATAGCAAAATGACAAGATGGGAATACCAAATAGCAAAGCAACAGAGTTACTATAAGACTAACTCACCAACTAATGAACCCAAAGATATTGAAGCAGACATAATAGGAGATAAAAATTTCAAAAGTTCACTAGTAAAAAGCTCAAAGGGTACAAACAAACAGATGAGTTCAATACAGGGTCAAGAAAGGAAAGCTAGCAACAGATGAGACAGTCAGGAAAACAGATGAGAAAATCAGCAAAAAAGAAAAAAAAAAAGAACACCTGCAACAGTAAGACAGATTAAGAAAAACTGTAAAACAAAACCCTGGAAACAGAAAACTCAGTGAGTGAAATGCAAACAGTGGAAAGCATGGCCATAGGGTCGTGCATCAGCGTGAAGGATCCCCGAAGACAGACTACATTCAGTGGGACACTCAAAGAACTCTAGAATACAATCACAAGATCCATAGCCCAGGCAGAGTTAAGATAAACATCTAATTCAATGAAATTAGAGCAGAACATTCCCCAAATCTAGGGGAAGAAATGGACATCCAAGTACAAAAGGCACTGAACAATTCCAACAGACACAACTAGAAAACTTATCAATGATATAATCAAGATGTCAAAAATACAAGGAAAGAAAAAAAAATAAAAGCTATAAGGAAAAAAAAATGCCAACTCAATAACAAAGGTGAACACTGTAATTTCTCATCAGAAACCCTAAAAGGAAGGAGAGGCTCAAAATAATGACTTCATACCATGAAAGAAAGTGAGTGCCCACCAAGACTGCTAAATCCCAAAGACTTAGCTTATTAAAACTGACAGAAATAAGGACATTTCAAGACAACTGCAAATTACAGCTACTCATAACCATCAAGTCAACACTGAAGACAAGTGTTAAGAAATACTATACACAGAAAAAGGACAAGTCTCAATCAGGATAATTGAGGGAAGAATTTTCTAGAAGTAATGAGATGGCTCAGTGGAGAAAACATGTGTTCCCATGTCTCAGGACCTGAGTTTGATCCCAGGACCCACAGGGTAGAAGGAGAGAATCAAGTCCCCCACCTATTCTGACACTCAAGCTATGCCCGCCCCCCCCCATTAATAATTGTAAAAAATAAATCAAATTAGCCCCAACTCTCAAAAACAGGAATTTTATAAAAGAAATAGCCGAACAAAGGATAGCTGGGAAGAAATCCATCATGCCCAATACACTGAAACAGCATATTAAGGTGAAAAAAAAAAAAAATCTAACCAGCCAGAAATCGACCAATAAAATGACAGAAATTAACAATCTTAAATATAAATGGATTCAACACATCAATAAACAGATGAAGACTTGCTGGCTGTGCTAAAAAGTTATATCCAACTATCTGTTGTTTCCAAAAAAAAAAAAAAAAAAAACAGACATTGATATAGATACCCATAGACTAAGAGTCAAAGGATGAAAGTTCATTTATCAGTGAAGAGCAGCCATATACAGGTCTATTCTGACAGGTGATAAAATGCACTAAAATCAAAAGGAATCATCACCAGGTACCGGATGCACCTCAGTAGACCCAATGTGTGCCTAGAATGCCTGAAAGCCCAGGGTTCAATCTCCAGCAATGGATAAACTGAGCATGGGACCTCATGCCTGTAATCTGAGGGAACTAGAAGGATCAAAAGTACAAGATTAACCTCAGCAGCATAGTAACATCAAAGATGACTTAGACTACATGAAACCTCCTCCAACAAGAACACGTCTCTTAATCCTTCCTAAATAATTCATCAACTGGGAACCAAACATTCATGTAAATAAGCCAATGAAGGTCATTCTTACTCAAACCATTATAGGTATTAAATGTCCACAGGTTATCTAACAAAGCCCCTGCACCCAGCATGAGAAACCTCCTTTTGAGATGTTGGTCAGGAAAATCAAGAAGACTCCCAAAACCACAGCCTACTGTCATTGCCCTTGGTTGCCTCCCATAACTTAAAGGGAATAGTATAACTTGTTGGGGAATGTTACTTTCAGGTGTGTGACTTTTGTTTATGCTGCATTTGTTTAACTCTGAAGTTGTGTTACTTTGTCTAAAACACCTGTGGTCCTAATAAAGAGCTGAACAGCCAATAGCTAGGTAGGAGCAAGGATAGGTAGGGATGGCAGGCAGAGAGAATAAACAGGAGAAACGAGAAGGAAGAAAAAGAATAAGGAGAGGAGGACACCAGGGACCAGGGACCAGCCACCCCGCCACCCCGCCACCCCGCCACCCCGCCACCCCGCCACCCGGCCACCCGGCCACCCGGCCACCCGGCCACCCGGCCACCCGGCCACCCGGCCACCCGGCCACCCGGCCACCCGGCCACCCGGCCGCCCCGCCGCCCCGCCGCCCCGCCGCCCCGCCGCCCCGCCGCCCGGCCACCCGGCCATCCGGCCACCCGGCCACAGAGTAAGAGTGAAAGTAAGGTGAACAGAAATGGAGAAAGCTAAAAGCCCAGAGGAAAAGGTAGCTGGGATAATTAAAGTTAAGAAAAGCTGGCAAGAAACAAACCAAGCTGAGGCCGGGCATTCATAACTAAGAATAAGCCTTGTGTATGATTTACTTGGGAGCTGGGTGGTAGGCCACCCCACTGCTGACGATACCACATACTTTGCACATGGAACTTGGAGGAACTGCGCTTAACTAACCTGGAAGCCCCTCTCTGAGGACTAGCTCTCATAGTATCTCAAAGTGCTATGCAAGCTGCCATGCAGAAAAGCCATCAACAGACCTACCAGCTCCACTGTAGAGCCTGCAGGCAACAGCAACGACCAGCCTGGCAGTATGTGATACCCCAAGGGTGCAACAGTGGCATTTACATCTTGGGGACAACCAACAGCTGTCTAGTTGGACTTACAGCTGCTCAACAGGAGAGAAGGAGAGGAGAAAATAAAGACAACAGCCCAAACGGGATAAATGGCTGTCAATTAATTTCACAAGAGGGACAGTAACAAAAGGGGGGGGGGGGACAGCCACACACAGACAGGTATCGAGAGACAAATCCCAAGACACACACAGAAAGAAGTGCAGTTGAGAAAAAAGTAACTACAACTACTCACCAGCCATGCCACTGGCCGAGCAAGTCTCAAAAAATGCATTAGGGCTTGTCAGCGCCTCCTTGGTAGACAGCAGCTTATTTTCCTTGACTCATTATTGACAAAATTTTATTAAGCAACTTCCTTTTGTGGGAGGTGTGTGTATGAGTTTTCCTTCTGTTCTCTGACTGGTACTAGCTGGTTTACATTCTGACCCTTATCTGGCTATTTCTTACATCTGACATGCTCTTACTTTAGAACTTCTCTAGATGGTTCTTTATGGAATAATCTCAAAGCATATTCCTTGACTGTCTATTTAAATAAACCTTACAGCTCCCAATCCAGGCTGCTTTCTACCCTGCCATCCAGTTATTGCTTAATCTATGAAACTCACCTTGACTATTACCAAGTTGTCGTATGCTTACAACTGGGAAGATTAGCGCTAAGGCAGAGGGATGTTCTTTTCTTACTGTAGCCTCAGGGCCTAGAGTATGGTATATAGTAAGTTTACAATCACTTGAGTACATACAGACGCATGTAAAAACACATGATGTTTCTGAGAGATTAATTTCCTTAGAAACTGCTCAATGCATATTCGCAAACAATTATGAACTGTGTTTCTTGAAAACACCAGGAGTCATAATCTCTGCATATCCTAGCACAGGTCAGACTAATATGTCTATGCTACTCAATATACTGAACTAGAAACTTGGTTTTTACTCTTTGGAAATCAAATATTAATTCAACTGGGATTTAACCCCAAAGTAGCTGGGTTTGGGAGGGGTGAGGGTTATTTAAATAGGCAGTCAGGAAATCTACTTTGAGAAGAGCATTTCAGATATAGAAAATGGCTAAGGATCAAAAATGGAAAATAACAGGTACTGTTCAATTGAGTTACACTATTTCCATGGATAGATTTTTTTTTAATATACATGAGGTATACTCAATGGTCACTATGTAATACATGTGAATGACCACACTATTCAGGCCCCTGGGTTTTCATATTAAATTAGTAATCACAGCCTAGCATTTCAGTAAATCTGTATCCCATGTGTTGCTTTAAAAAAAAAAAAAAAATCTGAAATTATTTATGTCTAAGGAAGAATGAAAAAAAATATTGAAGCCTTTATTAATGAACATTCAATAAACTGAAAGCCTTTGGACGTGTTAACATAAAACAGCAACTGAACAAACCCATTCACACATTTCTAGAAAGAGGCAGAGTTGTGTAGACAGCACATTTCATAGAGTGAAGGTAGCTTCCAGATCACTGCTAATTTTAAAATTTTACCCACAGTAAAAACATGAATCTCTCTAATCTTGTAGGCACTATTTTTGAGAGCAGAATTAAAGCAAAGAATAGATCATATAAAATTACAAACCCTAAACAAAGAAACCAAGTTTGCCAGCCTCAAACCCTGAGGCTGTCTATATTCCTCTTACTTTGCTCTAATTCTACATTTTAATACCTGGGTTATATAACATAGGAAAGGAAAAAATTTTAACCAAAATGTGATACAACCAAAGTTTTACCTCCTGCCACCCCTAATTTTACTGAAAACCACTACAAAATGATGGGCACAAATTGTTTAACAAGTTAGTGACGATCTAGATAAACTCTTCAATCTGGCAAGTTGACCAACTAAAAAAGCTATACTAAAAACAAAATATTTCCTACCATGGACAAGAACAAAAATAAAAACCTCAAACCAAAATAAACACTTAAAGATAGTACAAATACAGAATGGCTGGCTATATTCAGTTAAATGAAAACTCCTGGGTAAGCAGTTTGCTGCAAGGAGATAATACACAGCACAATTTGAATTTGTTACTAACAGACTGATACACATTTTCACAATTGAACTGTCTTCAAAATAAATCCAAATAAATAAAATGTTATCAACTCTATTTTAATGAGAGCCAAAGTGACAATATAATAACATGCAAGAATTTGAAAGTCCTAAAAGCAAGTGTCCAGTACTATTCACAATCTCCACACACAGCAGGTAGTAAGGTAAGAAATGAGCAGACACAGTTACTCTCCTGGAGAGGCCACAATGGGAGCCATTGCACAGGCCTCGCACACTCCAGCCCTATGCATTCACGGTGTTGTGGCTATTAACAGTTTCAACCTTTACTGTATTTTGCTAATTGGTGCATAGAACTTTAAAGCTTTTGTTAAGATAAAACATTCCAGTCAGTTCAATTCTTCAGTACTGTTCAAGTGTTCTAAGTAGGAACAAAGAAGAAAATAATCTGCTTTAATTGCTGAAGAATCACAGATAATAGAGGTGGCTGAATACTGTAGACGAGAGACCTTTTGTTCTTCCAGCAATTTAATAGAGTTAGTCTCTTAAGTTTTAATGGTTCTTGTCTATATATAAAATCTAGTATTTTTAACATTTATTTCCTTTGTAACCCTTTAAAAGTGTAAGTTTCATACAGCCTAATGATATGTTAGAATAACATTTTTGGAAATGTATTTTGGAAATAAAGTTCTGCATTTATATACAGAATTATATCTACAAAAATTACATATAAGCATTCAGACTTAATGATCATTATTGTTAAATGTTATCTGAACTTGCTTTAAGACTGTAGAAATATTTCTACTTAACTCTAGACAAAATTTCAATAAATTTCACTATGTTTTACAAACAGAAAAACTTTTCATATTAATTCCTATGCTTAAGTGTGTACATACATCATGATTCAAATATGAAATGCAATAATCTTATAAACATATAAACAATCACATTCTACATTTATTACGTCGCCAATTAACCCATACAAACCACACAGAAAGAAACTTTTCTTCTAGTTTAAACCTAAAAATATGTCTCATTGCTTGCATCTTTGATATTCTTCCAAACTATGGCCATACATCTATAATACTAGAAGCAGACTGAGGGTAGCTACCTGACTTCTGTAGAATTATCACTACCTCTGCAGTCATCATGGCTACTCGTTATTGATTTCCGTAGCTAAGGTAACAGTTCATAGGGAAATACAGTCTAAAATACTACCGTTCTTTTTAAAATATAAATGATATTGCGAAGTAACATTTACAGTCAGCCAATGCCTTTTCTTTACATTTTAAATTTAACGGTCCTATTTACTTGAAGTAACATTATCTGAATTTACTGAAAGAAAGAGAAAACCCACATGCTAAACTGCCACCATGGTAGGCTCACAGAGACTGCTATTCTTTAAACGTGAATAAAACATTAAAAAACAAAACCCTGTCCACCCTTCAAAGAGACACATCCTTTGACCCAGTGCTCAAGACTAAAGCCTTGAAATGTTGCAAAAGAATGTGTGTGCTAAAGTGCAGACAAAGCAGACACTTGAGATGCGAGAAGTCTGCACAGCCCACTGCAGACACTGCTTACAATCTGGCGGAGATAGTGTCGCCATCTCCGAAGGAGAGTCAACTGAGCATGCTGGGGGAAGGGGGCACACAGTCGAGGAGAGGGGAGCTTCAGCTGAGCTTTATCTCTCTGCGCAGGTCACCGTTACTGGTCAATTTACATCTAAGTTTATAATTTCACTCACGAACTTACAGCATGTAAGAGGAAAAAAACAACACAACACACTTGTATAGCCTATCTACTTGTTTGACTTTTGAAGGTTTGCAAAAAGATTATGCAATTAAGATTTATTAGACCAAGCTGAAGTCATGAGAGTAACTAAAACACAGCAACAAAAAGTTTCTACAGCTATGTTGCTGCTTACACACGTCTAAAACAGAAATATTAAAATCTCATCAGCTAAGCTTGCTGCTGGTGTCATAAATAGCAACAATTTATAGCAACAGCTTTAACTGCTACTCTATTGCATAAAAAGATGTGTACATGGGGTTAAAATTTAAATCCTTACAAATTTTTCACTTTTTCCTCACGTAAATTAGTTCTTGTATTTCAGTGACTGCAAAGAACAGAAAACTCTAAGGACCAGTGATACCCACCCCCATAATTTTCTTTTTCCTTTTGTAGACCGTTAACATAATGAGAAAGGCAATTAAAAGTGGTGAAAATTATGAAAATAATTCACTCCTAAAGATGTTTTAGGCACACCTACAACCATCCTTTAAGAAGTTCTTAATTTAACAGACCCAAAAGTTGTCAGAATTCAGTATACAGAGGGCTGACCTATAGAATATGGCATGCCCTACATATGATTTGGAAAGACCTCTGAACTACTGACACAATGTTATTTTTTATTTAAAACTTAAGAGGTGACCTTCATACCCTTTTTGGAAACTGATAGTTTAGAAACAGAAAAATGAGCTACTGTTATTGTACAGTTCTGTGGATTCTTATTTATTTCAGAAATCAATAGAAATATGAATTTTTACAAGAGGATCATCCTCTCAATCAAGAAAACAACATAAATTTCCTCATTTCTTTTAGATTTAATTCTTTCTAATCCACATCCAGCCCTGATAACCATTAATTAATTTCTTATTCCTAGATTTTTTCCAATATCTAGGCTATCAAATAAGTGGAATTACATAGCATACAGCCTTTGAGGCTCACATAAGTGATATACATATTTTCTGGATAGAATTTCCATTAAATACATTTAACATATACATTTTATCTGTGTCTTATCATTTTCCTTTTTTCCCTTAAAGCCCGTACCTCTTTAAACATTTCTGTTACATTATAATTCATTTATTCTGTGGGTATTTTTGTATGTTTGTATGTGTTTGTGAACATACAGGCAGGCCACAGTCTCAGGTGATGCTCATAGGACAATTTGTAGGTATTGCTTGTCTCCTTCCAACATGTAGGTTCTGGGGATCAAGTTGAGGCTTGGTGGCAGGCATCTTACTAGTCTTTTTAGTTGTGAGAAAGTATAGTGTTATAACTTTTAAAAACTATGAATTGAACACTATTGCTATTACATCTAAAAATTATTTGTCTTACCCAAAGCTACAAAGATCTCTTCCTTCATTTTCTTTTAGGAATTTTATATTCTTTTGTTTGAAATTTAAGACCAGAAGTTTACATTTAGAACTTGGGAGTTACACTTGGGTATGGCATAGGTATGAAGAGGTTTTTGTTTTGTTTGTTTTAATTTTGCATAGAAGGATAGAATTTTCTCATCAGAAAAGACTGTACTTTCTGCTTAAGAAAGAGCTTTTTGGTTGGCTTGAATTTTTGTTTGATTCCTGAGGCAGGGTCTCACGTAGCCCAGTCTGGCCTCAATCTTACTATATAGTCAAGGATGATCTTGAAATCCAGATCCTCCTGACTCCACACTCCTAAACGCTGAACCTGTAGGCATGTGCAACCAACCCACTAAAGAGACAACTTTCTAAGAACTATGGCTCATCAGTCATATGAACAGAAGGCTAACAAGGAAATGAGGATCAATTACCTGGAACGTTTTAAGTCAGAGAAGCAACTGCTTAGTTCACTGAAAGGTAAACGACAGACTTATCTCCCTGTTCTCTCCAATAGACTCCCAAGACGTGTGCAGAGACTCAGCAGCTCTCCTTCAGGTCTGCCCTACAACCCTGGACCCTGACAGTTCAGCTTCTGTCTATTCTACTTACTGGATTTTCCTGTAAGATTTCTTTCGGGGGAGGGGATGTTAAAAAAATGTTTTTAAACTGAAAAATAAACAGATTCTATAGAATCAGTAGGTGATATTTAAAGTTATCCTCTGATGTTGAATTCCTAGAATTCATTTTCAGAAACTAGAAATAGCCCCCTAAAATGGATCTGAACTAAGTTCATGCCCTGAGTTCTCAGTCATCATCTGTATTATTTTAAACCTTACATTACAATGAATAACGGAAATAAACCATGATAAGGGCCAACTGTGTTGATTTCAGTTAAGACTCTGGCTTTCCTTTAACTTAAGGTGCAAGTGTAGCTATGTTGCCCAGTGGGATGGTTAATGACAGCAGCCCAGAGGATGCCAAGGCGCTGGAGAGAGATGACCCAGCAGTGAAGGGTGCTTGCTGCCTGTGCAGAGGACTTAGTCCAGATCCCAGTACCCACGTTGGATCTGGCCTCTGTGGATACCCTCCCATACATGGTACAAGCATGTACACACATGTACACACATAGAAAATTAATAACTAAACAGACAGAGAAAAATGTATAGCAATCTAATAAATTGGCTTTTGGTTTTTCAAGACAGGGTTCTTCTGTATAGTCCTGGTTGTCCTGAGGCTCACTTTGTACACTAGGCTGACTTTAATTCAGAGACCCATCTACCTCTGCTCCTGACTGCTGGGATTAAAGGCAATGGTTGCACCTGGCATAATAAATTGTTTTATATTACTTTATATTAATTATATTCTTTACATTACTTTATATTATTTATAATAGCAACATTAAAGTGATAGTTTCACAGTCTTTTTTAAAATATTCACAGGGTTGACTTTACATTCTGAAATACTTTTATCATTAATGTTGATACATACATATAGTATATATGTATCACAATCTTCTTTTGCTTGAAATGAAAACATAACGGATTCCAAATACCCTCTCTGTGTTTATAAATGCTCTTCGGAGTTCATCATTTCATTATGCTACATATTTAGCCCTTCTTCAAAAGCTGTATAGGAACAAAGTATAAAACTCTAGCAGTATTTACCTATTTACCTATTAGATCGCTAAGTGCTATAACTTGAACAGAAAAATAGCTAAAAGTCTAACTTAGGGGTTCGGTCTCCCATATTAAATATTATTCCAGCTGTGACTATGTGCCAAGGACTGAGCTGGTGTCTGCTAGGACACTGCCATGGCATCTGACTGACATACTTCCAGAAAAGAAACAGTGCTGGGGAGGAAAGTACATAGAGCAAAATCCATCAGCATATACAACTGATTTTGTGGCATGTTACTCAAAAGCATCACACTAAACATCTACACATCTCAAAGGTTTGTTTAGAGCAGTGGCTCTCAATCTTCCTAATGCTGAGACCTTTTAACACAGTTCCTCATGTTGTGCTGACCTCCAGCCATAAAATGACTTTCATTGCTATTTCATAACTGTAGTTTTGCTACTGTTATGAATCATAATGGAAATACCTGATATGCAGGATATCTAATATGCAATGCCTATGAAAAAGGCTTATTCAACCCTCCCAAAGGGTCTTGACCCACAGGTTGAGACCTGCTGCTTTAGAGTAATATGTAAATTGGTTGATTCTTTAAAAAAGAAACAACCACGAAATACTATTAATAAAGTGTAAAATTTGAATAAACAGTAATACTGTAACAATAAGCTAATCTCTGTGTTTCAATGAGAGAGAAATTAAAACACCAGAGCTATCATTAATGATTAGGACACATGTCACAGGAAAGACTTGTCCCTCTTACACACAACTGACTTATTTGTTCTTAACAAGTATATTTGATTATATTTCTAAAATGAATAGATGGTGACTGAATAAAGACCTGGGGTTAGTACAAAGCATCTGGATAGGAGAGCAAGAACTCTGAATGGGGGTGGGGGGAGAATAGCAAGTCCCACGTCTACAGACTACTCTATAAACAAATGGTACAAACAAACCTAGACAGAAAGAAGGAATTAAATCATGTAAGGCCTTAAAGGTCATCAGGATTTTATACACAAGAAGTAGCAAAACCAACATTAAAAAAAAAAAAAAATCACTGCGTGTGGTAGTGCATGACTTATGTTCTGGCACTCAGGAAGCAGAGGCAGGAGGATCTCTGTAAGGCCCTGTAAGGCCAGCGCTGTCTACAAAGAGTTCTAGGACAGCCAATGCTGTTACACAGAAAAAAAAAACCCTGTCTCAAAAACACAAAACAAAAATCTACTCTGACTACCGAGGAGAAAATGAGTCAGAAGGAGATAGGAGATTAAAATACACTGGGGGGGGGCAGTTATGGGCAATTATGACATTACTGAAGTAATCTACATGACACTGTCTATGAACAAGATGATGGCCCTGTCAGCAGACAGACAATATGAATAAAAACCAGTTAGCCTGGGGTCTAAGACAGGAATTTTCCAAACTGTCTGCTAATATTTCTATTTATTTATCCATCTATTATCTTTAGTAGTATGAATAGGAATCTCAGAATGGCTTGTTTGGATCATGCTTATAGGTCCAAAGTCACTAATAAAAGATTATATTATTAGAAAGAGATTGGTGGTGCTGGGGTAAAGCTCAGTGTTGAGAGCTTGCATAGGAAGGTTAATTATAAGACACTTGAATTTAATCATAATCCACATAATAAATGAAATGCATACTTATTCTACTACTACATATTTGTGCCAGTGTCTCAAAAGCCTTACAAAAGTTGTGCTGTTGTATAATATAAACCTTTATGTCAAGCTGCATCTAAACACTTGAGGCTATTTTAAAATGACAGCTACCAAATTTTATTGACTGATGATGGAATCATTAAAAATGTTATTCATTTGTTGTTAGCTGTAATTTAACTCATCAGTATGTAGAAATGATGTTTATGGACACACATAAAAACAAACAGTGACATTAACACTGCACAGTTCTAGAAAAACCTAATATATCTAATTTGGAGAGCACTTGTAAACACCATATAACTCAAATAGAAATGTAACTTAGAAAATTTAAAAACAATGTACTTATTTCAAAATAAGGCTTCCAATTACTATTCATAAGCATTTCAAAAATAGAAACCTTCCTTTAATTTCTTAGTATTTGTATATGATAGTTTGCATCTAATAGTCAATTTTTTATGTTGTGAAAATCTTAAGGTTTGTATAGAACTTTCCTAGGAGAACTCAGAACACGATACTGAATAATCTATTGTACAGAACAACCCCAATGGCAGACTCACAACAGGCTGTTGTAGGAATCCTTACCACTTTTTCATCAACTGTTATAAGCTGTGTGTCTTGAGTTTGGTCCTGTGCCAGCTTCCATGTGGATGTGCTCAACAACCTGCAGGGCAAGACTTGGAGTTAAAGAATGATCTCTGCCATCGAGAGCGAGAAGCAGACAGACTTACATAAACATGCTACTTTAACAGTATCTCTCTTCTTAAAAATAACATAAAAGGAAAGAAAGAGAAGACAGCACAAAAGCCCTTTTTCTCCCCAATTAGTTCTGTCTGCTGAGTTTTTGGCAAACTCTCACTTGACAGTTGACAACAGGCGGCACTTTATGTCAGTCTACAGCACTCACAAAGAGGCCACCGATGACAAGTACTGGACTGCTCTCTGTGAGGGACAGTGGTTGGTTTGTCACGACTAGGCAAAAACATGCAAAACACTATCAACTATTCTGCAATGCCAATTCCTAAATGATGGCATCAGGGAAGGGGGGTCCTCAGCTAGAACAAGCTTCTTCATCTCACTCTCAATGTAGAAGCAATTAAATAGAAATTATCTGTATTACTTTAGTGTTGTTAGTACCGTCTACTGTCTTGTTCACAAAACTGAAAAAAAGGCCTGAATACTGAAACAGAATCATTAAGTTGGGAGTAAGTTAGGCACAAAACCCAATCCCTTTCATGACTTCTTTTTCCTCTGACACAGGTCTCACATACTCTAGCTAGCCTTCAACTTCCTTTGGGCATTCTTGCCACCAAGCCAGTTTATATGCTGGTGGGGCTGAAGCAGAGTCTCTGCATACTTGGCAGGCATCCTACAGACAACTGAGCTAGAGACCCCAGGCCCACAATTCAAATTTTTTTATAAGAAAAACTTTTAAGATTTGCTATATTGTAATGAGATCAAAGGCTTCTAACTTTTTCTGGGTTTTTTTTTTTTTTTCTTTCTTAATTTCCAAATAGCCAAAACTAATATACTGAATAGGGATTAATTCCCAAGGTTTCACAGATTTAGCAGCAAAAAATAAAATAAAAGCAGGGAAGGAACATGTTAGCATTTATCTAGTTATAAATGACTAATTAGTAAATGAAAAATGTTCAAGGTTACTAAGAATTAGAAAAATACAAGTCAAAATACAATCAGTGACATACTACTTCATATCCACTAGATTAGTTATGTACAAACAGACCATACTCATTGACAGGGACATAGAGAAAGTGGACTCTCTGTGGAATATAAGATGGTACACAACTGTGCAAAGTAATGTGATCTTCAAAAAATTAAGCCCTGAATTATCATTTGATGTGGCATCCCATGACTAAGTATATGCCCCAAGAATGACAGTGGTGTCTTGAGAAGATCTTTACACAGCAGTGATTCCAACAGTGCTACATGGTCAAAAGCTAACAGACAGCATCGAGAATCATAACCACTCACTTGTTTGTAATTGGACTGATCACATTTCCAGATATCTGAAGTATTTATCTTAATTCTTTGCCCAAAGGATAAACCTCCGTCAGCTATGTTTGTAATTATCAGCTACCATTATTAAAGTATACAACTCATGTGTGTGTGAGAGAGACTGGATATTGAGAGGACCTATTTCTAACCCTCGCTTTACATTTTACTAGCTCCCTGTGAGCAAAGCATTCAACTCTTCCATTTCCAGATGCCATTCTTTCTGTTTTTAAGCTGAGAAGTTGACTTCTTTAACACCACTAATAATGACAGTCTATGATTCCAATAAGTACAAATGTGTATACTTCTACTTTGCTTTAAGAATTCTCTGTGTAAGTCTCGAATAAATAAATCACGAAATAACATTTTCTTTAAAAAATCTACAGTTACAACTATAAATTTCCTAATTCATATCTTCATGGATGAACCTTGCATTATTAATAAAAAAAAAAGCACGAATATAAATGCTTTTGTGCGGACATAGAATTTTAGTTCACTTGGGAAAATACCTATGTAAAGACTTGCTAATCTTATGATTATACTGCTTTTTAATAAAATTCCACACTGCTTTCTAACATGGCTGGACCACCATTTATTCCCACCAACAATAAGTGAGGCCCTTTTTTTTTTCTATTCTTGCTAGTATTTGACTATGGTCATTGTTCTAGCTATTAGCACTTGCCCCACATTCTAGATGAGCTATTTCTACTTTTTAATGTAGTATTACTGTGTATGTGTAGGACAGTGCACGGACCAAGGCACACATAAAGTCAGGACAGCTCTGTGGACTTGGCCATCTCCTACCTTTATGGGACAAGTGTCTTTTCCACCACCACCACCACTTCCTTCAGGGCAGGGTCTTGTTACCAACCCAGGATGGCTTCAAAATTGTCATGCTCCTGTCTCAGCCTTCCTAGAGGTGGGATTAGAGGCCTGTGCCACCACACCTCATTGTCTTCCAAATTCTTTGTGCACTGCAGACAGCTATCTTTCAAAGATGAGTGTACTGAAAACATTTCTTTTGTACTGTAGTTTGCTTTTCATTCTCTTTGGAGTATACTTCACAAGACCGAAAAACTTCTTATTTTACTTTTTAAGACAAGCTCTCACTATGTAGGTCTTACTTGAACTCACAGAGATCCACCTGCCTCTGCCTCTGGAGTGCTAGGATTAAAGGCGTACAAAACCAATGAAGTGTAACTTGTATGCTTTTCTTTCGTGGATCATGAGTTTTGTGCCTTCCTAATAGCATACCATGCATACATATTTGTGGATCTACTTGACTTCCTTCATCTGTGGTTCTTAGTTTTCTTCATTTAGATTTTCTAAATACTGGGCTGCTCAATTGTTTTGCCATAGCAACTTACTGGAGCAGAACTCAAGTCCTGATTTCAGTTGATCTTCCTACCTCAAGCTCTCAAGTAGTTGAGAATACAGGTACATGCCACACACCCAGCTTACAAATACTCATTTTAATGTTTCAAAGCACACAGAGCATATACAACAGAGCAGACAAACTTCCCTTCCAAAATCTACTCGAATTGCAGATTTGTGAGCAGAAAAAAAAAGGAAAGGGGAGGGGAGGGGAGGGAGGGAGAAAAAAGAAAGAAGAGCACCACTAGAACTAAACAACTTAATACTGAAATGGTCTATATACTCTGTGTGTGTGTGTGTCTCCTTTGGTAAGTTATCAATATTTTTTTATTTCGACAAGTAATTGAATACAGCTTTATAAACATTAAAACTAAGCTAGTAATTTCAAGACCAGAACTTACTTGTTTGTTGGTCTTGTGTATGTAATAAAATTGCTAATCCTATAGGAACCTTTAAAAAATCCTCAGCCTTTTGATTAGAACCCATTGTGCTTGTTTTAAATGTTTTAAATGACTAAAACAATTTTGCTCAAATTGTACCAAAAAATAATCTGAATAAGAATAAACTTCTTGACCCAAAGTACAAATAATACCCCTACTTTGAAGCAAATAACCTTACCAACTAAATAATCTTACGAACTAAAAATAATTTGGTCAGTATCCCCTTATCTGCTGTGATAGTTCAAAAACGTGGTTCTACTTTGCCACTAGCTGCTGGAGGTCATGTCCCTCCTCAGTGAGCTTGGTGCTACCAGTATTTCCAGCTATGAGTATTTCCAAGGCAGGATCTGAGAGATAACAGTCTCTATGTCCTGTCTCTTGTGTGTTCGTGTGTTTGCACACATGCATGTATCACCTTTGGTGAGGAATCCTCAGCACTTTTTAAATTTTTTCTGCAAATAACGAGTATCACTTTAAAGCTAGGCTAGTAATTTCAAGGTCAGAAATAATCCATTGTGTATGGAATAAAATTCCTAATCTTACACAATGTCTAGGGAATTAATTAATCCTTAGCCTATTTATTAGAACCCATTGTGTTTGTTTCCAACTTCTTACAAATTGAATTAACCCAAATTCATATTAAATCAAAAAGTGTTTGGTTCTATGTTAAACCATGGAAAAATATTACTGAGATTCTAATGTAAGTAATAAAGTAATAATATATGTTCTCCCCATCATGGTAATTATCTTAGACCTGAAATATGTTAATCACCCTCAATTAATGATCTTAAATTTCCTTAAGAATTTGAATCAATGTAGAGGTTTTAAATTGTCTACAGTGTAGTATATTTTTTAGAAAGAAGCAATAACTAATTGTTCATGAGAAAATTCAGAATAATAGGATTAAAGAGGACAGCAAAATGGCTCAATAGGTAAAACTGCTCAATCCCTGGGGCCCACATAAAAGGAGAGAAACCACAAATTGTCCCCTGACCTTCATTTGTCCGCCTTAGCTTGTACATGTATGTCTGTGTCAAATTATCAAGAGAACATTTTAATATTCTTTGAAAACATACAGAAAATAAAAGGAAAAATAAAGAACCTACAAGTACTTGTAATCTCTTCATCAAAACTAATTTACCTTTATAACTCAGATTACAAAAGTTTCTATAGTTGAGTATTTAATACTAACTAAAAACTGTTAGCTGGTCAAATCAATAAAATGTAAATGTCTTCTGCTCACATGTGTCCTTTCTCATATTCCTCTGATATTATATAATACAATACAAAGGATATCACAAGATCTAAATTCAACAATCTAAGCATCTATCAGAGAAAACCAGAGGGGGGAAAAAAAGCATATAAACCTGACATTAAAAAAAGAAAAGGGGTAACAGGGTGGAGAGATGATTCCGCAGTTAAGAGCTGTTCTTTCAGGGGACTCAGGTGTGGTTCTAATACTCACAGGGTTATAACTTAGTTTGAGGACATCTGACTTCCTCTTCTGCCCTCAGGGATAATAAAACCACATGGTTCTTTGGAAAAGCAGTACATGTTACCCTTTGTATAGTCTTTAACACAGTTATAGCTTTTTTCCTGGAACATCAGTTAGCAAAACAAATACAAAAGTACTACAACTCAGATCACTCCTAAAGGTAAGTAACTACACGCTTTCCCTCTAAAACCAGAAGAACAGATGAGACTATTTTCTCTAGCCATAGGTAATCAGTAACACTCTGCAAGTTCAAGCTAATGCACGATATACAGGAGAAGAAAATCACTGAGACTGGTGGCACACACCTTTAATTACACAAATTGGGAGGCAGAGGCAGGCAGACCCAGGCCAGTCTGATCTACACAGGGAACTCCAGGCCATCCACCCCAAGCAACCAACCAACCAACCAACCAACCACCAAGCAACCACCAACCACCAAGCAACCACCAACCAACCAACCACCAACCAACCAACCAACCACCAACCAACCACCAACCAACCAACTAACCAATCAACCAACCAACCAACCACCAGCCAACCAACCACCAACCAACCAGCCAACCAGCCAACCACCAACCAACCAACCACCAACCAACCAACCAACCAGCCAACCACCAACCAACCAACCACCAACCAACCAACCAGCCAACCACCAACCAACCAACCAACCACCAACCAACCACCAACCAACTAACCACCAACCAACCAACCAACCACCAACCAACCAACCAGCCAACCACCAACCAACCACCAACCAGCCAACCACCAACCAACCAACCACCAGCCAACCAACCACCAGCCAACCAACCACCAGCCAACCAACCACCAGCCAACCACCAGCCAACCAACCACCAACCAACCACCAACCAGCCAACCACCAGCCAACCAACCACCAGCCAACCAACCACCAGCCAACCAACCACCAACCAACCAACCACCAACCAACCACCAGCCAACCAACCACCAGCCAACCAACCACCAGCCAACCAACCACCAGCCAACCAACCACCAGCCAACCAACCACCAGCCAACCAACCACCAGCCAACCAACCACCAGCCAACCAACCACCAGCCAACCAACCACCAGCCAACCAACCACCAGCCAACCAACCAGCCAACCAACCAACCAGCCAACCACCAGCCAACCAACCACCAGCCAACCAACCACCAGCCAACCAACCAACCACCAACCAACCAACCACCAACCACCAACCAACCAACCAACCACCAACCAACCAACCAGCCAACCACCAACCAACCAACCACCAACCAACCAACCACCAACCAACCAACCACCAAACAACCACCAACCAACCACCAACCAACCAACCAACCACCAGCCAACCAACCACCAACCAACCAACCAGCCAACCAACAACCAACCAACCAACAACCAACCAACCAACCACCAACCAACCAACCAGCCAACCACCAACCAACCAACCAACAACCAACAACCAACCAACCAACCAACCACCAACCAACCAACCAACCAACCAAGAAAGAAGAGGGAAAGAAGGGAAAAAAAACTAAGTATATTAGTCATGAATAAATGGTCTTTGTTTGCCAGTCACATCATAGTCTGAGCCCAAACACAAGAAATCTATGAACAATCTCCTAGAAGTAGTTAATGATTATGAGTGATGTTACATAATACAACTGCTTTCCTAGTTACCATTAATAAGCAACTGGGGTGTGATATTAAAAACACAATTGCACAAGTCAACCCAACAATACAGTCATGCTATAATATAGCATTTCATCAGCAAGTCATGAAGTTTCCACAGGATCACAGCCTCCAGTAACATCACAGGTATCTCAGTTCACCAAAGTATATTCTATGATGTTTGTTTAATAAGGAAATCACCAGTGCAGTTCTCAGAATTTATTCCCACAGTTAAGTAATATACAATTTAAATATTTAGATGAAGACCTAACTGTGTAAAAGATCTTTATAAGCAAAACTAGAAAACTCTAGTGAAGGAAAATGTAAGATATCTAAATAATGAAGATATGTTTTATATTCATGAGCAAAGATACATGGCATTGTTAAAGCATCAATTCTTCCCAAATTATTCTATAGATGTAACAGTCATACCCTACTAAGTCACTTCAGACATTAGTAAACTAACCCCGACTTTCATATTCAAAGACAAGAGATCCAAACTGCCAATACAATGCTGAAAGAAAATCAACAAAATCAGAAGACTGATAATTCCTGATTGTGGAACTTAAAAAACATGTCTGCAAGTGGCAACGGATACACAAGAAGTAAGTGAATCAACATAATACAACTAACATATAATCAACTGACGGTTGGGGAAGGAGCCAAGGCAATGTGATAAAACGGGAAAATTAGATAATGACTTTAATACTGCATCTGTTGGTCTGTCGTGTCTGTGTGGGCAAGTAGCAGCCAGAGGCTGGGCCCTGGGCGTCCTCCTCTATCACTCCCCACTCCATTCCTTGAGAAAGGTAGTGCCCTGAACCTGAAGTTCACAAATCAGCGAGACTAGCAGGTCAGCAATCTCTGGGGAATCTGCTGTCTGTGCCTCCCCAGAACCACAGTTAGAAGCTCATTCTGTCATCTCTGACCTTTTTCATATGAGTCCTGGGGATATGAACTCAGGTCCTTGTATTTGTGCAGCAAGTACTGTACCCACTGAGCCTTCTTCCTATGCTCCATAAACTGACCTCAAGCCATTCAACAAAATTATCCAAAATAGACTAAAGGTCTAATATTAAGAAGCAAAAACTTCCAAGATTCTAGGTGCTCTTGTTGTAGGCACTGAGTTTGTAGCTACCAAAAATATGATCCATGACATACAAAAATTGGTCAAGTGTATTTCATTAAAAATGAAAGCTATTATGCTATAAAAATATACTGATTTAAAAATCAAAAGAAAAGCTACACACTAAGAGACTGCATTTGCAAAACATCTATCTCAACTGAAAAAAAATCTATCATACACAAGCATTTCATAAATTTCACTAAGAAAACAACCTAATTAAGAAGTAGGCAAAAGATGTTATCACCCCTCATCAAAGCAGACACACAATGGAGAGACGTGGTGCATGTTCTAATCCCCAGATCTTAGGAGGCAGAGGCAGGAACAATGCTAGGAGTTCAAACCAGGATGATCTGTATACCCAGTTGCAGATCAGTAGGATCCTATAGTCTCAAACAATAAAACAACCAAATGATAATCAACACATATGAAAAGGTGTCCCACATCATGTGTCATTTGGCAGTCACAAATCAAAATTAAAACAATAGTGAGACAGATGGAACCACAGATCTACTAGAATAGCTAAGTTTCACCAACCTGGTCTACATAATGAGTTCCAAGTCATTCAGGGCTATATACAGAGATCCTGTCTCAAAAAAAAAAACAAAAAACAATACAAAACAAAACAAAAAAAAAAAAAAAAACAGCTAAATTTCAACTATGACTTAAAGCTTAATGACTACACAAATACATGCAAAACTATTCAGGAAAACAAAAGTAAACAAGCAAACAAACAAAAATAAGATATGGCAGTCAAGGCTGGGTCTGGAGATGCACAGCTTTAACCCAGCATTCCGGAGGCAGAGGCAGGCAGATCTCAGCGAGTTTGAGGTCAGCAGGTCTACACATCGAATGCCAAGACAAGTATGCTAAACAGTGAGAGCACATCTCTCAATTAAAACCACAGAAAACAAAAAACTCCTACTCTGTGCCCACTATAGAAGTTATTACCAAAACAAAGAGAAAGCAGCCATGATTGGCAAAGGGTGTGGAGACGTTTGTTCACTGTAGCACTATTTAAGAGTGCAGCCGCCCCTCAAAATGTTAAAATGGAAGATTCTGCAGTACCCAACAACCGACCGACGACACTGAAAACAGGAATTCAAGGACATGCTTGCACACTCAATAATTGTAACAGCATTGATCACAAATCACCAAAAGGTGGAGACAATTCCAGAATCTATTCACAGGGAAGGGGATAAACATGATGTGGTGAATACACACACAACACAATATTTACTCCAAGGAAGCTGATTCTGACACATAACACAAAACTGATGAGCCTTGAAGACAGTGTGGGAAATGAAATAATGCAGATGCAAAGGAAACAGGTATGTTTCAAGAAGCCTCAAAGCCCATAGGCTATAGGGAGGCTGCCAGAGGCCGGGAGGCAGAAGAAACATCAGATAATGGATCAGTTTCTACTGGGATAATGAAAAGTTCAGAAGAGGATAGTGTTGCCAGGGGTAGCCTTTTGTCAAAATACTGTAAACATACAGGATGCTAACTCACACCTTGAAACAAACAAATGTTTGTTTTATATATGAACCTTTTTTCACAATGGAACCCTGAGAGACTAGCCACAGTGGCATATTTCCGAAGCCCCAGCACTTGGAAGGCTAAGGAAAGAGAATGGTGTATTAAAGGCAGCTGGAGCTGCATAGGTAAACCCAGTCCAGAAGAAAGTACAGCCTGTGAGAGCTGCTGAGCCCCAGCTTATCCTGATAAAGAAAGAGGAAGGCTCACGAGAGGGTTCCAAAGCTGTAGACTTGTAATGTTGCCTTGTGAAAGTCTCTTCACATATGCATGTACAAATACTATGTCTGTATATATTAACCACTCAGCTCTAAAAGCTTAGTAGTCCAGATTGAGCTGCTGAACTTCACAATAATTATTCATTTGTACTGCATTATGTAGCAAATTTTCCAAAATTATACACTTTTGAAAAAAAATATACATTTTAGAAACTTCTAGTGTCTGTGTAACAAAATATGGTCATGCTTTTTGTGACCATATGTCCCTCCAATTGCCACCCTTACTATTTTTTAGACCTTGGGCTAGCACCATTGTTCAGCACATATTTTGCACAGAAATAGCTGTTAATGTTGCATCTTTCTTAATAGATTTATATCATAAGCAAACACATGAGAGCAATTATTCTTGCAATACACTTACCAAAAACTGTATCAACAAAACAGAAAGGAAAGTAGGCCTAGGGGAGACAGTGACTCCTCCAGTCAGATCAGTAACTACTGGACATTTGAAGTCACCTACTTCACTTTTCGGCATCAAAATAAATAAAGATTTTATTATTAAACATAAAAATTTTATTCATAACAGAAACAATTTAACCAAATTGTGTATTTTCAGTGCCACATAAAAATAGAGAAACAGTATACTTTAAAATACTCTAAACACACTTCAAAAATAGGGAAAGCAAGACTTCACAGGAGACTTTCTGCAAGGACAGAGACACTGGGAAAAGGTTTACAGTGACAAAGACAGAACAGGTAACAGACTCCACAAACTGATATCATAACTGATATAAATTTGGTAAAGCATGTCTGAATGCTATGATAAACAGATGTGTATTTAAGACTAAGTAAAATTTCATGAACTTCCTTTGCCATAAAACTGAAATTTTCTTTTACCCTCCAACCACAAGTAGATTACTATTTAGTTCTCCTCTTCAAATACTAAGAAGTTTGGGCTTTTATGAAGAATTTTTACAAACTTAAATTTTATTGTAAAGTACCTTAAGATTCTTTTTGTGCTTTTTTTTTTAATACCAAAGAACCCATTTTACAACCCCTTTCAGGATCCAGTAAATGGAACAGTCTTTGATATTACAATAATCACATAGACACCTTGTTCAATAATCAAACCCTCAGCTTCCCCATATGAAGGTTGCATGCTGTAAGCAGTAAAATCTGATTTTTCAGGGAATTACAGCGGATACAGCTTTGACACTACTTTTTATTTGTGTGGGAAAGGGTGTGTGTATGTGTGCCAGTGTGCTAGCCCTGCGTGTGTGTGTGTGTGTGTGTGTGTGTGTGTGCGCTAGCCGTGTGTTTGTGTGTGTGTGTGTGTGTTTGTGTGTGTGTGTGTGTATGGCTGTGCTAGCCCTGTGTGTGTGTGTGTGTGTGTGTGTATGTGTGCAGGTGTGCTAGCCCTGTGTGTGTGTGTGTGTGTGTGTGTGTGTGTGTGTGTGTGTGTGTGTGTGTGTGTGTGTGTGTAGGGCCAGACAGAGATTGCCAGGTGCTATTCTCACGTTACATTTTGAGACAGGGTCCCTGGCTTGGCTCTTGCAGCTTAGCAGTTATAGAAGACTGTGCAATGCCTCAGGGTCTTCTTGTCTCCACCCTCAGCCTGGGTTACAGCCACATGTGAAAAGGGATGGGCTGTACATGGGTGCTGGAACACCACCCTGGACTTGATCTCTAAAAGTTGGGGGTTGGGAGCATACCTTTAATTCAGTCTAAACATGATTATTTAAGAGCTACTTAACATCTTTTACCAAAATACACTAATCAACTCTCAATGATTCTGTGTATTCCTCATAAAGGCTTAGTCCTTAGAGCTGTGCAATAATACTACATTTCTCCAAAGCATCTGGTGAGATTGTACTATCTTACCATCTTCAACGTTAGTTAGTGCATGTGACTTATGTTAGTCAGGGGAATGAATATAAGAGAAAGTTATAATATCCACGAGTTTAAGTAGACCCATGACACCTCAGCTCATTTTCCTGTCACAGTAATCAAAGGTGGTTACACATACAGAACAAAGTCCCTAGCTACCCCATAAGAGCCACATAGCATGAAAAAGAAATGAATCTTTATTGATTTTACGTCACAGATCCTGACACCTATTAGCTGATAAGCAATTGTCTGTTGATAAACCTCTCTAAGGAACTCCACATGAAAACTCAAGTTGCATGGTATCTGCGATACACTGACTGTTTGAAGTTCAGTGTGGTATTTTGAGAGTTTACTATTTTCAAGTGAATCAAGATGTCACATTTTACAAAACTACATTTTGGTCTTAAGGGCAGCATAATTTATTTTTTCTTTCTTCTTTTTCTTTTTTCTTTGAGACAGGGTTTCTCTGTGTAACAGTCCTGGCTGTCGTGGAACTCGCTCTGTATACCAAGCTGGCCTTGAACTCACTGAGATCCACCTGCCTCTGCCTCACAAGTGCTGGGTTGCCTAGCACACAATTTTCTCAGGCTCAAAGACACCAAAAGCCATTCATGTTGCTTCAGGAAATCTCTAAAGCTACTGTTACAGCTTGCAGAATTTACCAGCTAAGTGAAGAGCTACCTAAGCCTATGCATTTATCTGCATTTAAATATTCCCACTTGCTGCATTTTTCCTTCTTCAGTTAGTAAATCTTTATAACATCTCTCCATCTGCAATAAAAACCATGGGGACCATAAATATATTTACAGCAAACAGACCACAGCCAATATGCTGAATGACAAGAAATATTTTTTGAACACATTACATTATCTTTTGGGGCAACATTACATTATCAGCAGTATTACATCAAAGATAAAGCTAGTTAGTAGGTGCTGTTTATTTACTCTTCAGATCAAAGATAAAGTTCTGTTGATCAGCAAATCTTGCATTTTGAACAAACCATTTTTTAAAATTTGATGATCACAATTAAAATTAATTTATTTTTTAAAAAAACACCATTAATTTTCCTCTTTGTCAAACAAACTGGAAAACAATCTTGTGGTAACTATGAGCTAAGAATTAGTCAGACCCGGGCTAGAGTCCCTGATCTGCTACTTAGCAACAATTGATCCTGAAAAAGATTACTTCCGTTTTCTCCTCTGTAAAAATAGGTTAATAAGAGCTCAGAGTCACTTTCAGAATTAAAAAGCATTTTAAATAATGCGTGTAATGCCAGGTAGAGAGAAACAAATACTCCTTCCTTTCTTTCTAGAAACAAGCAGGACCAACCAAAAAGGATAGCGACCCCTACACAGCAAGTATCTTCTCCTGACTCTGCTTAAATAAATGAGGACGACACTTTTCTGTGCGTCCTCCGTCAGCGGCCAGCGGCTAGTATGACCAAGTCCACTGCCCTGGCCTTCTTCCTTCCACAACAATCTCTCAGGTCCACCTCTCCTCTCTAACCTGTCAAAGCATCTTCCCTTCTAACCAAGCAATTATACTCAATTACATCACTAATTTACCATTCCCCCCTCCTACCAGTACACCCCCCACTCCATGGGATTACAGTGGTGCAGCCAATTATATGCAGTGTTGCTGGGGATGAAGCCCAGAACCCTGCATCCTAGCAAGCTCTGAACCAAGTGAGCCAGGGCCTCAGGCTTATAATTTGTCCTTTTTTTTTTTTTTTTTTTTTTTTTAATTTAAGTAGAGAAGGAGTAGCAAGACATTCCTAATGACTTCAAAGGGTTGAGTAAGAGTGGGGAGGCTGCTGGATTGTTTGACACAGTCTTGCTAAGTGGATATGGAGCCTGGCTAAGCTCAAACTTACAGCCTTTATCCCTTCCCTTCTCACAGCTAGAGCACACATGTGTGTTGCCACCACTGGTTTAGTTTATAAACGTTTTGATGGGAGATGTCATTCTGTATATGTTTCTCATACTGGTTAATGATTAAAGCACTGTTGGCCAACAGGAAAGCAAGATAGGAGGGACTAGGAGATGAGGAGGAGAGAGGAAGTAGTAGGGAGGAGTCAAGATGGAGAGTCGGGAGAGAACAGACGACTGCCCATTCCCCGGTAAGATGAAAGCATGTGGAAATATTAGATTAACAGAAATGGGCTAATACTTAAGACAGAGCTAGCCAATGAGAAACAAGTAACTGGCCAACAGCATTATATTTCAGTGTGTTATTTGGGGCTGGTGCGGCAGCAGGACAAGACCAGCAGCTGGCGGTAAAACCTTACTCCTTACAAATGGCGCCCACGTGGCTAATAAGAACTTCCACTTAAAATTTAACAAAAGCTTAAAAAAGGGTTTTAGAAACAAAAGAACAGAGACAAGCAAGGTTTCTTGGTAGCAGCATTTTTCTTGGTTGGACTCTGCGAGAGAAAAGCAAATAATTGCGCAGCTCCTTTAAGAAAAGTTTCCTGACTCAGCATTAAGCGGCAAAAAACCGCAGGGTTTTTAAAAAGCACTGCTAACAATTTATTGGTGTGTATGAGAGCTGGCAATGGCAGTGACCACCTCTCCAAGCCGGAAGCATGCTGCTAGATGGCAGCATAGACCAAGGCAGTGAGCACAGCTTTCAGTGCTGGCGGTAAAAGTACCCGCCTCCACCTTTGATAAACCGTGGCTGACACAGCTATGACTTTCATTTTACCAATGTTGTTGTTTACCAGATAAAAGACTCGTGGCCAGAAAAAGATAAAGATTTACAGTAAAGATAGATTCACATTAAAAAAAATAATAATAATCGGTAAAGGTTTACAGTGTGTTCTAAAATGTATGTAGGCTTGGGAGAGAAAAGGAATAAAATGGTTTTAAAAATACAGTTAGGAGTTGGGTATGGTTGTTGGCCCGGTTACTTGTTTCTTATCCGCTAGCTCTGTCTTAATTATTAACCCATTTCTATGTATTTCCACGTGGTCTTACCTAGAGCGGAGGAATGGCGGTTCTGTTCTCTCCAGGCTCTCCATCCATCTCCTTCCTCCTTCCTCTTTCCTCCTTGTCGCCTAGTCCCTCCTATCTTGCTTTCCTATTGGCCAACAGTGCTTTATTCATTAACTAGTATGAGAAACATATCTACATAATGGCATCTCCCATCATATGGTGGCACAAGCCTTTAATCCCAGCACTCCAGAGACAGAGGCAAGCAGATCTCTTGTGATTTTAAAGTAAACCTGGTATGCAGAGTGAATTCAAGGACAGATAAAAGTTACACAGAGAAACTCTGTCTCAAAAAATGAAAAACAAAATAAACAGAGTACTAATAAAGCCATGTAAAAATGAAAAGCTCAGAGAAAATCTGTATACTGTATGGCATTATATTGTCTTTATACCGTTTGACTGCTGAGGAAACAACTGTTAAAGGAAATAATGTTGGATTAAATCAATTTATATATTTTAAAAATGCTTTGACTCCAAAATTTAAGTCTAAGGATAAGTTACTGGGGAAAAGGATTTCTATTTTTGTTTCCACAGAAAACGAAAAGCTGTGGATTCTTTCCGGACTAATGTGGTTTGATCAAGCCAGACCCCCTGAAACAGAGTACCAGGTGATCCTACATTCAAAACAGCTTGAACAACGCAGCCTTGCAGACTACAGCCAGGATATCTGCGTCTTCTTAGGATTCCCCCATGACAGCGCCCCCTGTCAGCAGGAAATAGTTTGGAAAGAACGACGCCCCAATTCCCAAATATTGTTTATAAATGTTTGTTTTCATTTAAATGGGGTTGGTTATAAATGGTTAACGACCACAACCAATCTCTTTTTAAAGGTTAAAAAAGGGGATTGTGGTATAGATATGAATACTTTGTTTTGGAATGGATTTTCATTTATTGATACAATTTAAGGTAAATTTTGTGATGTCTATATTTCTCTTGTTTAGGTATTACGTTTATATAGCTCATTTTTAGGAATGTAATGCATAATTTAGTACTGATTATAGATAGTTACCTATGATAGTCAAAACTTAGAATTAAGTTAGTTAAGTTTTCAAGATGTACTTGAGATGGATAGGTATTCTTCAAACCTTTCAAAGACCTACAGAATATGGCATTTAAAATGGTTTAGGGTTTTTGTTGACTATGAGGCACAATTGCTCCTGGCAACACCACCTGCATCAGAAAGAAAGATGGACATTGAAGAAACTCGTTATGGAATTTACTTCCAATATGGCAAGACTAGCCATATGGACAAGATACTGCTCTTGTCTGGACTGTTTGACTTTATGCTGTATAAACTGGACATGCAGGACCCACAGAAAAGTGACTTCTGATACAAGACGGACATTGCTACAGAGTTCCTGCTTCAAGAAAGAGTCTGCCAGACAGTCTGCTGAAGAGTCTGTCAGACACACTATGGCCTAATGGGCTGAAGATGGAAGATTACAGAAGAACTTCAGGTGCCTGACAAGGCAAGATGTCTCTGTCATTTCTAGAGTTTATATATTATCCTTCTGTGGTCTTTGAGGGAGTTGAAGACAGATAGTTATGGTTATAGTTTTCCTTATTTAAGTTTAAAGATAAGTTACATATAGGACTTTAGACTCACAAATATAGGATAGATGATAAAATAGTTTCTTCAAATCTTGCTAAATATTAATGAACTAAATACTGTTAACTGTGAATCTTATTCGATAACTGTTGAGTGATATATTTTGCTATGTTAAAGTTAAAACCTTTCTTTTTATTTAGACAGAAAAGAGGAGATGATGGGAGAGGTCATTCTGTAAATATGTTTCTCATACTGGTTAATGAATAAAGCACTGTTGGCCAATAGGAAAGCAAGACAGGAGGGACTAGGAGATGAGGAGGAAAGAGGAAGTGGTAGGGAGGAGTCAGCATGGAGAGACCGGGGAGACCAGATGACTGCCTCACTCCCCGGTAAGAAGAAACCACGTGGAAATACATAGATCAACAGAAATGGGCTAATACTTAAGACAGAGCTAGCCGATAAGAAACAAATAACTTGCCAACAGAATTATATCAAATACAGAGTCTCGGTGTATTAATTGGGGCTGGCGCGGCAGCGGGACAAGACCAGCAGCGGGCAGAAAAACCTTACTGCTTACATATATGCATGTGGGTAAAATAAGGAAGGGTGGAAGGGGCAGGTATGGTGGCTCTGCCTTAATCCCAGGACTCAAGGCAGAGTCTGTGAGTTCCAGGAAAGCCTGGTCTACAGAAGTTGGGTTTCAGGGCTAAATGTGGGAAACCCTGTCTCAAAAGGAAAAAAAAGATGGGGTAGGGGAGACAATAGCAAAATATTAATGTTATTAAATTTAAATATAGAGTATTTGTAGATACATTTTATCAAAACTTGTATAAAATTTTAATAGCAGTAACACTGAAAGCAAAATGAAAATTAGAATTATATGCCTCATCTTCAGAAAAAGGGGAAAGAATAAAGTACTTTCTTTAAAATGTGTAAGTAAGCTCCAAGCATTAAGAAATTCCTAACAGGACCTGGAGAGATGACTCATTGATTAAGAGCACTGGCTGCCTCTTCAGAGGACTCAGGGCAATTCTCAGCATCCATATAGTGGCTCATATCTGGAACTCAACTTAGTTTCAAGGGATCTGATGGCCCCTTCTGGCCTCCATGGGCATCAGGCTTACATGCATGGACATAAGTCCACACAAAGCACTCTTACACATAAAACAAAAACTTAAAAAAAAAAAAAAAAGAATTTAAAGCAACTACTAACAGTGACTTGACAGTTAAACGATACAAACAGCAATAGTAAATTAGAACGGGGGGGGGGGCGCACAGGTATGAGGGAATTGTACAGAATTTGTTTTACAATATAGAACTCTGTTACCCATTTACAATATTTCACTGAAAAGACTACTGGGGAGGGAGGGAGGGGGGAGGGAGGGAGGGGGAACTGGGATAGAAAAAAAACAGTATTGGCTGTGTTTTTACCTACCAAGAGAATTAAATGAGACCATGTTCATAAACCCTTACTAAGTGGTGTGTGTGTGTATGTGTGTGTTAGCTAGTTCAGCTGTAGCACACACACACACACACACACACACACACACACACACACAAAATTCTTTAGTATTAACAGTGCCATCTAATACAAGTTAATTTTAAACTATACTCTAACAATGGATATTTACCATCTTCAGAAGTAACTATCCATAGCTATGAACTTTAAATACCATTCATCAAAACACACTAGAAGGTTTTTTTCACTGGTGTAAATCAAGACTTGAAATACATATTGTTGACTAGAAAAACTAACCCAGGTGTATAAGCAAAGTTTTACAATTTAGCAAGCTCCACAGCCTATGTCTGGCAATGCTTAGGTTCTCCTTTGGGGAAGACACGGTTCTATCAGTCCCTGACCTGCCTTCTTAGCCACCTCACTAGGGTCTCTCCCACCTCACATGGCTGGGCCACCACTCCGGTCATCAGGTCATCAGAGTGCTACCGTCCTGAGCCACAGTATCACAGAGCCCTTGAGCCACCGAGAAGGTAATGTAAGTAACAAGAAATTAGAACAATTGTTGACATATTCTAACCAAAATCACAAGCAATAATTATTTTATGACTATTTGAAAAACAAAAGCTGACAGACTGACAAATTCCACTTAAGAGGTTTAAATGTTTTATGACCTTAACCCCCAAAGTTAATGCTAACTCTAAGTCATGAGTTCATTTTTGTAAGTTCATATTAAAAAATCAAGGACTAAGAAATAATTTATATAACTAGAGGTAAGCAGGTGATAAACACTGATAATATTCTGTACTAAGTGGCAAAGCAGCTCCATTTTGGAATTGTATTTTAGTAATGCAGTTGATAAACTCGGTGGAATACAGTGTGTTAAACTTAAAAGTCAACAGAATCTTTTTGTTGTTGTTGTTTTGTTTTTTTTGAGACAGGGTTTCTCTGTATTGCTTTGGAGCCTGTCCTGGAACTAGCTCTATAGACCAGGCTGGACTCAGAGTTCCACCTGCCTCTGCCTCCCGAGTGCTGGAACTAAAGGTGTGCATCACCAATGCCAGGTAAGTCAATAGAATCTTAAAACAAGAAGTACACAATGTAATCTATACTTTATGGCCTCAGTAATGTAAGACAACCAAATATATATGCATAAAAAACTAATGGCCATATAAAAATAAATTACAATACAAACTACAAAAGTTCATAGTGGTTAGCTTAATGAAGAAAATCACCTGCCTATTATTCAATTTACAGTTTTACAGGCTTTAGTGCCTGTAATCACAGTAAGATACATCCATATCCAGGCCATAAACCACACACCAAAAGACTTGAATGGAGTCATTAAAACGCCCACTGACTTGCTCAGTAAGCTACTTCACTAAAAGCCTAAGCCAATAACTTTTTAATAAGAACAGCCAGAACTGTATAATACAAATCATTCTTAACATAAAAACAGTTCTTTTTCCATTGATTTTTCATATTATATCATTTTTTTAAAAAAAATGTTTACTTTAAAAGGCTGTTTTTAAACTTTTAAGCTGGGGCTGGAGAGATGGCTCAGAGATACAACAGCCCTGACTGCTCTTCCAGAGGTCCTGAGTTTGATTCCCAGCAACCACAAGGTGGCTCACAACCACCTATAATGAGATCTGGTGCCCTCTTCTGGCCTGCAGGCATACATACAGGCAGAACACTGTAAACGTAATAAATACCGTTAAAAAAAAAAAAAACAAAACAAAAACAAAAAACCTTAGTCACGTTGACAAATATCCACGTGATGAAATACACTGGGGTTAGGAGTAAGCCTGATGGGCTGAATTCAATCCCAACCCACATTTGTCTTCTCTTACTGCTGCTGGTTGGAGGCTGTCCTACACCTGAGACGGGGGAGGTGGTGCCCACACAGAAGGTGACTTGCGATGGGAAGTGGGAAATCGGTCAGGCAGCACAGGACATGGTCAGGCAGCACAGAAAACCTGGTTACCCTCACCAACAGCTGCCAGTTTTGAGAAAAGCTGAATGAAATTTATGCCACACTGACCAAAACTGATGTCCATCCCTACAGTGGCAATGACATGAAATGGAAATCAGCATTCAATACTAGGGAGTACTCGAATTGACCCCAGTGATTTTAATATCATTACAAGCATGCCAGAAGACGGCTGAAGAGTAAACCCAATGGTTTTTCTTTAATCAAACTCCTCAGAGCTGTCTTAAAACAAGCAAACAATGAAAACAAAACCACTCATTTGTAAGTATGGATGGTGGTGTACACCTGTGATTCCAGCACTTGGGAGGAAGAGACCGGCAGATCTCCGTGAGCTCCAGGCCAGCCAGGGTTACACACTGAGACACTGTCTCAGAAACCCAACAGACAACACACAGCATATGCAGTGTGGCAGCACGCCTGTGCAGATGAGAGGGGCAGGCCTGACAAGATGGCAGAAGCTCGAGGGCCAAACCTAGGGCATGAAGCCTCGGGCATCTGGACCTTTCCATGCCTCAGCAAGGTGGAGAGAAAAAACTGACCCACTCCTGGAATATGTACTCTGTGGCCAAGTGCATACCAACACTTACACAAGCACAAAATGTTAGTCAGTTTTCTTTTAAAAACCTGCAAAACATAGCTGGATATGACACACACCTGCAATCCCAGCACTGGAGCGGGGAGGGGCAGAGGCAGAAAGATTAGGAATTCAAGGCCACCATAGGCAGTTATGTCTTAAAAAACAAAGTTAAGCCTGGAGAGATGGCCCCTTGGTTAAGATCGCTAACTGCTCTCGTAGGCCCCTAGTTCAATCACCAGCCCCAGGTCAGGTGGCTCACACCTGCCTCTAACTCACACTCCAGCGAGATCTGATGTCTCTGACCTTGAGAGCACCTGCTCCCATGTGCCCATAACCCCCACCTTCCCACACAGATTAAAAGCAAATTTTTAAAAGCAAACTTCTACTATGATTTATAGTTAAATACATTATAAGATCTCAACTTCTAGATCCTTTGTCATGTCCTAGACGAAAGGCAAATAAATTCTAAGGCATATAAGATAGTTTATAATCCTAGGAATATATAAAACTATAATGTTAATTGCCAACGCATCATCTCATCTAAAATAAGATCATTTACTTTACTGAGATGAAATAAGATACAATTACCTTAGTGTCTAAGTACTCAAAAATGATAGCTATTAGAACCCCCATTACCACATAAAAGCAGGAAGTTAAGAGTCTCCCAGGTTACAAAGAAACCTAACTGATAGCATTGGCCAGTTTATCATTTCAGCCAGGGCTGGAGTACACTCTCCAGTCCAGGGGAACAAGCACCTGTGGGTGAATGATCAGTACTTCCCTCGTCAAATGGGCAGGGCTGAGAAGCCCTTATCTGAAGGCCAAAGCATATGCTTGTGCACAGTCCAGAGTCCAAAACCAGAGAACGGTCCTGTCTACTTTAAGGCTTCGTCCCCGCATCAACTAAGTCAATGAAAGCAATGCCCCAGAGAGACCACAGACCAAACTGTCTAAACAATGTCTCTGCGAGACAAACTCAGGTGCTTCTAGGTTGTGTTGATGTGACAAACTAACAAACACAACGTCTTTGATCCAAGATTGCTGCTAGATAGTTTAAAGTCAATGCATCTGTCTGCCTCTATACCACTTAAAGCCGCCATTATAGTAACTGTCCACATTCCCAATCAGGAGCATGTACTCTGAAATACTTCGTTTCACTTCCCAGACTCTGATGTGTGACTTTTCCCTATGTGCCCACTAGAGTTGAGAAAAAGCTGGTAGAATCTGAAGGTATAATGACTTTTTATGCTGATTTAGATCACTTAAGTCTACTCAGATATTCTAAAAATACAAGAAATACTATAATTAGATTTTAAGAAAAGTCCATCCTAGGATGGCTGGTCCTAGGCAACATCTAGCAAGCACACCCCACTGAATGCAACAGTAATAAATAAAATCTGGACAGGGTGCATAACATACAGCAGGCAACAAGAAGAACCCATTTAACACGCTGGGAATCGGAATCCACTGCACTCTCCTCCCCAGTGCCCCAACCCTGAACTTAACATTGCTAAAAACAGAAATAAGCACTTCTGTAGACATTTGCCCCGAGGAACAACAAGAAAAAACAATGCTAAGGAGTTGCAGAAGTCACCGTTTACCTTTCATATGCCTGGCACCAATCTTGGACAACCCTGTAACCACACTAGAGGGAAAACAATGAAGATCTGAAAGAGCAAAAACTGGGGAAAGAGTGTGGTTTTCTTGTTTTGTTTTCTCTTTTGAGGCAGGGCTTCTCTGTGTAGACCTGACCATCCTGGAACTCTCTATAAACCAGGCTGGTCTCGAACTCAGAGATCCATGTGGCTCTGTCTCCTGTGTGCTGAGAATAAGGCATGCACCACCACCATCCAGCAAAACATTCTTTATCTGCACTCAGTAGAGTGATGGTTCTAAGGAAGTGGGCTCATGCACCACCCCCTCTTTTAGTTTGCTCCTTTTTGTTCTAGGATCCTTAGCCCTGACTGATTCCAGTCAGCAGTGGGAGGGAATCAAAAGCCAGGCCCGCAGAGCCACAAGTTTTAGGACGGACAGACACTGAAGAAGGGAGTTGTAGGGAACTTCTCACTTCTACTTTACTTGCTTGCGTTTGTGTTGCAGTGCTGGGGGTGGAGGCCAGGGACTCACACACCTGGCAGCAAATGCTCTGCATGCTTCATGCTCAGCCCAACACACTCAGTAATCCAAGGGTCAAGAGAGTCTCAGGGGAAATAAGAAGTTTGAGGAAGAGATGGAAATATGTAAGGACAGCACTCAGGCATGAAACTCGAAAAATAAAATTAAATGGTATTTTAAGCAAAATAAAATACAGCATATAAATGTCTGTGAAATAAAATTACAGTAACTCAAAAGAAAAAGGAAGAGAAACAACGCCTAGCTCTTTCGAGTTTAGAATGATCGTGATACAAGTCTAACCAAACAAAAGTCGTCACAGAAAGGAAACCTGGGCTGGGTGGGTGGCTCAGCAGAAAGTGTTTCTGGCATTCTGAGGCCCTGGGTTCCCTCCCAGGCACTAGGGCTATAGAAAAGGGGCCTGTGGGTGAGAAGGGGCTCTCAGATGCAGCAGATACACATCCACACAGGAGGGTACCTTACCTCAGGGTTTCTATTGCTGTGACCAAACTCCGTGACCAAAAATACACTTGGGGAGGAAAGGGTTTATTCCGCTTACCCTTTCACATCACTGTTCGTCATTGAAGGAGTCTGGACAGGAACTCAAGCAGGGCAGGATCCTGGAGGCAGGAGCTGAAGCAGAGGCCTTGCTTGCTTGCTTACTAGCTCACTCCTCATGGCTTGCTCAACCTATTTTCTTAAAGACCTCAAGACTACAAGCCCAAGGATGGCCCCACCCATAATGGGCTGGGTGCTCCTCCATCAATCACTAAGAAAATGCCTTACAGCTGAATCTTAAGGAGGCATTTTCTCAATTAAGGTTCCATCCACTCAGATAACTCTGGTTTGTGTCAAGCTGAACTAAGACTGGCAAGCACGAGGTGGGGTAAACTTATAAGAACTTTCATTTTGTATAAGGTACAGTTAAGAAATGAAGAGAGCAGGTGGGCTAGCCTGGTCTATAAAGTGAGTTCCAGGACTACCAGGGCTACACAGAGAAGCCCTGTCTCGGAAAAAAAAAAAAAAACGAACCAACAAACAAAAATGAAGAGTGGCCTGGAGAACTGGCCTGGTGCTAAAGAACACTTGTGTCTCTGGCTGAGGACTCAGGTGCAGCCCAGCACCCACACAGCAGCTGGGGATAGTCTAGGGAATCAAACTCCCTCTTCTGGCCTGCGTGGGCATCAGGCACGAATGTGGTACACATATCTATGCAACCAAAACCCTTCATACATATGAAATTTAAAAAATCTAAAACCAAATTAAAAGAAAATTCTTTGTGGTATACCACTAAATAAGCCTGGTTTCTGTGAGGAAGGGAGGGAGGGAAGGAGGGAGGAAGGGAGGGCAAAGAGGACGGATTAGCTCACTGAACGTAACCTCTGATACTCACATTTAATCAGAACTATAACACATAGTTCAAACACAGGCACTAGCAAAATAGAAAACCTCTATTGTCATTTCTTTTGCCTAGCTATGACCAAACTGCCTAAGAGCAGGTTAAAAGCAGAACTGTTTCGACCCAGAGTCTCGAGTCACATAGCCCCATGAGTTTAGTATGTGGCAGAGCTGTCCGCTTCCTTTGCAGCACTTCCGGAAGCAGACAAAGAGGTAGTACAGAAAGAAGGTGCTAACTGAGGTACAGACCCCAGGACAGACCCCAGACTTACTTCCCCTAAGGCCCACACCTCCTCCTTTCAACACGTCTAGTCATGCATTAATAAGACGAATCCATCCAAGGATTAATCCATGCTTCCTGCCAGAATCCTAATGCTCTAATCATCCAAGCCCATCGCTCTCACAGACATACCAAAAACTGTGCTTCACTAATCATGTAGGCACCAAGCTGCTCATCAAAATTAACATTACAGCATCCTAAGGAGTACATAGAGGCAGGAAAGCCTCAAGAAGTCTGGCCATCTTAACAGAATAAACAAACTGAACACGCTAAGCCTGGTCATGGGAAGGGATGGCAAGCACACAGGGGAAAGAGTTACTCTGTCGATGAGAATAAAAGAACAGTGTGTGTGTGTGTTGTGGTTTAAAGATGAAATGTGTCCCACACCCCTAATGTCTTGAGGGCTTGGTTTCCAGCTAATGGCAGGATTTTGGAAAGTACTAGTAACTTGGGAGGTAGGGTGTAGCTGGGAGAGGAGATGCCCTCAGGGACTGGATCTAGCTAGGGCCCCTTCCAGGCTGTGAGTCCTGCCTGCCATGAGGTGAGCAAGTGTCCTGCCTCACCCTTCTGCAGCTAAGATACTCTGCCTCATCATAGGTCCATGAGACGAGAGGAAGCACATCATGAACTGAAACCGTTCAACACACTCTCCCCCCCCCCACCTTGGTATTTCTAGAGGGCGATTTTCGTCACAGTGAAGAAAACTTTTCCAGAGCCAGCAGAAGTTCCAGGGTAGGTGCTGACAACAGAAGAATCTTCTTCCAGCTCAAGTGTGACAAGATCTATGAACTATACTAACGTTAACCTATGAAGGTAGATGCTGCTCTTTCAATTAAAAACTCATACTTTTCACTACCCAAATAAGTTTCATATTTTTAAAGTTTCAACAAATACAAGATCTTAATCAATTCAGTATATTGAGATATATTTTATTTCTGAAAACCTTATGTGTAATAAGGATATTGAAATGAATTTCAAACTATTAAAACAAAGGGTATAAACTTCACCTTTAAGTACAGTGAAGAAATCCCTTGAAAAGTGAGTCCTCCTTCCATTCAAAGAGCAGTGCCCTGAAAGACTCCGAGCACAGCACCCACGTGAAAGCTCATCACACAGAGGCATTCCCAGGAGGGGCATGGGGTTGGGGAGAGTCATCTAGAACCAGGTCTCTGTCAAGCAAGGACCTTAGAAAACAGCAAGAAGTAATTCTTCACCTGGCTTTGTTAAGGACACAGCAATACATATACAAAAGAAGTAAGAGCACACTTCCCTCAGCTGAAACAATTCTAAGAAACCACTGAAACAAAAGAATTCTAGAAAAGCAAGGAACTTCCTTAAAAACTATATCCAGCCAAAGACCACCTCCCTAAAAAGCACATTCCCGTTATAAAGGATAAGACACTTTCTTCTTAAAACTCCGAAGGGCAGAGTTCAACAGCTGTGCTATATTAAGCCTGAGCCCTTCCAAAATAAAGAACAAGCATCTCTAGAGAGGAGTAACATGGCCTGCTTTCTCCAAGATTACCAAAATGCCTTCTCTGCCTGTAACCCACCTCACCCCAGCCTCTGAATGGAATAGGAGTGAAAAACAAAAATTGAACTTTCCTTGTGTCTGGAAATCTCCTTATTCCTCTCCCAAAGAAAGCCATATTTTTAAAGTATTTGAAGACAAAACATTAAAACTACTTAGAGAGGAAAACAAAAAGGCAGGCGTTTTCATCCCTAGCTCCCCAACCCATCCGAGTCTGCAGAGCTAAACCTCAGTGTACCGAAGCAATCAATCGTGGCCAAAGAACGTGAGTGCCTCGGGTGCAGGTAACAGGTGACACTGATGGACAGCTGACATCTGAAAGAAACGCTAGTGAAGGACGACCCTATTTTTTTTAATGTAAGCCTAGCAAATGCAAGCAAGAAGATTGTATTTGGTTCAGTAATTCTAAAGAACATAAGGCTACATTTACCTACCAAAATACTCAACAGGCAGAAAGAACTTGAAACCAGGATTCAGAATTGTCCCCTTGTTGTTACCTAAAGGAGAAAAGCTGGGGGAGGGGGACAGGGGAGGATGGGAGGGAGCAGGAACTGGGACTGGCATGTAAACAAGCTTGTTTCTAATTTAAACAAACAAAACTATCAAAAAAAAATCATTTCATTCAAAAAAAAGGAGAAAAGCACAGAATAGTTTACAAAAATATCCAAATATTTAGATGAAAACACCTGGAAAATTCTGTAGCTAATGTACAATTCAGTCATAATAGATTCTTCAGACAATGCAATTAAACAAGAAGAGTTGTAAGAACTCTGGAATTAACTAAAATATTCTCAACATTAAAAGAATGCAAGACTTCACTCTCTTTTATATTTGCTTATTTTGTGTGTATGTCTCTGTGCTTGTGTGTGGAGGTCTGAGGACAACGTTCAGGAATTGAGTCTTTCCTTCCACCACGTGGGTCCCAGATACAGAACTCAGGTCACAGTAAGCAACTTAACCCATTGAGCCAACTCACTGGCCCACGACCCTAACGACATTACATTTAAGCCACCATTGTGGCTTCATTAAATCTCAGAATTCCACACAATATTCTAGTAGGTTAAGTTATTTGGTATTCGACTGTATTTTTTAAAAAGAATGAGGTAAAAATGATAAAGGCCTGTTAGAAACTGCTTAGACAGATGCAGGGCAAGAATTCCCAAGTAAACAATTAATTCTCACCCAGAATGAGCACCTTGGGTTTTCAGGCCGGGAAAGTCAGGTTTTCTTTCTCCTAAGTGAGCACTCCAGCCTGGAGGCTGCATATGAAGGTGTAATGGAAACTCGGTCCTGGCGTGAACCCTGTCTGGGAACAAATCGGAAACTGGATCTCTAGACTACCATGATGGAATAGCTCCTATTTATTCTCTAGTTTCTGTTATCCTCTAAATGATTTTCGAGTATCAGCCTTTGAGGGAGGAATATTGTTAAAGCAGCTCTGGAGGCCACTAAGAATGAACAGCACTCTGATCTGCTTCGAGATTCAAACTTTACAGACTCCTGTCTCCTCCCTTAAGAGCCAACCCAGGAGCTGGAAAGATAACTCACAGGTTAAGAGCGCTGGTTGCTTCTCCAAGGAGATCTGGGTTCAGGTCCCAGCACCAACCTAATAGCTCACAGCCATCTGTAACACCAGATTCTCTGGACCCAAGGCTCACCCTCTGACCTCCTCAGACACCAAGTGAGCATGTGGTACAGACAGACATACCAGCAAAGCACTCATTACATAAAGGGAAAATAAATAATACTTAAGTGAATAAGGTTCAGCCAGTCAATTACATGTGGTCCAGAGAGCAATGCCCTTCAGGAAACTGATTCACACAGAACCGTGTATTTACCTTCCCTGGAGGCCGGGCTTCGGCCTCGGCATAGCTCCTTACTTACAGGCCTTCTGTACAGCAGGGAGCGCCCCGTGCCTGTGTGCTCTGCCCTGATGGAAGCCTGGCCATGCCCCCCCTCCAGGCCCCCCCCACGCCCTGGGGACTCTCACTGTTCCTCTCAAGCTGCACTGACTTCTTCACCTTATGGTGCCCCCAACCACCCTGGCTTTCTCTCACTCTTCTATTAATGAGACTAAAAACCGCATATCCAGGTAACAAAACTACAAAAGGGAAGCAGGTTAGTCAATGAAGAATTAGAAAAACAAAACAAAACAAACAAATAGAGTCAATAGTTTAAAAAGCAGAATACAGTTTTCCAATGATCACTGAAGTTCATAAGAAAAAATATGTTCAGGATACCACATTTAATACAGGCATTATATGTATTTTGCTTACTAGTATAAAGGGGGCAGGGTACGGTGGCACATATCTGTACTCTCAGCGCCTGGCACAGGGAGGCTTGAAGATCAGGAGTTCAAGGTCACCCACAGCTACACAACGAGTTTCATGCTAACCTGGTCAAATGATACTGTCTCAAAGCGGGGATAAAAAAGTAAGATGAAATCACCTATAGAAATCTCTTATACTAAATTCAGGAAGAACATGATTTTCTTTTAAAGTCCACTGTAGAGATATAATATCGAAGTAAAAGACAAGAGCATCAGGTAGATAGTTTTTCAAATAAAGAATATACTTGCAAAAAAAAAACAAAAACAAAAACAAAAACAGAAGACACTGAAATTTTAATTCACCTTATCAGAAATAATGTCCACTACAAAAGTCAACATATTGATGAATAAGTCAGACTACTTTCTACCAAGGGGAACTTAAGGCACATCTCTCTTTTTGTACCTGTCTACTCAGTTACAAAACAAGAACATCCTAATTCTCACAGGGTTGCTGAAAAAAAACAAAACAAAAAGACACAATGTAAGGGAAGTCATGCTCAGAATAAAAACTGCAAAGATGTTGAAGGGATGGCAAATCTTAGAAGCTTCTCCACTTGAATAGTCAGCGGTCTGTCTGAATTATATATTCATGCCATGTCCACACCTATTCTAGCAGACCACACCCAGGTGGGTTCCATCTTTCCCCATTTTGCCTCACTGAAAGTTTCATGTGAAGCCAGTTACTCTCACTCCAAAGGAACCCTCGTGTTCCGTAAGAACCTTTCTCAGACCACTCATCCACTGCCTGGGTTTAGAGTTTTTGAATGAAAACGCCAGGACACTTGTTAAAATGTGTTAATCCGTTCATAAAACAATTTTAATACAGAAATTAAGAGAGTTCAAGTTGAATATCCTAAACTCAGACCACTGCAAATAATATTTTAAATACGAATACATATATATGTGTGTGTGTGTGTGTGTGTGTGTGTGTGTGTGTGTGTGTGTGTGTATTAGATATGTTTCAATTCACACTTTCGTAGGCTAGTACCTACTTGGCTCTCACTGAAATGTCTCTTGTTGTTTGTTTACTGTTTTTTTGAGACAGGGTTTCTCTATGTGGCCCCTGGCTGTCCTGGAAGTTATTCTGTAGACCAGGCTGGCCTTGAACTGGCAGAGATCCGCCTGCCTCTGCCTCCTGAGTGCCGGGATTACAGGAAGGTGTGCGCCAGCACCGCCCAGCGACTTTTCCTTTTTTTTAAAACTACATCCTTCCCACCCCTTACATGGTCTTCATCTTCAGTGTAAACATCTACTGTGGTCTCCAGAGCATGCAGCTGACAAACAATACGAGGCCATGCTCTACAAGAGTGGACTGTGATTAAATCGTTAATATGCGTATGTAAAATAAAGTAATGCTTTGGGGGAGGGGGGGAGGTTGTCATCCCAAAAATGCTACAAGGTAACAAAATAACAATCCGTCAACTGTTGTAATATGGGTTAATAAAAATGCAGAGGAGGAGTCTTACAGCACTACCATCAACCTTTAAAAACAAAAACCAAACGTCTTGCTGGCAGGCAGATCTGAGTTCCAGGACAGCAGCTAGGGCCTACATAATGTGATCCTGTCTCAAACAAACAAACAAACAAACAAACAAACAAACTAGATAGACAGACAGACAGATGGATGGTAAATAGATGGATGGATGGATGGATGGATGGATGGTAGATAGATGATTCATAGATAGATGACAAACAGGTAGGTAGGTAGATAGATGATACATAGGTAGGTAGATAGGTAGATGATAGACAGGTAGATGATAGATAAATAGACAGATAGATGGTAGATAGGTAGGTAGATGATTCATAGATAGATGACAGACAGACAGACAGACAGATGGATGGTAGATAGATAGATAGATAGATAGATAGATAGATAGATAGATAGATGATAGGTAGATGATTCATAGATAGATGACAAACAGGTAGGTAGGTAGATGATACATAGATAGGTAGACAGACAGACAGATGGTAGATAGATGGATGGATGGATGGATGGATGGTAGATAGATGATTCATAGACAGACAAACAGACAGATGATAGGTAGATGATTCATAGATACATAGACACACGCACACACGCGCACACACACACACGCACACGCACACACACACGCACACACACACGCACACACACGCGGAAATGTTAACCTCCTTGAGGGCTGAGGACGCGCGCACAGCCGGAGTTGGGGGTGGGGTCGGGGTGGGGGTCGGGGTGGGGGTCGGGGTGGGGGTCGGGGTGGGGGCCGGGGTGGGGGTCGGGGTGGGGGTCGGGGTGGGGGTCGGGGTGGGGTCGGGGTGGGGGTCGGGGTGGGGGCCGGGGTGGGGGTCGGGGTGGGGGTCGGGGTGGGGGCCGGGGTGGGGTCGCGCCACCCTCCCACCGCTGGCCCCGGGTCTTGAGCGGGCGGGGAGAGGGACGCGGGCTTTAACCTTGCGGCCAGGGCGGGCGCGCGGCGGACGCTGTGGGCCCCGACCCCCGCCCCGCCCCGGGCACGGCCGGGAACCCCGAGTCAACGCCCGCCCGCCCGCCCGGGGCCGCGCTACCTGCACAAGGACGCGGCCGCCGCCCTCCTCCACAGCAAGGCCGGCCTCAGCGCCGCCGCTGACATTGACGCCGCCGCCATCTTGCTGCGGCAGACGCCAGGCCCCGCGACGACGGGACGGGTCCCCGCTAGGGACTCACTTCCTTCGTTCGTGCGCGCGTGCGTTCGCGGGGCGAGGCGAGGCCGCGGCCAGGCAGAAGCGCGCGCGGCGGCGTTCGCCTTCCTCCTGCTGTGCGGGCTTACTAGGGAGGCTTTTCCTACAGACAGGGTCTCGCTGGGAGAGCGAAAGAGGAAAGTGCATTTAAAAGTGATTTAAAAGTAAAAGGTTCAGTGCGTGTAGGCGTTGCCTCGATTAAAAAAAAAAAAGGCAATCCTTGCAAGCAGGGTGGGGTCGTTAGGCTGAGTACAAAATGCTCATCAAAACCACCTGTGGCTCATACCCTTCCAAAGGGACTCGAGTGCCCGAGCCTGAGCCGCAGGGCTCCCGGAGTCTTTGAGAAACTAAACCAGGCCTTTCCCAAAGTGTTGCCAGATTCTGAGTGCGAGCCTTCGGGACAGGCTGCACCCAGTTTGATGGTCCATAGTTACAGCAATCGTATTTCCCGCACTAAAAGTCCGGCCTCGCCAAAGATGAACAAAGAGGAGCACATGGGTCCGATGAGATCTGGTGGGGGCGGGGACGGAGCTTGCCTGGCTGGCGCAGGTTGCCAGGGCCTGGGGTGCATTCCCCAAAGCCCTTGGCTTCTGGTAGGTCTTTGAGGCTGAAGGGAGAGGGTCTCTGTGGAGGGTTGTCAAAGACTCCCGCGAGGAAAAGGGGCAAAGCCATCCTGATCACTCTCCCTGTTCCCACCATCCCTCCCCCCTGGACATCCATCGCATCCCCACCACCCTTGAAAGCAACAATAACCTCAGACAACACACAATAGCCAGGTTCAACTGCTGTGAGTCCTATCTAATCTTATCTGGCTGCTCAGTACCTCAGCCAACCTTTTCTTCTCCATCCTCCTTCCAAGACTGGTGTTCCATCTGAGGGCAAGCCTGTAGTTTATCGGTGATTACAGTCCTAGCTGCTTTGTTTCTTGTGAGAGGCAGGATCTCTCCTTGTGTCGGTTATAATCTTCCTCCTTTAATTCCCCAAGTGTTGGGGAGGGCCTTCCCTCCCCTAATGTTCTTAACATCATTTCTCAAATGATACCCAACACTGATGAGGGGCATAATTTTGTAAGAGCTTAACAGATGGCCTGGGGGAAAAAAAAAAGTTTTCTATAATGATATCGCCTTGACTCGGGTGTTTGTAATACTTGGGATGACTCTTTTACGTGTATTTATTGATGTGTGTGTGCGGGGGATGCTTGTGGAGATCGGAGGACAGCTTGCAGGGGCCATTTTCCTCGATCACACCGCAGGCTTGCTTGGTGGCAAGCACTTTTACCACTGCACTCTCTAGCCAGGCCTCTTAGGGTGAGTCTTAGTTTCTCTTTCCCTGCCTCTCCCAGAATGCTGACCGCCACCTCCTTCTGCAGGGATGTATGAATTCTCCCTTCTGCCTTCTGCTTCCACATAGCAGTCAAAGCTGTTGGGTCAGAAGTCAAACAATTCCCTTCTTTTTCTACTAAACACCCTAAGGGCTAAGCTCAGCCCCTCAGAGGAAAAGCCAGAGGCCTTCTGACATTTAAAGCCCTAAGTAGAGGCTAAGCTGTAGCTCACTGGTACATTTGTCTATCATGGAGAAGGGCTTGGGTTCAGTCCCAGCTCTGGAAGGAAAAGACTCTTGACTTATTTCTGCCCCCCCCCTCAATTGCCACGCTCTAAAACGCAGTAGCCTCCGATATTTCCAGAATGTGCCAGCCACATCTCTATGACAGCCTTTAACTTGGACATTCTCTATGCCCAGAACGATTTTCTAGCGTCTGGAATACTCTCCCTCCATTTACCTCCCCTCCACTCTGCTCCCTTTCAGTCTCCTTCATCCAACAATTTTGCTCACATGTCACCTTCACCGTAAGGTTCTTTCTAACCTCCATACCTAAACTTTCAATACCACTCCAGAAATGTCTGTATAGATTTCCAGATTTGATTTTCATTGTGTAAGTTTTAGCACTTTGTGAAAATTCTGATGTGACTGTAAAGCTAGAGAGAGAGAAAAAAACACCTTTGAAAAATGAGATCAATTATCCTTTTTATGATTTCATTTTACTTTATGTGCCCTGGTGTTTTGCCTGCATGTATGTGTGAGTGAGGGGGTCAAATCACTTGGAGCTGGATTACAGACCTTTGTGAGCTACCGTGTAGGTGCTGGGACTTCAACCCAAGTCCTCTGAAAGAGCAGCCAGTAGATCAATTTTCTAGGAGCTTTTCTTTACCTCTGGGAATTTTTTTTTTTTAATTCTGCAATAAATACTGAGCAAGCAAAGACTTTTTTTTTTTTCTTGCAATGATTACTGTGCTATATCATTTTATTCCACTTTCAACTAAATGCCTACCGTGGTCCACACTAGGTTACCAAATTCTTACCTCCACTTTGTATAACATTAACTTATGAATCTTTCCTGTGGGTTATCATTGCTCTTGGGGCAAAGACAAAATACCTCATCTGCTCCAGCCAGGCTATTTCCTGCCTTCCTCTTCAGCCTACTTCTGCTATGCTCACTGGCAGTTTTTCTGTCTTACCACCCAGCCTTCCACAGGGCTTCCACAGGCTGTTGCTCACTAGAGGACTCTTCCTTGCCAATTCCCTGGGCCTTCGGGTCACAGCTGCTACTCTAATATTACTGCACAAAATAGAAACTGTATCTTGGACTTTCCCTACCTCCTTCTTCCTTGTTGTTAGGTGGAACCTAACACCTAACACAGAGACCAAAACTGCTTTATACTTGCTTTCCCTGAAGAGGTCTTGCAGCTAGCATATGACCATGTCCAGGCAATGTTATGAGCACTTTCCCGCCAGCCTGGTCCCAGAGTCATGTCAGCCCCAAATAACACACAGAGACGCTGTATGAGATATAAAGCCGATGGCCTGTTACTCGCATTTCTTATTGGCTAGCTCTGTCTTTTCTATTAACTCATTTTTGTCAATCCAAGTGTTTCCAAGTGCTCTTACCAGGGAGAGAGATAGTCCGGACCTCTTATCCCTCTCATGGCCTACATCTTGACCCCTCTTTACTACATCTCCCAGAACCCTCCTTGTTTCCTAGTCCTGCCTATCTTGCTTTCCTGTAGGCCAATGGGGCTTTATTCATTAACCAATAAGACAAACATATTTACAGAATGACATCTCCCATAAGGATAAAACACCTAAGGGGAGCAGAGGGGGAAGAAGAGAAGAAGGAGGAGGAGAAAGAAGAAGAACAAGAAAAAGAAGAAATAGAAATATTTCTTACCCTTCTTTTGCTGGTAATTACGTAAGGACATAATTCCCGGAATTGTAGCATGTTCTGAGCAAGAAGGGATCAATGGTAGCCAACAAGACAGGACAGAGAAGCGGAGAAAATGAAGGAGCCTATGCCTTTAATGGCATCAGATAACACGCAGTTTAATTATTATACTTCCATTTATTAGACATACTATGGACAGAAACATCTTTTCAAATGCTGTTCTACAAATCTTTTCTGTGATTACATCAATATTTTTGTGTAGACTCCCGTAGGGTGGTATCTGTCTTCTTCCTAGAGTCTCCTTTGCTCAATTTTTAATTCAATGTAGTTGTTTCTTTCTTTAGAATTAAAAGTCAGTTATCTTTTGAAAGCATCGCATCTGTCTCAGCTGATCATTCCCCCAGCATCTAGCCTAGTCCATTATTCTCCCTCTTCTGACAGGATCTTGGTATGTAACCCAGGATGGTTTCAAACTCACCACCCTCCTAACTCAACCCCCTGAGTGTTACAGTGATCAGCATGGTGGTTCATTTAGCCTAGTACTTGATACATACTGAGTGGCAAAAGATGTGTAGAAAGCTAAGTGTTAGTGCACGTCTTTAATCCCAGCACTTCAAGGCAATGGCTGGTAGATCTCTATAAATTCTAAGCCAGCCTGGGCTCCATAGCAAGTTCCAGGCCAACCAGGACTATCTAGTAGTGTCCTGCCTCAAAAAAAAAAAAAAAAAAAAAAAAAAGGAGGGAGGAACCTAATTATAACTTTAACAATATAAAAGTGTGTGTGTGTATAAATTATGTCTACTGTGATTATTCTCTATAACCTATAGGTTTTACTTGTTTCCAAAATACCATCCTTGATCAACTTGATCAAGTGCCATTTTCTGGAGACCCTTATCACAGATAAGGACTCCGTGGCTGGCTAGAGATCTGAAAGCATAAATCTACTTTTTATTAAACTTTCATTTAAAAAAAGAAACTAATGATAACAACTTTCATTTTCTTATTTCTTATATTCCAGGTACTGGATGTAAGCTGGATAATGGAATAGAAATAGTCTGTTGGTTGGTTTTTTTTTTTTTTTAATGCAATGTCATCCAAACTATAGATTATGCTAGTATGTGAAATAGAATGTCTCAATGCAAATTGCATCTTATTGTTTAAAATGAAAGCATCAGGTTAGGAATTGACTTTATTTCGTGCTTGCATTTCATGCATGGTGGCCAAAAGAAACATTTAGCTTAGTATTTCTGATGGCATTTGAAATTTACAGTGGGCCTAAAGTTGTCTGTTTTTAATTTTTCTTTTGCACATGGGTATTTAATAAAGCATTCAGAAAAATAAATTAAAACCAGATATTCCTATCAGAAGTTTCACACAAAATCACCAGAGGCACGGCAAAATTCCATCATCATTTACTGGCTACAAACTAATTTTTTAAATCACATCTTATATTTTTATTGCTAATTTAATTGAAAAAACTTGAATTAATACAGTATCATCTTATAAACTTACTGTGACCTCTGGCAGGGTTTCTGAGACCTTGGCAACCAATGAAAGAATTTCCATGTGTAGTTAGGAACTGATTCTTGAAATCAGTTTTGGGAAATGGGCGCAAACGATCAAAGTCCTTGTGAACTCAGAGAATTCCCCTACATAAATTTAATCACGTGGCCCTTCGCACTCGTGAATCTCATCCTAAGGTTTCAGTTGCGTCTATGCCCTTCTCATATTTGCGATGTAGAAACCAAACCTTTGTCTAAGCCACCGGAAATTCTCTTGCTCCCCTACATATCCTCTGTCTTGGCAAATACTACTACCTTTCTTAGAGTAGATGCTGTCAACTATAAATTTCATCATTATGTTCTGTTCTAATAAGAAAAAAATATCCAGCAGTTGAACCATGACACAGTACCGATTATGTATCTTTCCTCTAGAGGTATGATGTGGGGAAATGTAAACAAAAACTACAGCAATTGCCCAGCTTAATATATTTCCCGCTTTTGTCCTTGGTAACAGAACTTGCATTTTTTACTGGTCACTGGAATGAAGGCTTTATTTTATTTTTTCTTTTTAATTAAAGTAAGTTCCCACTAGGTCACCCATGGTCCTTCTGCCTCTGCCTCCCAGGCACCTGCAGTGAATAGGAATAGCCATACTATCAAATTCTAAACAACGAAATATAAGGGAAATGCAGTGTCTTTTCTTTTCTTTTTTTAATTCTTTCACTTAGAGGTGTGTATACCACAATGCATATCCCATTACACATGTGTAGAGGTCAAAGGACACTGTTGGGCGCCATTTTCTCTTTCCACCATATAAGTTCCAGGGGTTAAGCTCAAGTCACATAGTAAGCAACAATCTTGGCCACTGTGACATCTTGTCTGGGGTAGCCCAGTCTGTCCTGAACGTTACCATGTATCTGGGGATGACCTTGAACTTCTGACCTTCCTACTTCCACCTCCTGAGTGCTGGGATGATGGGTGTGTGCCACCATGTCTCCCCCGCCCCACCCAACTACGTTTGCAGCCCTTACACGGCAACTTTTGAGCATTCGTCTTTAAACGTGTATAGAAGCCGTATTCCCTTTCCTCACTTTATCTCCTTTCCTCGCTTTCCTGTTTTCTGTTCTGCTGTGTCCATGCAAATATGAAAACTCAGATTTTTTAAGGACAAGATCTGTTGTATAAGATGGAAGAATGGCAGCCTGAATCTTCCAACTACAGTTTCATTCATAACAACCACCAACCCACTGACAACCCTGTTCCCACCTCAGCTTCATCTCTCATCTTTTGGGTCATACTCACAACTACCTACACCCATCTCGTTATTCTCCACCTGAACCACGAAGCTGAACAGAGCTGGAGAAAAGCCCACAGCTCACAGGATTTGTCAGCATCAGAGGGAATGGAAGCCAGAGACACAACTCCAACCAGAGACCTGAAACAGCCCGAGGATGACTTTGGTGCAGAAAAGAATTTCAGAGGGTTGGAGGGCTGGCTCGGCGGTTAGGAGCACTGGCTGGTCTTACAGAGGTCCTGATTTCATTTCCCAGCACCCACATGATGGCTCACAACCATCCAATAAGGAGATCTGGGGCTCTAGTATGAGATAACACGAGAGCTTATTAAGAAGATATTTTAATACAAATTTATGCACTGGTATCAATAAAAAACAGATGTGCTTAGAGTGAAGACACACAGCAAAGTTTCTTTACAATATCCATATACTCAATGCTGGTGGTTCCTGGAGGTGTATCTAAAGGAATTTTAAGGAAATCCTTCGTTCTCTTTCTCGGTAAATGGAATCACAGACTGGTTCCTGAGATGTCTTAAATAGGATTGCAGCTGATAAGGTAAAAACCATGGTTCATGGTGATAACAGGGTCATTAAGATGCGTTTTTACTGTATGTGATGGTTATCCTCCTGTTTGTCTGATTCCCAGAAAAGTGTAGATTTACATCTGGGAAAATAAGGCCGTATATGTATAAGCCTTTAATACTACTCACTGTTATTTGAAATACTTCCGTATAAAAGGAATGTTGAAGACAACCTTCTCTATGAAGACAACCTTCATGGCAAATTTTATTAATTGTGTTGGAATTCTTAACTCTTGGCAAATGAGAGACCTCAACCAGACTCGGGAATAAAAGCCTCCTTCCCCTTTCCATAGTCCCTTATTTTTTCCTGTTGTTCTGTCTTGCCTCAACATGACCGCAGTCCTAAAGAACTTTGCAAGAAGTGTAACTTGCATACCTTCTTCTCCCAATCATTATCTTACTTTATTAGACAAATCTTTCATGACTTTTTCCTCTCCTCAAACCTCCGTTTTCTGTCTTCTCTATCCTCGATTCTTCTTCTTTTTTTTTTTTTTAAATATTTTTAAATTTGATTTTATTCCATGTCCATTGGTGTTCTGTCTGCATTCATGTCTCTGTGTGGGTGTCTGATTCCCTGGAACTGTAATTACAGACAGTTGTGAATTTCCATGTAGGTGCTTGGAAGTGAACTCGGGTCCTCTGAAAGAGCAGCCAGTGCTCCTAACAGCTGAGCCATCTCTCCAGCCCAGTCTAGCCTCACTTCTGGCCAAGGACTTTGGACTTGTGGGAAATGAAGCAATCAGAAAACCTTTTCGCATAAAACTCCGGTCACTTGTCAGCAGCTGCATTTACATTCTCTCTACCTCCTTTCTGTAACCAGGGATCAACCATTCAGGTCTCTGTCTACAGCTAATCCCTCTGCACAGCAAAGGAGATCGGGTCTCATCTTGAACCACAAACTAAGATCTGCCCTTCACTTGCATCTGAAGATACCTCACTCTTTCCCAGATCATTCTCTTTGACTCACAGGCAAAATGTTATTTCACCTATTTTGATTAACGGTTAAGCGCTAAGCTTACTTTGATCCAGCGTAGTCACCAACTGTTGTTCTGTCTCTGCAGAAACCTCTCTAACTGTGTTCTACTTCATTCTCTTTTCTCTGCATTCCAGTGGTGCTTTCCCTCCTCACCACGCTACAGAATACCCCCCACCTCCAACCTAGGACACAGTCTTCATAAATCAAGAATTAGTTCTCGGTTTTGCATTATTTTGCTCTTCCTTTGACACAATTCATTTCTCAGGCCTCGGTATGTTTTCCGGGAGTCACAGGACACCATCTCCACTGCTTTGCTTGGATACTTCCTTTTAGACTCCAGTGCTGACTCCTCGTCCTCTTCCCAACTTGGTACCATTGGGGAATCCATGACTCAATCCTTTGTCTTCTTTTCCTATTCCAATGGTCTTCAAATGTCACCTGTACGTGAGCAGCTTCTTCACCCATGCCCATCCTTTCCCATAAATTTCAAAATGGCATTCCTATCTGTTGCTTTTCTCAAATGGATATTAGATGTTATAACCCTAACACAGTTATTTCCCCAAATCTGTTTGGCCTATAGTCTTTCCTCTTCCTTCCTTCCTTCCTTCCTTCCTTCCTTCCTTCCTTCCTCCTTCCTTCCTTCCTTTTTTACTCATCCTAGGAGATGGTTCCTGGGGAAAGTGTCTCACTCCCTGGGCACTTACATTCTCTTAATGTGTGATAGAAAAGAAGAAAGTAACATATGTCCATTGTACATTTACTGTGTTCCAGCCTTTCCAGTCAGCTACTCTGGGCATTTCCTCATTTGATCCATCCTCAAAGTAAAAAGGGAAATCTGAGACTCACCTAGGTTGAAAACAAATCCCAGAGTCATGTGGCTAGTAAATAGCAAAGCTAGACCATAAACTCGGGGTAGGACAAGCCTGAAGCCTTTATTCTACTAGCCTATGGGCCTTACGTAGAAAGACATATATCTAATCTGTGAGACAGCTAGTAGTCATCCATTCTGCCCTGCTCTGGTCTACTACCTGGCTTGCTTATCTTCCACTCTTTTCCTCCTAATTAATTTTTTTTTTTTTGGTTAGCATACAAAACAATGAAGTTCATTATGGCATTTTCATCATATATATCATTATCTGTTGCTCATATTCACCTCTCACTTGCCCTCTCTGAGTCTCCTTGCTTTCTGGTCCCCTTCCTTCACCTACAATAATTTCCTTTCTGATTTAATGCTGTATGAGGTGTGTGTATGTTGTGTGGTGTGTGTGTGTGTGAGAGAGAGAGTGTGTGTATGTTGTGGTGTGTGTGTGTGTGTGTGTGTGTGTGTGTGTGTGTGTGTGGTTATTGACTAGTTTTGGTTGACTTGACACAAACTAGAGTCACCTAGAAGAGAAAAACCTCAATTGGGGAATCACTTCTATCAGAGTGGCCAGAGTGAGGGGACCCAACACACTGTAGGTGGTAGCACCTCTGGGTGGGTGGTCCTGGGGGTGTTTAAGAAAGTAAAGGAAGCAAGCCTTGTAAATGCAGACCAGTACACAGTGTTTCCTCATGGTCTCTGTTTGGTTCCTGCCTCTAGGTTCCAGCCTTGACTTTCTGCCTGGGCTTTCCGTGATGATGGTTTTATGTTAACCTGACTCAAGCTAGAGTCGTCTTACAGGAGGGAACTTCAACTGAGAAAATGCCTCCTTAAGAATGGGCTGTAGGTGTTGTACCCAAATTCTGAATCCCCAAATCACCGAGATACCCATTCCAATGCAAAAGCAAAGAGTCTTTTCTTATTAACAAGTTAACTGCATTAACTCAGGTCCTTCATCTGTTGGGCAGTGAGAAGGACCCCAAGGGGCTTCCAGGCAGGGAACAGATTGGGTAGAGCAAGGGGAGTGGCTAGGGGTACACAATAGTCTCAGGATTGGTACACTTCCAACATAGGACCTGTCGTCCTATGTTGATTGGCCAACTGGTTGCTATGGCCTATAGGCCCGCCCAGGGCGGTTGCTATGCTCTGTACTCACCTTTGCACCACTTTTACCGTAAAGCACGTCCAGAGTCCGGCAGGCTAATTTCTGATTGGTTCCATACTAAGTGGAGGGTCTCTGACATGGGGCCGCTCTTGCAAAGTTAGAAGGGCAGAAACTAAGCACGTGTGCTGAGTCAGGGGCTTTTGTCTTCTTAGGTCTTTTTGTTTGTTTGTTTGTTTTGTTTTTGTTACAACCTGTCACGGCTGCTAAAGCAGGGGTCTGGGTGAGGGTCTGGTCCCTTCAGTAGGCAAGCATGGAGGGCATTTTCTTAATTAGTGATTGATGTGGGAGGGCCCAGTCCGTTGTGTGTGGAGCTATCCCTGGGCTGGTTGTCCAGGGTTCTATAAGAAAGCAGGCTGAGCAAGCCATGAGGAGCAAGCCAGTAAGCATCTCCCCTCCACAGCCTCTGCACCAGCTTCAGGTTCATGCCGTGTGAGTTCCTGTTCCGACTTTTTGTTAATGATGAACAGTGATGGCGAAGTATAAATTTAATAAACCCTTTCCTCCCCATCTTAGCAATAGTCACTCTTATTAAGACAAACCTATAAGCCAATGAAGGATTTCTCCCCAACAAGTTCGTCTCAGTCAGTGTTTTATCACAGCAATAAAGTAAACTAGTTCAGTATATGAAAGAAAACGTTTAATATCTGTCTTTCTGAGTCTGGCTTATTTCTTTGGTACACTTCTTTTCACGCAACTACTAGGTAGTGGTTGAACCTAGCCAGGAATGAACGGACATACACCCACACACACGCACACGCACGCACGCACGCACATGCACACGCACATGCATGCGCTCACACACCCGCGTGCACACGCACATGCACGCGCTCACACACACCCTTCTTTTTATTTTGAGAAGAGAGCTCATTATGGCCCAGCCTGACTTTGAATTCACGCTGTAGCCCAGAATGGCCTTGAATTTTTGATCTTCCTGACTCAGTCTCACAAGTAGGAGTTGTAGGATTGCAGACCTGTGCCACCAGGCCTAAGCCTACAGCAAATTTTCAGTACAGCTGCCATCACTGTCTTGAAGCACCCTCAAAGCCTTTCAACAGGCACTGCGTGGCCCTTCATCTGCTGCTTTTTATTTTATTTTATTTTTGGTCTTACTTCCTCTTTATTACTCTTTCTGTTTTCACTGTTGTGTCTCTAAATGTGCCAGGCACATTTCCCCCGTAGGGCTTAGCAAATGGTTGTTTGTTTGCCTGGAATATATTTCTCCCGCATATCAGCATGGTTAACGTTATGTCTTTGATCAAATGTCACCGTTTTAAGTGAGTCTTTCCGTGACGTATATGTTAGTCAGTGTCCTGTCAGGGGAACAAACCACCTTGGCTATTGCAAACAGACACATTTAATCCATGAGAAATGTTTATATAGGTGACTGCCTTGTAGAGAAGCCAAATCAGGTAGCTCATGAGTCAGGGCGGATATTACAATCTGTAGGCTGTTGTGTTTTCTCCCCTGGGGCTAACACACCACAGAACGCCAAAGTTCATGGGATCTGAGCTGTAGCCAGGCTTGTGTAGCAGAAGCTGTGATCAGGGAAAGAGAGAAGATTCCAAAGGAATCAGAATCATGAGAGGAAAAGACCGTGCCAAGGCCGCACCTAACTGTAAGCGCAAAATGGGGTGGAAATGGGGGCGGGGCGGCGCTAGGGGTGGAGGTAATGTTCCTCCTTTCCCAGTTAATCCGCCGAAGCTTCCCTGTAGCTTTACTGCCCTAAAACCAAAAGTCAGAAGCAGGAAGTGTGGACAAGGAATCTACATACATCAGCTGCTTCAGTGGCTTTACTCTCGCTGTGATGACCACCATGGCAGAGGCATGGGGGGGGGGGGAAGGGGAGGGATTTATGTAGCGTACATCTCCAGAGGGATAAGATCCCATCGTGGCTGCAGCTGGCAAGTGTGGTGGCCTGAACTCACAAAACAGAGAGCAAACAGGGAGTTTGCTCTCTCGAAGCCTGCATGCAGTACTTCCTCCAGCAAGGCCATGCGTCCTAAAGTTCCCCAAAGAGTGCCACCAACCGTGGACCCAAGAATGTGGGGAGACGTTTCTCATCCCCACCATGCCAGCAGCCTGTCCAAAGCTTCTGGTTCTCCATCCTCATCCCTACTCAATCCCTGACGATCATCATCCTGTTCTCTGATTTTGTCTACGAAGATTCCTGGTTATGAGAGAAGCCTGCTATCCATATAGAAAAGGAAACTGCACATCCAACCCAGGGCCCTTTGAGGGGCTCCACACCCTCCCCTACCCTCCACCCCAGGCCCCTAAATCCAAGTTTAAGCAGAGCTGTAACGGAAAGCTGGACAGAAAGAAACACCAACATGAAATCATGCCACAAAAGCTAGCCCGGTGAAGACTGGTGTTATGCTGAATGCAAAATACACAGTTACCTATACTTACTGCTGTAAGACCCTCAGAATGAGGAGTCTTCCAGGTTCAGTCGATACCCCAAGAACTCAATGTCCAGTCCAGTTGCTGCAAAACGCAAGAGGCTTTAATGAACAGGAAACATTTGCGCAAATAGGCTCCTCCAGCACGCAGGCTAGGGAGAAGCCCCCTCCCCAGGGCACAGGTGTTTTTAAAGGCAACCCCACAAGCTTAGGGAGGGGGTGGGACCCTCTGTGCATTGAGTATGTGACCCTTGGAGGCCGGATGGTCTGCTATTAGGGTCAGCAGACCTTAGAGCCTCAGGGTGTGCTAATTAATCTTGTCTGGGCAAACCAGAGTTACAGCTATCTCTTGACCCTATTTACCACCTGTTGACTCACAGGAAAGGAGGGGCAGTGTGAATTCTTCTTATCTCAGGGCCTTGTGAGAGGAAGCTAGCAAATTCCCAGGAACAGATATTGGCTTCCAGGTTAGTCCATCATTAACATTACTTTTTAGGTCTTTCACTGCTGCGTGGGGGGAAATGCCCTCTCTTACCACTAATGCCACCGATCTCTGCAGCAGGTTCTCCGCTATCCAGGGCTCTTTTGGCTCATTGTCCATAACCTGAGGCAAAATGTGCTGAATACCGGAATCGGAGGTACCGGATGGTTGTATTCTTTTGTAACAAGTTCTTGCTTTCTCCACTCAGTTCTGCTCGTGCTGAAGTTTTAGGGGTTCCCTACTTCCATTCAGGTCCTTCTTGGAGGCTTCCCCCCCCCCCCCCCCGCCATGACTTTGCTTCTGGGTGTCATCAGTCACAGTTCTTCCAGCTCCAAACTCAGTTTCCTCTTTGACGCCAAGTCACTAAGCTAATCACACCAAGGTTATTTTTTCCAGTAATATTTTACTTCCCGTAGGAAATACATGGTGGTTCAAAAATGGTACAAATTTCCAATGCACACACGGCCCATGGGATGAGAGAAATTCTTCTTCCCTTTGGTTTGGTGGCAGCCATTTGGGTGGGTAAAGATGGATGCACACAAGTACTTCCAGGGGCTATGGAGGCAGAAGTAGTCCAACGTGGTGAGCTCAACTGCTGGCAGTACCCCGAGATCTCTGGACTGCATCGGGAGCCTCAGCCCAACTGTGCTTAGCTTGGGATACAAGACCAAGCAAGGTTATATTATATATGAGATTCATAAGTGTACCAGGCTTTTCCTTTGGGGCCATCAACCAGCTCCCAAATCAAGACACAGAGACTTAATACTAGTTATGAATGCTCAGCCTTATCTTAGCTCTTGTTTTAATCTGTTTCTTTTCACCTATGTTTTGCCTTGGGTGTTTTTTTTTTTTAACCTCCCTCCCTCCTTTCCTCCCTCCCTCCCTCCCTCCTTCCCTTCCTCCCTCCCTTCCTTCCCTTCCTGCTTCCCTCCCTTCCTCCCTCCCTTCCTCCCTCCCTTCCTTCCCTCCCTCCTTCCCTCCCTTCCTCCCTCCCTTCCTTCCTTCCTCTCTCCCTCCTTCCCTCCCTCCCTCCCTCCCTGTCTCCATGTTAGTGGCTGCCTCTCTCCTGGTCTCAGTGTGTCTCCCTTTCTCCCTCATTATCATCTCTCCTTCTTCTTGTCTCTCTCCAGCCTAGATTTCTCCTCCTATTTATTCTCTCTGCCTGTCAGCCCTGCCTATTCCTCTCCTGCTTAGCTATTATCCATTCATCTTTTTATTAGACCAATTAGGAGCCTTAGGCAGGCAAAATGAAACAAATACAGCACATCTTTACGTACTTAAACAATGCGTAGTTAAAATAGTATCTCACAACACATGTGTGTTGCTGTGGCTGTAATTACCCATCTCTGAAGCATGCAGCCTATCCAAATCTGTCCTTTGTGGCACTAACCACCCTAAAGTTGACCAAAAGCGTTCGTTCTGTTGCTGAGGAGAAAGTCAGAGCCGCTCTGGGCCTCCGAGAGCTCTGAATTCTTACTAGGTTTGTCTTAAAATAGAAACTCTTTGAGGTTGTCCTCACTAGTCCAGTCCATAAAGCTACCAGAAGAAAGCAGGACACCTAGTGGGTGGCTCAACCAGTCCACAAGCACACAGAGATGCAGATGTAAGATCAGCTGCAACCCACATTTAAACAATTGTAAAATAAGCTGAAATCAGATTAATTGAGGCCTCAGAGCACCACAGAAGTTCGCAATGCTCAGAGCTCCTGGATCTGTGGGGTCTGGAGTCTGGGTGGAGGAGAGTAAACATTGAATCCAAACAGGTGCACTCGGGGCATTCGGCAACAAACAAGATTGAACACTGGGCAAATTATTTTCCTTAACATTTGTAAACTAGGGATGAGCACCAGGGTGGGATTCAATTAATAGCAAGAGACCTTACAAAAAGTTTTGATTGAGGTATTAATTTTCAACTGGATGCGGTGGTTCATGACTTCAATCCCAACACTCAAGAAGCAGAAGCAGGTAGATCTCTGTGAATACAAGGCCAGCCTGGTCTACATAGTGAGTGCTGGGACAGTCAGGGCCACATAGAGAGACCCTGTCTCAAAGTGCGCGTGCGTGTGCACGCGCTCACAGACACACGCGCTCACAGACACACACACACACACACACACACACACACACACTCATATTACCTTGAAAGTTCTTTCCATTTCACAAAGGCCATCAGTAAACACACCACCACATAGTTTTATTTCTGTTTGGGTCATGTCCCGGTAGACTATGCGATTTCGTAGGATGAATGTGAGTGCCAAAGAAATGTAAAATGAATTGCCCTTATTACAGATCTGGCTTTGTTCTCTTAAAAACATAGCTTGATTTCAAAATCTGATTGACCTTTTCCTTAAACTGACTCTCCTCTTTGGATTTTAAAAATGTCACTATGAATATCTAGGAATTATTCATAGCCAACTTAAAATCCTCAGACCTGAAATTCTTCTTTAAAATGTTTAGTTTTATTTATTGTGTGAGTGTTTTGCTTGTATGTGTCTGCACACACACCACATGTGTGATTGGTTCCTGCGGAGTTCAGAAAATGGCACTGAATCTCTTGGAACTAGAGTTATAGATAGATGGTCATGATCTGCCATATGGGTGCCAGGAATCGAACCAGTGTCCTCTACAAGAACAAATTATTTTAGGCACTGAACCATCTCTCCAACCCCTAAACACCCCCACCCCACCCCAAATGGGGTTCTCGGTAGCTTTGCAGCCTGTGCTGGAACTTGCTTATTAGACAAGGCTGGCCTTGAACTCACATAGATCTGCTTGTCTCTGCCTCCTGAGTACTGGGACCAAAGACTAGCACCACCACCACCCGGCTAAAACTTTTTTCTGTTGAACAAAGCAAGCCAGATTATGTGTAGTATTTGTTTAACTGAGGAAAATAATGTCTGTCAAACAAATGTGGTATTCCTGCCCAGCTAATGATGTTTCCTTAAAAATATTTCTGAATCAAGACTTGTTCCAGCTCCTCACCAAAAGTTTTCAGTCATGGTGCTCTGAGCCAGGTTGGCAAATAGAGGAAGGGCATAACTATGAAAAACTTTAGTTGGCCAGGCTTGGCAGTGAAGTATACTCTATTAGCTAAACATACTGTATTAAGTGAAACTCGGGCACATAATTGCATCAAATTGCCAAGGAGGATAGGATGTGGACTCTAACTCTGTGCCTGGGCGAGGAAAGAAGGAGGATAAGGAGGCTGCTGGCTTTATTTGTTTTGCTTTGTTTTCTGAAAGGCCAGTCAGTCTCTTACTGTTTTTAGAAAAGATCTCAGGTCTCAGACACAGGTTTGTGCAAAACGCAAGGGTAAGAAACTAAATAACACTGTGCACTGAGCTTTGAGAAGTAATTTCTTTTTAAATTTTCATATGTATGGGGTTGACGCTCTTGGAATGTCCTTCTCAAATCAGATATGCACGTTACCTAGATCTTGTCAATGCTGGGCCCTGGAACTGATCGTTCTTCACCATTTGTAGGTACTACTCCAAAGTGTCTCACCTTCGACCTTTGGGACCAAGTATGTGTTATTTCAACAATCGTATTGGTTTGCAGATTAGACGCCCATCAGTGTAAGAAAGACATAAGAAACTCAGTGATCAGTCAGTATAGAATCAGAGAGCGTCGGATTCTCTCCCTTTCCTTTTCAGATGACTGTTTTCTGCTTGTTTCGTTGTGCTATGCATGCTGGCAGTACATCAGCATGAAAGGAATATTTTTCAGGAAATGAGAAAGAGACAGTGCTGGGAATTCAAAAGTTGACTACACAAAGAAGCTTGGCATTGTTTATCTTTAAGCCAGTTTTTGAAAAAATCGCTTTCCACGCGTAAACGTCCAGAATTTTTGCAGAGACTTTAAGATAGGGAAGGACATGGCAAAAGCTGTCAACAGGCTTACCAAACAGATTAGGTCTGCCTTTTTAGACTCTTAAAAACTAATTAGAGGAGAAGCAAGTGATTTCATTTGCTGAGCTTCCCCTTCCCTCGCAGCTCTGGATCATGTCCCTGTAAGCATTAGATGACCAGGCAAGAGGAGGCATCAGATTGCATTACCAGAAAGAATATTAATTTCTGGAAGACATCAAGATTCCAAAGCTTGCCTTGAAATCATCAGTTAGTCACGTGGCCCAGTTGCAACAATTGAGGAAAGCAGGATGGAGCTATCCCTTGCCACTAAAAGGCTTAGCATACTAATGGCCCTTTGACACTACCAGCCATTCAGAAATCAGACTTTGTCATGCTGAAGAATAGGCCACTCACCCCCAACAGGAAGCTCCGGGGAGGCAAACGTGACGGTAATTCCCTGTCAGATAAAGCTGAGGTATTGTTTTGGATTCCAGTCATATGGGGGGGAAAAAGAATTATCTAGTCATAAATTCAAAATATCCCTTCTTTACCTATTAGATAATTCACGTTCAAGTGAAGGCTTGGCATTAAAATTGCGTGTGATGAAGGATTTTTAGAATTAAGGCATGTTTGAGCAAGCAGGTCATGGAAATTGGAATTGAGGCAACCTGCTACACTTTCTGGTGTTGTAACTGTTGCTAAATGTTACAAACACAGTTTTCTTGGGGAGGGGGGATTAACCAAGCTCCCAGTACTTTCTCCTTGTAATTAGCTAGGAGGTAGAAAGCAGTGTGAGAAAATGAAGCACCACCAGGAGCAATCTGTCTCAGAGGTTACTTTTCTGAGTGTTTCCACCGTTCCAAGTGATTTGTATCAACGCACAACAAAGCAAGTGGAACCCGCCTGGAAACCAGGAACTGCCCTTGGAAACGCAGGGAGGCGAGGGGGCTCTCACATTAACACATCAAAACTAGCTTGAAGAGGGTTTAATTGATCCGTGGGCTGTCAAAGGAAGACTTCAGCTTGTAAATTACAAGTGGCTGTCTGCTCATTACCTCTCTCTTTTGAAAGACAGAGCAGAGAGAAATAATCTTGGTATTTTGTCTGCTTGGATTTATTATTTCTCTCCACTTTAGCCCTGTATGGAGTGCCTTATTTTGCCCAACTATTCATTTGTCTGAAACATTTTTCAAAAGAGGGAAATATTTATTTCAGGGCGATTATCTCTTGTTCCCTGAAAGGGGGCGGAGGGGCCAAAAAAAAAAAAAAAAAAAAAAAAAAAACAGGTTCAAATGAGGGAGACTCCATCAAAGACATTTGTGACCCCCATTGTGTCTGTTCTCCCTCATCAGTTTGGGATACATATCTCTTTGAATCAGGCATTGGTACTTTAAGTTTCCAGTCTCAGACAATTTAAATGTGATGCAAAAAATGGTATCTTAGGGTACAGACAGGAATCTGTTTTCTGCATTGAGTTGCTTTTGACCGGAAAAAAAAAAAAAGGTCTACTCGCTCTCTTTAAAATGTAGCTTCTGACTAGAAGCAAATTAATTTTTTAAAAATAAATTTTAGCAAAATATGTTTTGGGGAAGAAAAAAAATAAAACAAGATCGCCCTTTGTGACTCAAAATGAATAAATGAATAATCGCAAAAGGATAAGAGGGCTGAAGTTTTCACTCAGTACTGGAAACTTCCTCAGCTCCAGCAACGCGCGCCCCTCCCCCCTCTTTGACAGCTTCAGCGCAGGTTCGTGACGACACGGGTGCATTGTTCTTCTTTTCAGTTATCACACTTAAAAAAAAAAAAAAAAAAAAAAAAAAAAAACTGCTTTCTAAAAGTTTGCCCCACCTACTTGCTGAGCTCTGCATTGTTTTGATTTAACGCTCACCACTCGGCCTCTATGCCCCATGCTGCCTTGGTGCAGCAGATACGAGGATGTTTTTTGTTTGTTTTCTAAGCAAGAAAAGGTGATCGAAGTTTTGGGCAGATGTTGAGTTACCTACATGCTTGATTAGAAGTTTAGTTTTGAAAAATAACCGTGATTGTAGCCTTCTTGAAAGAAAGTACTTGCAATGCAATATAGCACGTGCTTCCTGGGGGCTAAGACAGCATTTGAATTCTGTTTCACTGCCCGAGCACGAACAGACTTCGTATTAAAATCAAGTTTGATGTTGTGGGTGGTAATAGCTGGGGTCTTATTTATTTGTTAGTTCCTGCAAACACTTTAAACTTTACAGAACAAATCTACACCTGAAGGGGTTGTATTGACAGGGTACCCATAAGATCATCACACACACACACACACACACACACACACACACACACACACACACACTCACGTTTCAGGTTTATCTCTGGTTTTCCCTTTAAGGTCTTATCAGAGCACTCAGCACCGAGAGAACATGTTTTACAAACAGCTCCTGCTCCCCTCCGCCCCCGCCGCCCCCTGTATTTTCTCCTTAAACTGCTGTTTCCAATTCTAAGGATTTGGATGTTGGAAAGGGCTGATGAGACAGTGTGTCTTGCGATAAGGGTGAATTGAAGCGGTTGTATTCCGTGACGTGGCCAGCATGAGTTTTCCTCCATGTGTCGCATTTCCCATCAGGTGTCTAAGCCCTGGGCAGAGCCGGTGCCTCGGTTCCCAGCTGCTTGGTCCCTGGTGATGAGCTTGTAGTAGCCTCTGCACCTTCCATGCTAACAGGCCTGCCTCGGAGCGGGGGATGGGTATCCAACTAGTTCCCCAAGCCTAGCAGGCACCCAAATCTGCAAGACAAAAATGTAGCCAGCTTCTTCGAGGACCTTTCTGTCTTACCCTACTTTAAAAACCTCTCTTCACATTGAAAATTTGATGGAATACAAAGTGAAATTCTCATAATGGTTTATAGCTAAGCTGACTTGAAAGGAAATCTGAGGTGGGACCTTCTCAGGCCCTGTACCATTGAGACACACAGGCAGTGAAGTGGGACCCGAGTTAAGGCAGACTGTGGTAGCACATGCCTTGAGTCCCAGCACTCAGAGGCAGAGGCAGGAGGATCTCTGTGAGTTTGAGACCGTCTTTGTCTACAAAGTGAGTTCCAGGACAGCCAGGACTGTACAGAGAAACCCTGTCTCGAACACCCCGAATTTAACATAGGAATGTGAAAGTCAGGCTTCCTGTTTTCTCATCTAGATTCTCCTCTGTCTGAAACTTGGGCTTTTGAACATGTAAATCCCAGAACAGCAGTATGAACTAAGCTAAAATCCAAACTGAGTGATTAATGGCTATCAGGACTATGATAGCACTGACTTACATGTTGGGAGATGGGTGGTAAAGATGTTGATTTTTTTTTTTTTTTTTTTTTTTTAACAAATATTCCTCCTACTTCTAGTCTGGCAGTGGTAGTTTACACCTCTAATCTTAGCACCCAGGAGGCAGAGACAGGCAGACCTCTGAGTTTGAAGCCAGCCTGGTTTACAGAGCAAGTTCCAGTATATCCAGGGCTACACAGAGAAACCCTGTCTCAAAAAAACCAAAACAAACAAACAAAATTTTCTATACTTGCAAAAATATTGTTTACTTGAAGCTAAAACTATAGCACAGGAAAATAAAAAAAAATTAAAGTTCATCTGAGTCATCTTTATATTGGGCATAATATTGATTGTGTGTTCACTGTACAACAGAAAAATCTTTCCATACACATCTATGGACAATTTTACATAGACATACTCCATACATTACTTTCATTACTTTTCACAAATAAGAAAACTCATGTCACAAATAACAAATCCACATCCCTATCATATCTTATAGTTGTCTAGTTCCTTTATAGACATCTTTTCTTGGAAGTGTGCTCTTAATAGAACCCTAGATTACTCATATAAACGGCTTTCCTCAATTCCTTGTGCTTTCTTAGCGTTGCTCCTGAAATGAATATTCCACCTTCATCTGACTTTTCACTTGAACATGGTAAAAGGCAACACTTAGTGTCTGATTGAAATATGCACATCATTTTCAATTTTAGGTTCTATTTTTCCATCTTGAACAGTTCCCTCATCGAGTAACAACAAGAAGCCCCGAGTGTCTCTACAGTCATCAAAACTGCTTGTTTCCTAAGCGTATGTGCGCTGCTTACAGCAGTTACTCCCTTTGAAAGACACCTTTCAGGTCTGTAACTCCCGCCTCGAGAACGAGTGCCTTTACGTGGATCTGAATTCGCAACTACACACCCTAACCGGGTCTTCCTGGGTTTCTCTTCTCCCGGACTTTGCATCTCATCTTCTCATGGAGTTAATCACCCAAACTGATTTTATCTTCCCTCTCCGAGGAAACTGTATGCACGTTTTGTGCAAAATCTCTAGAGGCTAAAGCCTTTACCTTTGTACGTGATGGAAGAGGAGAGCCCTTTGACCACGATGTCCTAACCCTTCAGATGCTTTGTGTGCTCTGAATGGGGGAGCCATCATTTCTTCTAAGGCATCCTGAGACATGGCCTGCAAGATATTTGCTTCTTGGTGAATTTATTGAGCAACACATTGAAGAGCTGAAGTTAATAACTACTAAATAAGCTTATGCTAAGCAGATTCTCTGTACTCATGTTTTAAGGCTAAGTGGTACCCTAAGGCTCCATCTTAACACGCATGCCAGCATGACGAAGGCACTTGTGTCCTCCATTGAGCAAAGTGATTTCTTCAAGCCGATAAAAGTGAAACACACTTCTTATAGAATGTGGGATATTTAAAACCTTCTTCTTGTAAGGTTTCTGATCTTTAGTTTCGGATCTTTTACATAAAGATGGTCTTCCTAATCATTACTTCGGTACCAGTATCTTAAGCCAGAATTCATATATATGTAAAATAATTTTACACTGTGAGGTTCAGTGCAGAGTTAAAGGAACATTCCTCCTCTGTTTTTAAAATTGTTACCCAAAGAAAATGCATGGACTTGAATATCTCCCCCAGTGTTTCAGCCTGCAGAACCCTCAAATATAAAGGATGTATTTAAAAATATGGAAGCTCAACGGATACTGAATTTCTCCTTCCTAGATATTTATCTTAAAAGAGACTTAAACATGTTTCCTATTATAGTTTGCCTTTGGGTAATCAAGTGAACAGGATGACTTCTGAAGATTCCCTCCAGTCTAGTAAGGGGTCTCACAGGCCATGCCAATCTATTTATATCTCTCCTATTTTCAGTCTTCTCTAGAGATAGGTGAAACCTAGCATCGTTGGAGGCTCAATCACATTTCCTAGAAGTTTAATTTAAAATAAAAATTGCCTTTGCTTTAGCTTTGGAAATGTTGACATATAGGCCTTTGAACACTTAACGTAATTAATTTTCTAATTTTTTTATGGTTACTCATGTATTTCTTTCCTATGAATCCAGCACACATTTCAGTAACTGAACTAAAAAGAAACAAGTGATCATTAAAGCAATGCAAGCTCATCGTAAAATATATAAGTAACATCACAAAATATTTAAGTAAGAACAATTAAATATGTACATCTGATAAATAACTTTGAATAATATGTCTATGTTGAAATACATTTGTCAAAAACAGATTTGTCAATGAAGAATTATTAGACAACCGTATAATGACTTTTTGCCTGTGATGCTGACAATCAAACCCCAGGAGCTTGACCATCATTGGCAAGTATCTACATGCCCTAGTATGAGTGATTTTAATGGTCTTGGTTCATGGTACCATATTACTTAAAATACTTGTAATCCTCTCAATTCTTGAGACAGAGAGAGATGGGGGAGAGTTAGCTCTCTTGTTCACAATGAATCTTCAGTTTAGCTCAACTAATTGGATTGGTGTAGTGTGCTGAAAGATGAAGTGTCCTCCACCCACCTCAGATAAACCCACATCCAAATCCCTGAAATCTGTGGCTACAATTTCCTATGGCAGAGTGAATATCGCCTACTGTGTAAAAAAATACATAATTAAGTTACAGAGAGGGAGAGGATGGATTACCAGGGGACACTCACGTGAGGCTGAAATGGAATCTCACGCATTCTTGTAAGATAAGGGGCAAAGGAGGTTCTAAGGGAGGCAACAGAAGAGAAAGTGGTGTGGGACGGGGGTCAGAGGTTGGAGTGATGTGGTCATAAGCCAGGGATGTCATGTTGGATGTTCCCAAAAGACAGAAGAAGTAAGGAAGGAATTTACTCTGGAGTCCCGTGAGAGAATGTTGCCTTGGCAACATCTTGATTTTAGACTTTTGGCCTCCAGAAATGTGAGAGAATAAAGTTCTGTTGTTTCAAGCCCAAGCCATGGTGACACGATATTTAAGTCCCAGGAAGTAAATACAGTAGGTTAAAAAAAAGTTAATTGCATGCTATAACCAGAGAATTTTTTTTCACTAAATGTTAAAAGTAGTGAAATGTATATTGTCGCGGTAAATAAGGATCAGGATAAACAAATAGGCCGAATAGATGTTTATTCAGGGAGAAATAACTTACAACCTAGACAGATGAACACCAGGAAATTCAACCCGATCCTCTCCTGTCCAAGTCACGCCAGAAAGAGAGCGCCTTCCTGGCCCCCTCCGACCTCCTTCCTCAGGTCACCTCCGCCCACCGCTCCACCCCCCAATGGGCATGGTCAGTGTTACAGAAGGACTATCTCACTACAATTCCCCTTTTAGTCTAATGAAAAGATTTAGGCTTAATACAAAACTATATACAAAACAGTGAATAACAAGTGTGCTCTAAGAAAAGGAAAATCGAAAACAAAATGACCTACATATCTAGTCCTAGGGTGAGGGCATAATGGAGTTTACAATAGAGTTGTCCTAAGCTGGAAAACGTAAGTCTAGTACCTAATATATTTAATTAGCAAGAGAGAATAATAGTTGTGATAGTTTAATCTTTAACCTCATCAAGACCTGAGAAGGAAATTAACAATACTAGAGTAGACCTCAACTAGGATTAAAGCGCCCTCGAGGCAGGGAAATGCGAAAGTGCCGGAGGTTGTTAGAGCCGTGAACCTCGAACTGAGGGCTGAAGAGCTGACCAGAGTAGCTTTTACCGTTTTGAAGCTGTTGACATGAAGAAGACTTTTAAAGTAGTGTGCGGGGACAGAAAGACAAAAGGGCACACAACCCTAAAGGGCAACAATTGTGGGATGCCTAGAGGAAGTTTATCTCCAGGTGACAGGGAGCTGACCCAGGATAAGCAGACAATGATTCTTAAGGACAAAGTGATATAAAAAGTCCTGGGGTGTTATTTTATTTTATTATTTTATCTTACAGAGGTCTCAAATATTTAGCAAAACGGAGGTTTTGATGGCTGGGCACTACTTAGATTTCTCTTTTAAATTGTACTCAGCAGCTAATAATAAGCAGTGCATCATGGCAAGAGTTCAGCTGTTGGCACATCTGGATGCTGACCTGGCTTGCAAAGTTCTCCTTGGGTAATGCACAGAAAAACCCTGTCTTGAAAACAAACAAAAAGTTTAACAGTAGAACTCTACAAGCATTTCCAGTTGAGCCAGGGATATTATATAGAACTATTCACGATAACTGTTGGCATGCTTTAGGCTTCCCACAAGAAACAAGATCACTTTCATATTGGGGTATTCAGAGAAGAGAATGAAAACGACTATTTACCAAAATCTGAGGGACACGCTAGAAAATTGGAAGGTCGGCAGAAACGCTCAGGCCTAGTAACCCCAGGCTCCTTGATACAACTACCAAGACTGAGTCAAAAAAGGAGAGGAGACCTGAACAGAGGTTTACAAAACTGATGAGGTCTGAAGTTCAGAAGCAGCCTCCCTCCCTCCCTCCCTCCTTCCCTCCCTCCCTCCCTCTCACCCTCCCTCCCTACCTCCCTCCCTCCATTTAGTCCTTCCTTATTTCCTTTATCAACAGGGTTTCAGATAGCCCAGGCTAGCCTCACACTCACTATACAGCCAACTGTCTTACTTAGGGTTACTATTGCCGTGATGAAACACCATGACCAAAGCAACTTGGGTTGGTGGGGGAAGGGTTTATTTGACTGACACTTACACGTCACTGTTCATCATTGGAGGAAGTCATGATAGGAACTCAAATAAGGCAGGAACCTGGAGGCAGGAGCTGGTGCAGAGACCATGGAGGGGAGCTGCTCACTGGCTTGCTTGCTTCTCGTGGCTTGCTTAGCCTGCTTTTAGGGATTGCACCATCTACCATGGGCTCGGTGCTCCCTCGATGATCACTAATTGAGGTTCCCTCCTTTCAGCTCGTGTTAAGTTGACATAAAAGTAGACAGGCCTTCAACTCTTAATCCATCTGTCTCCGTTTGTGTGCACTACCATACTCAGTCCTATGGGGGAGTTGGGGGTGGATCCAGGGCTTGATGACGCTAAGCAAGCACTCTACCAGCTGAGCTACATTCCCATCTTTCAAACCTGTGCCCTCTGTAGAGAATCGTGGGGAGAACTAGAAGGATATTTAGTCAACCTCACTATTGGCAGCCTCTCCATCTGCTTATTGGCCAGGCTCACTCACAAGTTTGGAGGCCAGCGAATCTGTGTTATCGTGTTGTAGTTCCGAAGAGGTCGGTTTCTTGGGGCCAGGGCCAGGTGAAAAGGGTAAATCTAGAGAGTTGTAATATGTCCCCACTGTAAGGAGTAAGTTTTTCCACCCACAGCTGGTCTTGTCCCACCACTGCACCAGCCCCAAATAACACACGGAGACTCTGTATTTGATATAATGCTGTTGGCCAGGTACTTGTTTCTTATCGGCTAGCTCTGTCTTAAGTATTTTCGCATTTCTGTTAATCTATGTATTTCCACGTGGTCTTATCTTACCGGAGAGCTGGCTGGTGCCCTGCTCTCTCCAGACTCTCCATCTTGACTCCTCCTTACTACTTTCTCTTTCCTCCTCTCTCCTAGTCCCGCCTATCTAAATGCACTGTAGAGCTTACATGTACAACAGTGTGTCTGAGCCTGGTAGCATAGGCTTGTGGCCTCAGGTACTCAGCAGACAACGCAAAAGTTCAGGGACTGCTTTTGTTACAGAGTGAGTCTGAGGTCAGCCTGAAAATGTAGTCAGAATCTGTCTCAAAAAAAAAAAAAAAAAAAAAAAAAGTTTGAAAAGGGCTAAAGACACACACACACACACACAAACACACACAGTATCACCAGGCGGTGGTGGCACACACCTTTAGTCCCAGCACTCAGGAGGCAGAGGCAGATGGATCTCTTGAGTGTGAGGCCAGCCTGGTCCACAGAGGGAGTGCCAGGATAGGCTGTTTCTTTTTTCTTTCATTTTTGTCAAGACACGGCTTCTGTGGGTAGCCATGGCTGTGTAGAAATTGCTCTGTAGATCAGTCTGGTCTCAAACTCACAGAGATCAGCCTGCCTCTGTCTCCTTAGTGATGGGATTAAAGGTGTGCGCCACCATGCCCAGCTTAAATTCTTAATTTACTAGTGAGTGAGTGTATTATATTCCCCTTTAGAGTTCAGAAACTCTGTACTCCACATGTTGAAATTTTTTCTTTAAATATCAAAAAGCCAGATCTCATGAACTCATATTTCTAGAAATTCACCACAAGTCATGCAGTAACAGCCATAAACAACACAGTGGATGGGAACTACCCATCCGGGTTTCTGGAATGAGGATTCGGTAAGCCATTCTGGGACCTTGGGCAAAGCAGGAGTATGGCAATGTGATACTAACACTGTCATAGTTCAGGAGGGAATCTGAGGACCTCTGGGCTTCTATTCCATTTTCCTGATGCAGCATGTATCATAGCTCACTAAAAGAACATGGAGCAATCTGAGGAGATTGGCCTGGAATGCTGTGCACAGCGTAGGCAGGAAGAGAGGTACTACAAGGACTTGTAGAGGAAAGTGCCCTGGGTTGGAAAAGCTGGAGCTAGTGAGGAGGTTAAGAGTGGTGGTCACACTGAGGAGGTGGACCCCACCAGTGACATTTGCCATGCAGAAAACGACCTCCCTTTGTAAACGCCAATGCCAGCTGCCGAGGAAACACTTAGACCAGTGGCCCTGCATTACAGACAAAATACCCAGGGTGCTGTCTGAAATACCGTGCAAGGTGCATATGCAATTTAAAGTTGTCTGCAAGCCACATTTGCAAGGTTAAGAGAATCGAGATCTACTTAGCCAAGTGTATTAAAATATTTTAACTCCCACCAATAATCATTATGGAAATATTAGTGCTCTGTATGATAATTATTGTGATTAATCGGCACAATATTTTACATTCCTCCTCTAGGTGAAGTCTTGGAAATCTAGTGTGCTTTTTCTGTTGATAGTATATCTTCATCTGGAGTACCCACTTTCAAGTCCTAAAAGCCTACATGCGATTAATGTCTACTGTGTTGGATAACACAAAGCAGGAGGATGACTGTACAGAGGCCAGAAATTCTCTTCATTTCCACCATCATAAGCATCTGCAAGCCTGCCTCCCCCACTCAGGGTCAGCAAAAGAGGAAGCCATCCATCCATGAGGAATATCTTTATTGAGTTAAAATTATGGCTTGATTAAGAAACTTAGATAAAAGGGATAGTTAATTCTAAGTAGACACTACACTTTTCTTCAATTATCACTGGCAATAAGAACTCAAGGACAAAGTCAGATTATCAAAAATAATGTGTAATTATTCTGACCTATCTAAGTAGTATTGGGTGTGTTTCAACCCATATTGCAAAATTTTGAATTGTTTTTACTGTGGGAAACTCTTTCAATTACTAAGCATATTGCTTAATTAAGTCACTGTGCCTTCCACTGCCAGGCATGAGATTAATTAAAAAAAAAAAAAAAAAAAGTCACTTTTTGCTTTAATTGAATCAAACGGGTAGTTTGTAATGATCCAATTAAAAAAATTAAAGTATCCAAATGTAGACACTTTAATCTAGTCATATGTGTTAGCTTGGGGTTGTAGATATCAAAAGAAGAATTCTGAGAATCAGTAGAAAGTTTCAAGGAATTACATTCTAAACGTTGTTTAGAATGCTGAACCAAGAAATAATCGCTACTTTATATCCTGTCTTCACTTTTCACAAAGCCACAGGTCATTCATTCATTCATCCTTGGGTGCAGCTCACCATCCCCGTGTGCCCCAGATTGCCATGGCTAGTTGTTTTTTTAACAGTTTTGAGAAGATGGTGAACTTCCGTAGTCACCTTAGCTTTAAAAACAATACTTGTGTTTAATTCTTCTGAAACATCTCCAGTTCCTCAACACACACACACACACACACCATACACACCACACATGCCCGTGTGCACATGCACACCACACACACAGACATGCACACACAACAAACAGACACATACAGATTCACACATAGACATACAACACACAAACACACATTGAAACACACACGCATGAGGAGCTTTAGGGTGCTACATTTGAGAGACAACGTAGTGCTGCTCAAATTGGTGTTAGGAAAGTGTGGTCCTAGCATTCCGGGGTCATTTTAGTCCCTCTGATACATCATACGACAATAAAGATATCCAAATAGAGTGATAGCCCTAGTCTGGTTTCAAATGGCTTTAGAGAGCCTTGAGTTTATCGGGTTTTAGTCACAACCCTTTAATATTTGCCAGACACATGGTTTTTCCTCCCGCCTTTCTGTCTTGAGAAAATTTATATGAGTATTCTGCTGTGTAAATGATCTCTGTGGGGCTGCAGATGTATTTCACTGGGGTAGACAGCACTTGGGTCGGATTTTACATACCGCAATACTTAGTGCTTTGATAAAGGAAGCATAAAATCCCAAAATTTTTATGCATTAATGTGTTGAAAGTGCAGACCATCATCTCTTGAGAACATTAAAGACGAGACCTCCTCCTCCTCCTCTTTTTGGCTTTTTTTTTTTTTTTTTTTTTTTGAGACAGGAATTCTCTGGTAATCCTGTCTGTTCCTGGAACTCGCTCTGTAGACCAGGCTGGCCTCGAACTCAGAGATCTACCTGTCTCTGACTCCTGAGTGCCGGGATTAAAGGTGTGCGCCACAACTTCCCTCCTGGCTTTACCTTGAATTCACACTTTTTTCTTGGTCTGGAATATATTCCTACTTCGTAGCCAGCTATCTCAATTTACTGAGACCTCTCTCTCTCTCTCTCTCTCTCTCTCTCTCTCTCTCTCTCTCTCTCTCTCTCTCTCTCTCTGTGTGTGTGTGTGTGTGTACGTGTGTTGTATGTGTCTGTGTGTTCTCATGTGCAGACATGCCATAGTACACAGGTAGAAGTCCAAGGACTACTCTGGGGAGTTGGTTTTATCCTGCCAAAGTGTAGGATCTGAGCATCAAACTCAGGTCATTAGTTCTGTGCAAAGGCCTCTACCCACTGAACCACCCAGCCAGTCCCTTACCCCTATCTATTCTTATAAGTTCCCTCCTTTATCCTTTTTCAAAATTAACCTTTCTTTTAACACAGAGCCACAGCATTTCATATGCTTTCAAAATAGAACTGATGGTAGAATTGTTTGTAATTATGCCTGTCTTTCATAGGACTGAGGATATGTTACCCATCACAAAACTGAGCACATACATTATCACTTTTTAACCTTCATCTATTTATTTATGTATGCTTGTGAGAGTGTGCGGATACAAATATCCCATGATACATATGCAGGGGTCAGAGGACAGACTGTGGGACTCAGTTTTCTTTTCCCCTCACATGGTTTAAAATTTGCAAGCACTTCTCTGGGAAGTAGACCTACTCGAAGTTTTTGGGGTGGGTAATGACAAAGGAAAATTGAACCACATAAAGAATGAGAACAGTCTCTTCCGAAACTCTCTGCCCTCATTGTTTCATTCATTCAATCACTCATTCATTCATTTTGTTTAGTATCTGATATGCATTAGGCAACATCCTAGGTATTAAAGACACAGGAGAGAACCGTCACTCCTTCATGGAGCACACATTGCCGGGGGGGTGATGAATAGAATGATAAACAGTTAAACAGATAGACTCTTAAAAAGTGTGTATACAAAACATTTGGAGACAAGCTTGTGTGTGGTCTCAGGCTGGCCCTGAGTACCAGAGAATTCTGATCATCCGGCTTCTACCTCCTGAGTGCTGGGGTTACAGGCATGAGCTACACACCTGGTTTTATATGGTGCTAGGGATCTGGCTCAGGGATTCCTGGATGCTAGGCAAATACTTTATCAACTGAACGACATCTCCAGGCCCACAAACACATATGTTTTAAAGTCTACTGTAACCCCTTTAAAGGGGAAAGGAACAATGGACAGGAACAATGGCATGTGAATTGCTGGTTTATTCAGGGAGCTCATGGAAGGTGTTCTGGGGAAGGTGACACTTGAGCACAGTCCTCAAAGGGACCTTAGAGAACAAATTCTGGAGAGAGCGACCCAGAAAGCTGAGATGTTCAATGTGACGGTTCCGAGGTCTCGTCTTTGGTGTGCTCACGAGATGATGGTTAGATTTTTCCAGGAATCTTCTGAACTAATGGTTACAAATTAATAGGGTGCTCGACAAAATTAAGCTATACCAATGTAGGGTTAAAGTAAATTGCGTTCACACGAAGGTAATTAATATGTTACAGTCCACTTTCTACTGTCTCATTACTGGCTGTGATGATGAAGTTAAATCTTTCATGTTTCGTTTGTGGAACAGGGCCTTATCTCTTCCCAGCTCTGCACTCAGTGACTTCACCATGGCAGCATGAAGCCAACTGGAGGGATAAAAGTGAATGTTATGGATAGGTCTTCTCCCTGGAAACATGCGCGCAGGGCACCAGCTCACCATAAATTCTCAGCAGAAGCAAATCGTCTCTTTCCCCTCCTGCATCCTCATAGAGTAACGATGAACAGGGTGAAGAGTGGGCATGATGTTTCCGCGGGTGAAGATGCTGGCCATCAGTATGGTAAGCTGACTGTTAGGCCCAGAACCCAATGATCGAAGGAGACTACTCATTCCTGAAAGTTGTCCTCCGAGCTCCACATACTTGGTACGCTGTGGCCTGCCGGTATGTGCACATGCACATGTGTACACACATACACATACTAGGTAAATGTAAACAATTAAGATGTTTTTGTTGTGTAAGTGAAAACAAACAAAGCAAAAACAAAATTATGAAAGAAAAATCACATTTTGATGGGAAACAGGCATGGGTACCCGAACAACGGAGATTTTTGGTTACATTCTTAATTGTTCATAGCATGTAACACCAAACAAATTCATAGGCTGATTTATCATTGGACTTGTAAGAAGCCAACTTAAAAGCCTATCAACATTTAGGACTTTTTTCAGCTTTAATACCTTCTAAAATTATGTGTCTTCTGGGCCATACCAGTAGCACTAACAGTGTGTGTCCCAGATTAGCTCATGATATAAATACATTTCCATGAACAAAAGTCCTGCTTGATTGTTGGAATGGACCACGATATAGGTCTACTCAGCAGGATGTGGTATTGGTTTATATCTTGACTTATTGCATTACTTTTAATTGTCAGATAATTGCATATACTTTGATTCCTGGGTAATACAAGTTTATTATTTATTCTTAAGCACCAGTAACTTTCATTGACAATCAGGTATTTTCAAAGCTTGTTTGATTAAGTTTCTTCCTTACGCCATCCCCCAGTTCTCTCTGCTTTGGCTGTCTGTCTGTCACGTTTATCTTCCTTCTCACATTGGCTTCTGGGTCTCATTCTCTTATTTCCGATCTGTTTGGCATTTTCTTCTTCTCTTCATTGTTTGATCTAGCCCTTCCAGGATGCTTCGTGGGTTTACAGTATCTTCTTTCTGCTATGCTCTGACCACATAAGTGTTTCTGACTTGGGAACTTCTCTGTGTAACTTTATATGGACTGTCTGTCTCCTTTCCCTCCCAACCGCACCCTACTTCTGCAATATGAAGCAGTCGGTTTTATTCTTACTGAGTTTGTGTGGCCTTTCCTGTCAGCGCCTCCCTCTTCGAGGATGATTTTGCTAAATTATACAGTATTTTTATTCTGGTCAAGAGAACAGTCTGGCCCTGTTTTAAATATGATAATTATGGCTCCGTGAGGGTCTTCCTGTAGAATTTGTACCAAATCTTCTCTTCTGTGTGCATGAATCCTTTCTCTGACTTTATGATCTCATCACCTCTGTGTGGTAGAACCCGAGGAACAAGTAGCATTAGACTTTGGTCCAACACAATCTGCTTCTTCTTATAGCTACCCATGCCAGGTAAGTGTGGGTTCTTCCGCCATCTTGACTTATTTTTCAAGTTATATGTTAAAAACTTACCAAAATAATTGGTGACCTTCAAAATAAGATTTTAAAAGGATTACTTTACATAGTAAAAATTTTTTTTCTGTTTCCATATTCTATATAACTTGGGAATTTAGATCATATATTTCACCCATGGTATTTCTATCAGTTTGTCTTACGCTTCTTTCAGACACACAACTAGAAAGGAATGCTTGTGTTTAAAACGGGAAAAGAGTCCCTTATGTTTGATTTTTTAATTTAGCTTAATTAAAAACTTTGGTTTTGAAACAAACTCTTGCTCTATAGACCTGGCTGGCTTTCTACTTGCTAGATGCCTGAGTTGGCCTTAAATTCTTGGCAATCCTCCTGCCTCACTCAACCTACTGAATCCTAGAAATACAGGTGTCTGCTACCATGGCCTCTTGATTTTTTTTTTTAATTAATGTGTTTATGTTTATATCTGGGCACAGCATTACAACCCAATACATGTTTGTGGTGCCCAAGAATCAAACCAGAGCAATTAGCCTTTCCACCTCCCTAAATCTTACTCCAACCAGTCAGGTACCTCCAAACTCTCTCCTAGTTATTTCAAATGCACAATTAATTGTTGCAGGCTGCATTACCTAATGTGCTGTAAGACCATTACAACCAATTCTCATGTAAAGCTATTTTGAGCCTCTTTATTTAAATCATCACACTTTAAATATAATTACACTTTAAATAGCCTCATATCTCATCACAGTGCAAATGTTATACTTTCATAAGTTTATGAAGAAAGAATAAAATGTGCTTTGTTTGTAAATGATAATGTTTGCTTGCCTCGCTCACCCAATTTTGATGAACAAGAAGAGTGTTCCAAGAGAGGGGGAGAGAGTGACTGAGAGGGCATAATTCCCAAGAATATAAGTGGTTTTTATTCTTGATTTTATAACTTAAGTGAACACGATGAATTATGAAGGATTAGGCATTAAATAATGACAAGCAATACTTTTTGTCTTTAAATTCTGTAGTGTGGTGGGTATAATCTGCAAATGGTGCGTTCCCACCTGTTTGGGCAGCTGTAACAAAGTGTCATGGAGTTGCTGGCTTAAATAAGCAGTTGTGAGTATTCTGTTACCTGGATGTTCAAGATCAGGTGCCAACCTCAAAAGAGTTCTGTTGTGGATGGCTAACTTTTCAATGCATTCCCAGCCTAGTGAAAGGGGGCAGAGAGAGCACTCTCCTAATACCATTCATTAGGAGTCTAAGGTCGGGACCTGATCACCTCCAAAAGTCCCACCCCCTCAACATTGATTGGGGGCAAAGGAACATAAGTGGATAGCCTGTTGCAGTCCTCGCGTGTCCTGGTGGTTGGTAATAGAGACCTTCTCCGAGGTCTTCAGGCAAGCCCTGATCCAGTCAATACTGCTGTGAAAGGGTGTGTTCGAGTAAGGTTTTTCCTGTAGCCAGTCTGGTCCCACCGCCACGCCAGCCCCAGATAACACACAGAGACTCTGTATTTGATGTAATGCTGTTGGCCAGTTACTAGTTTCTTGTCCGCTAGCTCTGTCTTAATTATTAACCCATTTCTATTAATCTAAGTATTTTCATGTGGTCTCATCTTACTGGAGAGTGGGGCTGGCGTCTGTTCTCTCCAGTCTCTCCATGATGACTCCTCCCTATTACTTCCTCAAATCCTCCTTGTCTCCAAGTCCTACCTATCTTGCTTTCCTATTGGCCAACAGTGCTTTATTCATTAACCAATATGAGAAACATATTTACAGAATGACATCTCCCATCAATTTTTCTTTTTTGTCTAATATAAAAAGAAGGGTTTTAACCTTAACATTGTAAAATATATCACACAACAGTTAGCAAATAAGAATCACAGTTAGCAATATTTAGTCCATTAACATTTAGCAAGATTTAAGAAAATATTCTATCATCTATCTGATCTTTGTGAGTCTAAAGTCTTATATGTAACTTATCTGTAATCCTAACTAAGGAAAAATATAACCATAACCATTTGTCTTTAACTCCATCAAAGACCACAGAAGGATAATATATAAACTCTAGAAATGACAGAGACAATTTACTGGCTGGTCAGTCATCCAAAGTTCTTTTGTAATCTTTCATCTTCTGCCCATAGGCCATAGTGTGTCTGGCAGACTCCTCAGCAAAGCAGGAAACTTTAAACTGTACATCTGTATTGGCAGTTTGTCAGTCACTTTTCTCTGTGTCCTGCAGACTCTCTGGCAGACTCTTCCGTGAAGCAGGAACCTCACAACACTGTTCATCTTATATCCGCAGTCACATTTCTGTGGGTCCTGCATGTTCACTTTATACAGCATAAAGTCAAACAGTCCAGACAAGAGCAGTATCTTGTCCACATGGCTAGTCTTACCATACTGAAAGCAAACTCCATACGTGTTTCTTCGATGTCCATTTTCCTTTCTGACTCAGGTGGTGTTGCCAGGAGCAATTGTGCCTCACTGTCAAGAAAACTCTAAACCATTTTAAATGCCATATTCTGTAGGTCTTTGAAAGGTTTGAAGAATGCCTATCCATCTCAAATACATCTTGAAAACCTAACTAACTTAACTCTAAGTTTTGACTATCATAGGTAACTCTCTATAATCTGTACTAAATTGTATATTACATTTCTAAATGAGCTATATAAACACAATACCTAAATAAGAGGATAAACATACATATCACAAAATTGACATTAAATTTGTCATCAATTTTTCATCAATAAATGAAAATCCATTCCAAAACAAAGTATTCATATCTATACCATATTCCTCTTTTTACCTTTAAAAAGATTGGTTGTGGTCATTAACCATTTATAACCACCCCATTTAAATAAAAACAAACATTTATAAATAATATTTGGGAATTTGGGTGTCATTCTTTCCAAACTGCTTCCTGCTGGTAGGGGGCGCTGTCATGGGGATCCTAAGAAGATGGAGAAATCTTGGCTGTAGTGGTCTGCAAGGCTGCCTTGTCCCATCGGTTTTGAATGTTGGATCATCTAGGACTCTGTTTCAGGGGGTCTGGCTTGATCAAACCATGTTAGTCTGGAAGGAATCCACAGCTTTTCATTTTCTGTGGAAACAAAAATAGAAATCCTTTCCCCCAGTAACCTGTCCTTAGACTTAAATTTTGGAGTCAAGGCATTTTTAAAATATGTAAATTGGATTGATCCAGCAGCATTTGTTTTAACAGTTGTTGTTATTTCCTCAGCAGTCAAACAATTTAAAGATAACAGAAGAGCATACAGTATCCACACTTTTTTGTGCTTCCCATCTTTAAGTGGCTTTTTTTTTAATTACTGTTTCTTTTATTTTTATTTTTTCATTTTTTGAGACAGGGTTTCTCTGTGTAACTTTTATCTGTCCTGGAATTCACAGGTTACTTTGAAATCACAGAGATCTGCTTGCCTCTGCCTCCTGAGTGCTGGGATTAAAGGCGTGCGCCACCACACCCAGATACTCTCTGTCTTTTAAAAACCGTTTTATTGTTTTCCTCTCCCAAGCCTAAGTATATTTTAAAACACACTGTAAACCCATCCTCGCGGGTCCTGGTGGTTGGTAACAGAGACCTTCTCTGAGGTTTTCAGGCAAGCCCTGATCAGTCAGTACTGCTGTGAAAGAGTGTTGCACATGTCACTTACTTCCCAAGTCCTTTGATATTAGGGAAATTATCAAGACAAGTATGACCTAGTGACACACGCTCTTTACATCTGGTCTAGGTGTCAGAGACAAGCAGGGTTTGAGTTCTAAAGTGTGGGTCATCCCTGGAGGGTCTGGATGGATGCGAGTGTGGAAGTGGTTCCCAGGGGCTCTGTGGTAAGACAACAGCCAGCAGCTTCCAGGTCACAGGACTCACAGCAAGCAAGGGACTGGATCCCAGGTGATGGGAGATGTCATCCTGTAAATATGTTTCTCATACTGGTTAATGAATAAAGCACTGTTGGCCAATAGGAAAGCTAGATAGGAGGGACTAGGAGACAAGGAAGATTCGAGGAAGTAGTAAGGAGGAGTCAGCATGGAGAGATTGTAGAGAGCAGAACGCCGGTCCCACTCTCCAGTAAGATGAGACCACGTGGAAATACTTAGAATACTAGAAATGGGTTAATATTTAAGATAGAGCTAGCCGATAAGAAACTAGTAACTGGCCATCAGAATTATATTTAATACAGAGTCTCTGTGTGTTATTTGGGGCTGGTGCAGTAGTGGGCCCAGGCCGGTGGGGAAAACCTACTTGTAACACCCAGGTACCAGGGCTTCAACCGGCCCCAGAGCTCCCCATGACAGCCCATACCTTGATAGCAACCTTGTGAGACCACAGGGACAGAGGTCAGCCGTGCCTTTCTTCAACTTCTGACTTGCAGTCAGCGGTTGCTTCAACCTCCGAATTTATACTTTGTTATCTTCAGTCAGTACCACAGTACCAATTACACATTTTTTTTTTTTGAAGAAATTACACAAATTCCCAAGAAATATCTCGCAAGCATAATTCCAATGTCATTTGAGGGTCTAGAAAACAGAAAAACCATTTTATTCATTTACAACACACCATTACAATATCCCATACTACTCACTCACTCATTTTATGGATTTATGAAAACGTTTCAGAAAAGGTGTTTTACAAAACATAATTTGGAATTGCTTTTCTGGATTTCCTCATCTGCAGTAGAAGGGGTTATGTGAAGGTTCTATACTGGCCTATTTTTGTTTGTGCACCATATGTTTTTAAAAATGTTTTATTTACTTTTATTTTATGGGCATTGGTGTTTGTCTGCATGTATGTCTATGTGACAGTTACAGATTCCTTGGAACTGGAGTCATGTCAGTTGTGAATGACCCTGTGGGAGATGGGAATTGAACCCAGGTCCACTGGAAGAGTTTCCAGGGCTCTTAACCACTGGGCCATCTCTCCAGCTCTCTGTATTATGTATTTATGTATTTTTCTTTCGTTTTCTATATTTTTTGTTCTCTATTTTTTTTTGGTTTTTCAAGGCAGAGTTTCTCTGTATAGTCTTGGAACTTACTCTATAGACCAGGCAAGCCTTGAACTCAGAGATCTGCCTTCCTGTCAAGTCTGGCTTATAGTTTCATTCTTAAACCAAATTAAATCCTACTGATTACAAGTTTGTCTCTAACTATAAGAAACTGTGATTGTAAAACAAATGTTTTTGTATTACTTTTATTTATTTTTAATTTATTTTTATTGTTTATTTAGGTTTTGAATTCCAACTAGATTTTCCCACTTTAAATCTATACTTTATTGTTGATCAAATCTCTAATGATTAGTTTCACTATCAAAATATAGAATGCACAAAATATAGAACTCATGTACACACACATTCACAGACACATGTACACACACACACATACACACACTTGCCCACATATAGATTCACACACAGACACACACACACACAGGTACACACACATTTAGAGGAATGGATGAAGAAGCTGTACAGCCGAATTTCAATATGCTATCTGATGGGAGAGGTCATTCTGTAAATATGTTTCTCATACTGGTTAATGAATAAAGCACTGTTGGCCAATAGGAAAGCAAGGTAGGAGGGACTAGGAGACCAGGAGGAAAGAGGAAGTAGTAAGGAGGAGTCAACATGGAGAGTCTGGAGAGAGCAAGATG